>NC_087079.1:4791304-5391304 GCF_026151205.1 Bolinopsis microptera | reverse complement strand
CAAATACCGAAAAGACAGCGTTTAAAATATTGAAAAATCTGCTGGCTTCTAACCGTGTATTGACCTTTTACAATCCCAAGCTTCCTCTTAAACTGGACACTGATGCTTCAATCGGTGGCATTGGCGCAGTGTTGTCTCACATTATGCTGAATGGGGATGAGCGCCCCATTGAGTTCATCTCCCGGACCCTGTCACCGGCCGAGAGGAATTACGCTCAAGTGGACAAAGAGGCCCTGGCCATAGTGTGGGCCATAAAGCGCCTACATATTTACTTGTATATGAGACAGTTTACCTTGGTGACAGATCATCGTGCGCTGGTTCGTATATTTGGCGATAAGCCAATTCCAGAGATGACTGCCGGTAGGTTAACTAGGTGGGCTTTATTCCTTATGAATTACCAGTATGACATTCAATATCGTAATACCAAGGATCATGCTAACGCTGATATGTTATCCAGGCTGCCAAAATCGGTAACACACCCTGTGAGGGAGAGAGACGAGTTTGGTGATATGTTCGCACTGACTATGAGCGAGACTTTACTCAATGCTGAGTTAGTGGCGAACGACACTCGTAAGGACCCGATTCTGAGCAGAGTTTTGGAATACACTCTGAATGGTTGGCCGAAGAATCTGAAATGTGACGGTGATCTCAAAGCTTTCTGGACTAGAAGAGACGAGTTGAGCCATGAACTTGGGTGTTTAACTTGGGGAGCCCGTGTCGTGATTCCCGCTAAACTGAGAAGCACTGTAATGGATATTCTGCACGCCACTCACATTGGAGTAACAGGTATGAAATCCTTGGCCAGATCTTACGTTTACTGGCCACGTCTTGACACACAAATCGAGGATACTGCTCGGACGTGTGAGACATGCGCCAAGTATGGTAAGAACATGACTAAAGTCGTTGACCACCCCTGGGCTAAAACCAGTGCACCTTTCCAAAGAGTACACGCTGACTTTGCGGGCCCATTCCTGGGCAGCATGTGGCTATTATTAGTAGACTCTTACAGCAAGTGGCCTGAAGTTGTTCAAATGAACACAAATACAACATCTAGTGCTACAATACGTGCTTTTAGATCCATATTCTCTCGTACAGGTATCCCAATCTGTCTGGTAACGGATAACGGACCACAGTTCGTGTCGGATGAAACTGAGGGATATCTGAAATCCTGTGGTATAAAGCACGTGACTGTTCCGACGTATTCTCCCAAATCAAACGGAATCTGCGAACGACTTGTTCAGTCGTTTAAATCCGCCCTGAAAAAGATGTCTGTAACCAGTAAGGACGTGTGCAAGAATCTGAACGATTTTCTGCTAACTTACCGCAACACACCCCATTCGTCTACTGGTCAAACACCAGCTGTGTTAGCGTTCAACAGAACTCTGCGATCTAAACTACACCAAATCAAACCAACCGATCGGATGAGGGAGCAGGAATTGCAATCTGAGAAACTGCAAGTTGCAATTAACGAATACCCCAGAACTCGAGAGTTCCGGGAAAATCAGCTCATTTTCGCCAAAATGGACGACAAAAGCCACTGGGAGCAAGCTAGAGTAATCAAAAGACTCGGTGATAATTCGAACAATTACGTGGTCCAACACGGAGACAGGATTGTAAAGAAACACGCTGACGCAATAAAACCACGATAGGGGCCACGTTATAAGGATGGAACGAAAAGCAATCACTAGTCCGCAAAAAACGCTATTAACCAGAGAGATAGCTCGCTCTGACATTAAGTTCCAGAAGCTGCATGAAACAAGGGAAAGACGGAGAATGAATGCACTAAACCTAGGAGTTCCGAACGGCAACAGACTTGAGGCTGTGGCGAAACCAGCGTCCCCAGTCAGGGATACCTCACCGTCTAAAGTGACTGAGCGTCCTCAACCGAAAGTTGCTTCCCCCCTGAAAACCAACGACAAGCAAGTCCGGGTGTCTGAGTTGTCCAAACCTACAGCTACAGGTGGTGCACCCTTACCTGAACTGCGTTTGAGACCAACCAGAAGTGCTAAGAGTGATGCTATCACTAAAATGAAAACCATGAGTTAGAATGAGTAATCACGAACTGAAATCATTGTAAACCCGTATGTTGTAATATTTGTCAAACCGCTGTTTTTATCACATTTTTAGAGTCACTCATTATTTTAAATTTTACAGATTTCCTGATTTAACTTATGTATTTTAATAATTCGACAGAGAACGTGGCTAATCCAATTTTATGGAAATATGAGTTACAAGTTTTTAACGTTTAAGAAGCAAAATGTTGCTAATTTTGTCCCGACCTGTGGGGAGAAAGTATTTTTTATGTCTGTTTTCTGACAGTTAAAGTTAAAGACCAGTTTGGTCACAAAAGTTGTTCCACATGTATGGAACGCGCGGCGACGTTAAGCTAGTCAGCGCTAAAAAGTGACAGTCCTCCTGACCTCAATTTTGCGCGCGCGCCTAGCTCCTCGTGTTAAACGCGAGCGCAGCTAGTTGTATCGGCCGACTAGCTATAACTTGCCGAAGGGAGATTGTTATATATATTGAACATTGATTGCTATCATAATTTGTTATTAACGATTTGTTCTTCCCTAGCCTCTATGATTACGTGTTAACAACTTGTTTTATTTCTACGCTCACGCTACAACAGTCCCCTGCCAAATGATCTTGAATCTTCCAATGGCACCCTTGAACTGAAGTGGACTGTAAACTTTATCTATTTATGATCAGTTCAGTATTACACTAAATGCATACGTTGCTCTTTTCTTACTCTCTTATCTTAGTGCTTATCTCTGTTGATTGTAACGTGCAGCTACAGTGGTTTGTGTATCACCGTGTTACACGACCATGACCATCCCGCCCAGCGAGTATGGTGAAAAGGAGATCAACATGTTAAGGGGTGACTCAGTTGAACTTCTCAACAAGGCTATGAACGAGATGGAGATCACAGCAATTGGGCAACTATCCCCTTCGCGCGTGAAGAAGATGAACAAGGACACTGCGTGTGACTTGTTGTACGATGCATTAATATATTTGGAGGAGTTCACTGGTGTCGTATCCACGGACTACAAGATGGCCTCAAATTCAGTTAAACATCATATGTTCGAGACACAGGAGACCATCATTAAGTTGCAGTCAGAACTACTAGCCTGCAAAAATGAACAGTTGGAATCGTTGCAGACGTCAGTTAAATCGTCAGTCGGAGAGTCTGTCAAGGCTGAATTCCAATCCTTCAGCTCGGTATTACAGGCGAATTGTCCAGAATCTCAGAAGCCTGTCAGTTCTGAAATGATCAAGAAAGCTGTGAAAACTGTGGTACAGGAGGAAGACCGAAACAAAAATCTGATGATTTTTGGTTTATCGGAGCAGGACAATGAGGAGCTCAGCACCGTGGTCAGTGAAGTGTTCTCAGCAATCGGAGAGAAACCCAGAATCGAAGCTAGTAGAGTCGGAAAGCTCAAACCTGGCAAGGCTGTGAGACCAGTTAAAGTGACTGCGGCAAGTGCAACAATTGTTAATCAGATTCTCGCTAAATCGAGAAACCTGCGAGCAACGGAAAAGTTTAAAACTGTTTTTATCAGCCCAGATCGATCTCCAGAACAGAGAGCCAAGCAAAGAGAACTCGTCAGTGACATGAAAAGACTGGTAACTGAGCAGCCTGATAAGCTACACTTTATCAGAAACGGTGCTATAAAGAGTACTGATAAGACTAATAAGACTGCAGAATGAGCTTGTGTGTTTTTAATAATTGATTATTATTAGTGTATTCAAGTTTTTGTTGTGTGGAGGATGTTTTAACTCACTCTTATGTGCCCAGTCTTGCACTGTCAGTATTTCTCGACACTTCGAGCACACAAAACTGTCAGTTTTCGCGACAATTGTCAGATTTCGTTTTCAGTTCTGTCAATTTCAAGCGCTACTAGCTCTACTACTAGTAGTCTACTTCAGCTCACATTAAAGGGAGTTTTCGTCGTGCGTGTAGCGCCCTTCAAGTTTAACTTGGACGGATAGGATTTATAAAACTTCTGATTATAATATTTATACTATATTGTATTTTGTATTTATGTATTTTAGTAAATGGTCATTAGAACCACCGGCACCGTCCGGGCCCAAACAAACATGATTCAATTATTTAGCTTTATAATTAATACTATTAAGTTAGAGAAAAGCAAAACAAAATGGTAGAATAGAAAGCTGAGATTAAGACAACGCTGAAACGAGCCTAAAAGGCTGAGTCATACTTTAGTAAAGTTACTGATCAACAATTAATTATACAGTGTTATTATGATATTATGAATAATATTATTACATATATTACATTCACAACACCAAGGTTATGAGCTGAGCTCCATTCTGGTAACTACGTTGCTGATTAGAAATATTGCATTTATAACTTATATTTTTGATAATATTATAGTTTTAACACTAAACTATGCGGGCTTTAAACAATCTACGTGGCCTACTTTTAGTTTTAATACTCCATTGCATAGCGTGTGGTGGCACTCTAAATGACAGAACAGGACGTAGATGGGCCAAGCGTCAAGAGAACAAAAGATAATATTCAACTTTATTACTAATAAATATTCAAATTTATTACTAATAATTTATCAGGCTTAGTATTTGATTGGCTCAACACATGATTATGGTAAATAGTTAAGATCTTGAATAAGTTTACTTTAATTTTTTGTTCAGCGTCTTTTAGGCGATTAACTATAAGTTATATTAATACTGATTCACTATAAGTTATGTTAACTGTCTATCACTATGATAAAACGTTACAACTGTCGGCAAGATCGAAAATAAGATGAGTTGTTCGAATGAAGGAATGGTTAGAATAAGGTTTTATAACAACTTTTCACATCAGGCAAAGGATTTAATAACGAGTCATGTGACTTTGCAAATAAGTACCTCATTTAATGCACGTTAATTATTAGTATAATATTATTAATATCATATAATAAAAGATATTATTATGTTATGTCCTATACAGAAAGAATCAAAAAGATTAAAATCATGATGATGTAACGAATGACAAACAATATTAAAACACTGCCACTCTTAGCTAGAGTGTAGGTCATAACATACCACCATCACATTCTGCATCAAGGAAGTGAAATACTAATTCCTACTATTATTATTATATTACCAATCCATCAGCCGCTGTAATGAAAGCTACATAGCCTTTAGGCACCACGCATAGTGTCCAATCTTAAATCTACACACTCAGCGCTAATCCTGGTATGCTGGTATGCAGTGTATCAAATACTCAAATAGTCTCGAATGACTTTGATAATGTAAATAGTTTAGTAAAAATAAAGTTTTACAAGGTTTGAGGTGTAGACCAGTACAAAGGACTAACAAAGAGAAACTGATAAATTGAAGGTGGCCAGCTGTAGTGCAAACAAGGGGGGATTAAACCTACTATTATACACTACATCATGAACAAATATTCGTTATTGTTATTTCAATGAGGTTAAGTGTACAATCCGTTACACTGGTTACACTGGGAACAGCATAGAACAGGTTTCAAATAGCTTTCTTCCTTCTATTAAAATATAGAGTAAGCTCCTAAAAGTACCCATTAATAGTGTAGTAAGAAGCGGTAGTTTAGCTTATATTCTCAAAAGTGCTGCTAAACCACTCAAAGTTCAAACAGAAGACTACATACCAATCTGTGAGATAATTCTCCTCAGATCTGCTGCCTACATCTGTTATTATAACATTAGTGGACGAAATCTTTAAGAAACTTGGACCGCATCCAATCACTGTCCATTTCAGACTAATTGTCCTTTGTGTCCGCCGCCTTAGTCACTAAACAAGTCGTCCGAAACAGCTATAACGGTTGAATTTGGCTCAAGCGAGAGTTAGGTTAGAATTCCACAATGATAGACTTCGATAGAAATCTGTATCCAGCTCCCTGTGTAATAGTGTCCCGCTTTGAGACACTGCCTGGTCCAGGAGACTTCGTAATCGATGCTAAGCTGTTACCTGGGGTGGGATCCAATTTGTGTAAACATTACCGCTGTAATTGTAAAGCTAACAACAAGTACCATACATTGATTTGCATAAGTACAAATGGCTGTCATGTATTAATCAAAAGTAGTCATTAGTCGAACTATGAAAATTCAACAATCTAACAAGGACCAGAAACTATTACCAAACCTCCATTATTCATAACAAATTAACACCCCCACTAACAATAACACCCCACAGAGTTACGCTCCCTGCAGTCCGGGCACCTCCCCCGCGGTAGTAGCCCCCACTAACAATAACACCCCACAGAGTTACGCTCCCTGCAGTCCGGGCACCTCCCCCGCGGTAGTAGCCCCCTCAGTCCCCCACTAACAATAACACCCCACAGAGTTACGCTCCCTGCAGTCCGGGCACCTCCCCCGCGGTAGTAGCCCCTCAGTCCCCCACTAACAATAACACCCCACAGAGTTACGCTCCCTGCAGTCCGGGCACCTCCCCCGCGGTAGTAGCCCCCTCAGTCCCCTACTCCTCCTTCCATCCTCCCCTCTCCTTCCTCTCTCCCACCCACCCTGGTGCTCAGTACCCTGGCTCCTCTCAGTACTCCTCTCCTATACACCCTCACAAGTCTCCTGCTATAAGGAGCCCCATGTGTAATCCTTACCCTCCTTATCCTCCTCATTCTCCAGGTTTAGGTGAGTTGGGTTGCAGAATCCTAGCTTGTTCATTATTTGAATATTTTACAATCCTATCAATTGTGGAGAACGAAATTGTCATAATTCTAATTTGTCGAAATACTAGAATTTACATTTTATAAATGATAAAGATAAATCTTGAGAAATTGAGCACATGTTAATACCACCTTTATTTCAGGGATGTTGCCGCCGCCGCCAGTACAACCACCAATGGCGGGGATGCCGCCTCTACCGCACATGCCACTACTACCCCACATGCCACCATTACCGCATCCGCATCACAAAAATAGAGGCTTCCCGTCGAGCAGATACCCATGAAACAGTCCGTTACTTTCAGTTGGGTTCATCATGTCTAATGAATTTATGGAGCATAATGATAGAACATTTCAGTCAAAGTTTACCCCTCGAAACTGTCCTCAATTTGTTTGTGTTAGTTGGTGAAGAAGTTAAAAATGAGAACAATTTCGATGTGAGAAGCACGTTGGTTTTAGTAAGACGATTTTATGGG
Organism: Bolinopsis microptera; assembly: GCF_026151205.1. NCBI lineage: Eukaryota > Metazoa > Ctenophora > Tentaculata > Lobata > Bolinopsidae > Bolinopsis > Bolinopsis microptera. The sequence goes on along the minus strand of NC_087079.1, from coordinate 5,384,152 downwards.
ACATAATGGCGACAAATCAAATCTCGTGAAATGTAAGGATGGTTCACTCTACCCAGAGTTTCGTTAAAGCTGGAATTGATTAACTTTTTTGGAATTGTTTAACTTTTTCAACTAAAATAAGAACGTCCGCTGATACAAATGACCACTGAAAATTGCAAATTAGAATTTCTCGTAGATTCATTCAATGTTTCTTATTATTTTATCCTTGAATTATCTGAGCTAATTTTAAAATAGGCCTGGCACTCGGTTGATTCAATTCGTCTGATAACACCCCTGTTCCATGCCCAATGAACGATGAACGAGGATGCACACGAGGATATGATTTCCATAATTTCGTCGAAATTTCGTATAGGTATCCTCGCGGTGATCCTCGTGCGATCCTCGTGGGATCCTCGCGATGACACCAGAAACTGCCTACATTTTTGACAAAAGTACAAATTTGCCCATTTTGATACGCTGCGCGCGAGGAGAAAACCCTCGCGATACCCTCGCGAGGATGGAAATGTCCAATAATTTCATCGCGAGGAAATCATCCTTGTGGGAAATTGTGCACGATGATGATTTACCCTCGCGAGGATTTGGAGGCAATATTCGACGAATTTATGGAAATCGTATCCTCGTGCCATCCTCATTCATTGGGCATGGAAAAGTGGTGTAAATGTTATATTTTCCAGTTTTTGCCTTTTGGAGCATGGTAGCAAGTCAGAACATGTGAGTTAAGTTTAACGCGACTTTAATAGTTACAAAATCTAGTACATACCTAGCCATTTACAGCTAATAGTAATTCGATCTTTTAGCCTTAATATGAAGGAATTTACTAAAGAATTTACGAAGGAATTAAAACAGGTCATTTATCGGTTGTACCGTGGTTAACAGACAGGGCAGACTCTGAAAGAATGTTAACTGTGAGAACTGGATCTGATCTGAAGTAATCTGTTTATGAAGGAATTTGAATAGTTCATATTTTGTTTTTTTGTTCCAGGAGTTGTAGAATCTTTACAAGTCATAACTTGAATCAGTCTCAACTTGTTAATATTTGATGAATTTACAGTGTATTTTGTGTTATTATTTGAATTTAAATGGTAAATAAACGCGTATCTTTTCACCTTACCAGTAGTGTTTTTAAAATGGAATTGTAAGAACTGTACACAAAGTCACACTCCATGTTCCTTGAAAATGGAGGGTTAGGGTTAGGGTTAGGGTTAGGGTTAGGGTTAGGGTTAGTCTAAATTGTCTAAATTGGGTTCAGTTGTTCGGTAGCAGGAAAACCACTGACCTTCTCTGCAAATACAGTGCCTATGCGGGTCTGAAGATTAATGCTGGCAAAACACGAGCATGACTGTCAGTAAAAGTGCATCGCAGAGGCCGTATTCTAAAGACGACACTATGGACATTGATGTGGAAGGTCTCCCAATACAGCAGGTCAGCAGTTTCACTTACTTGGGTGCAGTCATCAGTGCGAATGGAACAATTGACAAAGAACTATCAGCTCGAATTCAAAAGGCCTCTGGGGCATTCTATCAGCTTAGCAGTATATGGTACAGTCGCAACATCAAGACTCCAACTAAAATCAGGATCTACATCACGATAGAAGATGCAGAACAACAAGCAACAGACAGGGTTCACTGGAGAGGTCTAATACACCGGAGAAAGGAGTTACTATGTGGTGCAGGCCACTCCAACGACTAGGAGGAGACCTTTTCAATTACAAGTAAGTAAGTGTTCGGTAGCCATGTATACAGCACTACCATGAACCATCAACATTTGTTGCAACGTTATACTTCATGGCGTGATGCCATATTTGCTATTACTATTAGATCGGAGATCTTATAGCTATATCACCACTTCTCGTATGTGATTTTCAGTTTTCTGAATAGTTAGTACGATGTTTGTCGGAGTAAAGGATATATGGTATCCGGATATACTGGACTGAGATCTAATCAATTATTGGAGAATGAACACCAGCGTTGATCAGATTCAGGGGTAGTCTGTGGCCAATTCTTCTTTACTCCGACAATTATAATTCTCCCATTATTTTTTCGTTGATTTTATTGTGACCCGTTCTGCTACATAAACATTCTGCAGTATTGACACTGGTCTAGCAAATATTACGGGGTCTAGCCACACTGCATGCGTGTTTTAGCAACTTGGTAGTTGTAGTTCAGAATTTCAAACATCCTCTCCAAATTATAAACGATGTTTGTATTTCCTGTATCAGTATGTGTGATGTGACAAATCGAATCAAAGACAAAGGGTCGCGCTAAGTTGCCAAATAGTATGAGCTCTGAGGGATCCTGATTTTAAAAGGGATATCCTTTTACTGCTTAGTTCACTTTTGTGTGTTAGGTTGTACTTGTAGGTGACATGCACATAATCTGGATATTAAATTTCTTTCTTGGAAATATTCAAAAAATTACCACATCATGTATACTTATAGTGGGTTATGTAGCTTATCGACTTAATCATCGACATGTTTTTGGTGGAATTATTAAAAATCGCAAAAAATTAAATCTCCTTGCTATTGATTTTGTCACACTAACTGGTCGTTTCCAATGTTGTTGTTAGATTCGCACTTCCTCAGCAAATCTTACAATTTATTGACATTTACATAAACTTAAAGAGCTTAATTAATTAAGTCTCAGGTAATATGCACATATTCATAATCTAAATATTTAATGTCATTCATAATCCGAACATTTCTGTATGGGGCCATCTACTTATATAGGAGTCCTATTGAAAATCTGCGATTTTGTTGGACGTCCAACAAAATCGCAGATTTTCAGACCACCCACCTCCCCCTGTCCGGGTGTGTCCGAAATTTCAAAACCATCCCTTCCTCTTTGCCGGACATCCTAAGTAGACGGCCCCTATCGCTCTCGTTAGATAGTTTTTGGATAGAATTGTGAAATCTTCAATCTCCTCTGATCTGTAGTTTAGATTTAGTCACCTCGCCTTATGTCGAAGAAACAGACCAGTTTGTAGTTTTTAACGGTATTAATATTATAAAGTCATCATTCATCACTGATTTAGCGAGTACTGTCTAGCGTTAAATTTAAAGTAACAACACACCCTCAAATACATCCTTAAAAGACGAATCTTTAGTGTTAAAGTGCAAATTTTGAAATTTGTGATCCTCATAGACTTAACTCCTTAAAGTTGCAAGCCTTGCTCTTCCCGTGACTTTTACAATGGTCTTGTCATACGTTGTATGACCCACCAATGGTCTTGTCATACGTTGTATGACCCGCATGTATCGTCAGGACGATATGGGTCACCATAGTGAAACGCCCGTGGGGGTCGCAACGTGATACAACATACGAGATGGTTGTGAGAAGATGCGCGGCGCGGCCCAGTAGTGCATCGCGCTACAAGGTCCCCAGGTAAGATGGTCACAACAAAAACCTTTCACTATAAATATAATTAAGTTAATAAATTTTAATTCGAAGTCCTGGGAATGCCGCCGTGAAAGCTTTTGCATGATTGCCAGATTTTCCTGAACAAGTATCAGATTGAGTCTGCAGTATGTACCCTGTGAAACATTTCTAATCTTGTTATTATTCACTTATTTTTAAACACGCGCAACGTTTACCGTTACGTGTATCATTATCAAATACAATGTGAATGATGAAGTAGTGCATGATTTGAACTAAATATTTGTCAAATAAATTACCGTAAAAGTTTGTTCATCCGTCGAGCGTGCTAAATCACTTTACAATTACACTCGTTACTGGTTTAGGTTACTCGGCGGCGCTCAGCCTGTCTGCTGTCATTCCGTTGGTTGACGACGATGTCAGATGTCAAGAATGCTAGTTCGCGTCGAAGTGGCGAAGTCCTCCAAGTCATTCCGCCAAATCTCTATCTTGAGGATCAAAGGTGAATTTAATGAACCTAAGTTGTAAATACCGGTACCCAACCCTCCACAATCCACATGCACTCCAGCTGAGTGGATGTTCGGGGATAATACGATTTTCCTTCCACTTTGAGTTCCAATATTACTACTGCACTTACAGAGTGCAAAATAAAGTTGTTTTCTTCTTTTCATTATATGTTTTGCCTCAAGGTCGCCAAGCCTCAATGGATCATTTAAAAATCTCAATTCTTAATAGTGAGGGTATTCACAACACCATGCACGTGACTAACGTACTGCACCAAACACCACATAATTTATTTGTATGTAACGGCCGCTTACCCTGAGGCTGACCATTACCAACGACCGCGGTATATAGTCGAGAGGTAATATTAATATGCCGTTATCCATTTGAGGTGGGTCGTGTGTTCGTGATTTCTCTATGGAGGCAATGTTCCTGTTAGTTGTTGGCCTTATCTTAATGAAGCTGTGTATTGTAACGCATGAATTACACGAGATAAGAAGATTCAAGTTTCGCCAGTTTTGTCATTTGTATTTTTCAAACTTCATATCGAGTACCAATATACAGTTTAGTGCCGCGATCTTCTTCACTTATAGTTGTTTTATCTTCTTAGCAGCTTAGCAAGTTTTCAGGCAATACTGTCACTGTCAGTTAAATAGCGGTTAAATAACGGTTAAATAGCGGTTAAATAGCGGTTAAATAGCGGCTAAATAGCGGTTAAATAGCGGTTTCGGCTGGATCTTGTGATATATGCGATGGCATACTAAGAAAAGCCGCTCGTTATACCCAGATCAGTTTTTATTAAACTGCACAATCTGCTTCAGATCCTGATTGTTGGCTGCGTATTATAATCGTGCTGGTAGAACATAGTAAAGTTGCCCGCGAGTCAGCTTATTTTGGAGGGTATCTGTCCATAACTTCATGTTGAAATAAATGTATGATCGAATCAAGCAATAATGCACCGATTCCCACAATCACTAATATTAGAATATTCCATAATCCATTATTCCATTAGATACTTAACATTAATCCACTAAGGCCTTGTTCAAGTTTAACAAGACTTAGGTGTTAGTAAGTCACATAAATCACGAAACTTTCAATTTTGTGGTCGTAGAGACGGTCTGAAAGTCGAAATTCGTTACATGTATTACAAAGGTCCAAGGATAGGAAGCAGATTGAAAAGTAGATTTAATGCTTTATTTTTACAACTATAATCTTGCTATCATCAACCCAAGTCAAACTGCAAAAACATCAAACTTACACCACCCAAGAGAAAATAGCAAAGAAGATGTTCAGAGATACTGATAGAAAGAGATCATGAACAAGCTTCATTACAGCCAGCTCCACAATAATCCTATTTCATTAATAATTCAAACCGTATGTGACACCTCGTACTGCACAACTAGGTAGTAAATTGCGGAGAATTTTCCAGAAATACCCGCCATGTCATGCCCCCCTATTACCTCCGTCTCTTTGGAAATTCACGTACGTTGTTTGGAGTTTCCTGGAATTGGTTGCTATTACCCCGTACGGTCTTAACTTTTGTATATATATATACAAAAGTATATATACAAATATATATATATATTTGTATATATTGATGCGTTCGTGACCAATTTTCTCTAATCTTGATTTAATGACGAAGCATGAAGTACTGGTGTTAAATATGGAAATTTAGCCGGTCATTTATAACCTTAAGTAAGTTAGGCTTACCCCTCAAAACTTGTTTAGTACCCAATTAGATTTTCTAGCTAGTTAGATAACATGAACATTTGATGAACATGAAATTCGATGAAACAGATCTACTCTAATATTAGAATAACGGCAAAAACTCCGATTTAATGAAACTGTGCCTCTCTAAAACGGAGGGACCGGCAATTCTGTAATATTAGCGACTTTAGCGACATAATATGAGCACTGGGTCAACAGATTCAACTTTATATTCTTTGTTTTAAAAAATTAAAGATGTTAATTAATATGGGATAGTAATTCGTGTTTTGAGTAGTGACTCAGCGGCCCTGGTCCCTCGAGCCCATTACCAATTACCATTGTGAGTTGTATAACAGTGATATGGAGACCTTTCAACTCCAAAGAATCGAAGCTAGAGACTTCGAGCCTCATGCTATTTGGAGCTTCAGTGTCTCTAGTGTCTCCAGTGTCTCCAGTGTCTCCAGTGTCTCCAGTGTCTCCAGTGTCTCCAGTGTCTCCAGTGTCTCCAGCGACCAGTACCCTCCACTTCCAGCCAGACCTCACTATTTCCACCTAAAATATTACCGGAGTACTCTTGGAATCGCGACTAGTTTTTACACTTGAAGTGACCTGTATCGCCAATAAATTGGTCTAATACCATTGGCATTACCACTGGCAACTGTAAAATGGAATTTTAGCCTCGTTGCACCCCCAGCTACCGCAATACATGCCCATTAGTTAATCTCGAACTGTAAGTTTAGTGGCATTTTTCTGAGGGGTGTTACGCACGGCTAGTCTTTGGAATGATGATTTATCACTGTACTCTCGTAGTCATAACATGACTTATGGTCGAAACATTTTTTCGTCGATATATCGCCAGAGGAGCATTTTAACCCTAGATGACTAATGGATGATTCGGAATCAATTTTTAAAAATATATCGATTCAAGTAAGTTTCAACTGTCAGGGGCTCTTCTAGAAACATTTCGAAGTTCGAGTGTAGAGTGATTTAGCGCTCTCGTTATTTTTAATACAATCGGAAATGACTTTGTTCGTCCGCTGAAATTCTGTCTTTGATCACCAGGTCGAGATCGACCGCTTGTATTTGTTATCTGAGAGGACTATTTGTTACTCTGAAGGGACTTTTTTACTCTGAGGGACTGCTTATTGCTTTGTGGAATGATCAGTCAGGTGATTAGGATTGTCAGACTTGTTAATAAATCCAGCTTGTACTCATTGCTCTAAGTCTTATGTATCATATATCATAGTCGCTCTTTGTTGGGCTGATAGTGATATCTTACAGAAACTACAAACGTTTATATACTGTACGCTCCGGTATATTTGTTCGGTGCAAAGTTTCGTTAATTTTTAAGTTGCTTTTTGAAGAAACTATGCTTCCTCCTGGATCCTGGATAGGGGGGGGGGGGGGGGGTAGTTAATTTTGTCACATATCCTAGCACTTGCCTTACCTAGATGCCGGGCGATCCTGGACCTATGTGACAAGTTTGCTCTCCAACCACACCAAAAGCACTTTATACTTGCTGGCCGTTTGAGAGTGCATGTTTTCAAAGTTTTGTTGCATGAGATGTAGCCTAGGTAACTAAGCCAAATAGCAATAGTACACTTGTGTTTGTTTTGCGAATGTATTATTCCGCTTGCTAAACTTGAAGTTATAAAGTTATAAATATAACTATGATTATTATATAGCGAAATGTTGCTCTCCACACCAAAGTTGTCAAGGAGGGATGCGCGCGCGTGGATGTGTAATAAATAAGGTCTGTTAGTGTTTAGTTGCTCCTTACACACTCTCCTGTGGTGAGCTGTGCCATGTTAGCGCCTGCAGTGCTGCTCGTTTGCTATTTGAGTATTCGTTGCTGAGTCGTTTTAATGTTGGAACTGTCGCGCGTTTTACTTTGTAACGATATCTTTATGTTAAATGAGTTGTTTTTAATTATCTTTTCAGTTGCAATTAATTAATCAATTAATTAACTTTTGATTAATTATTTTGATACTGCCAGAATTTGTTTGCAGTATCAAAATAATATTCCGTTTTGAGATTTCCTCAACTTTGCGAGTATCAAAGCAAAATGTAATCAGAGAAAGAGTCAATTGAATAGTCTATTAACCAACATTTGTTAAAAGAAACATAATGATATTATTTGAATAGTTTTACTTACTTTTTATAGCTTTTGGCATGGCCTCAAGCCTTTTCTCCAATAATTATAGAATAATTTCTGTCGTTCCGCCCGAACCAACCAAATCCTTGTCACTTTTCAGCCTCTACTTTCTGCAGCCAGGCGACCATCGAATATTTTATTAATAGTTTTAAATTCAATCTTCTGGATCCAAGTCAAGCTACAGTTTTATACAACTTGCTTCAAATTTTATACTCAGTTATTGCTTGATCTTGCTCGAGATTTTTCAGCTGAATTCTTAGGCAGCCGTGATATTAGGCAGCCGTGTTCGCGATTTTTGAATTTCCTATGCTACTTTAATTTGTTCAGGAACCACAACTGACCACAAAGTGATTAAATTTACATAATATATGTGAACCGTAAGTTATTTAAATAGAATAGGTTATAAGCCGAACCTTGACTGCGGCTTTGTTAACAAGGTTTGGCCGGTAGAGGGTCCGCAGTAGTCCCATTATATATTATTACCTCAGTATTGCTGTACAACTACTAGTACTACAGAAGTAATCCCGATAACACTGATCCAGAGGATGTCACCATTTTATTTTCACACAGACATCAAACGCTATGCATATTATATGAAGATGACGATAACTGATAAGACCTCGTTGACGTTATAAAATAAGTTATAACAGTTTATTTTACTGATTTTATTGTTAACTGAAAATGCGACCTATAACTGTCACGTACCGAACTAGTCAGGGCATCGTTTTACCCCTTGCCATGTGGGGTGATTCGGAATCAGCTCCAAAAATAAATCGATTTTCGTATATTTCAACTATACCCGGGGCTCGATATAATTGACCGGTGACCACGGAGCTCGCTCAATCTTTAGCCTTTTAGCACTGTAAGGTATTATATTCTGATAGTAATAGTGTCAGTGATACATCTGAGCCTATAACCGAGAAACGACTTCGCGGCATGTTTTATACTCAGCATTTTGTAAAAACATTTGAAAAGTACGCAGACATGCAAAATTAACAGCTGTTATTTGCCCCATTTTTTAGGGTGATTAAAATTCGACGTGACTTTGACCCTTTAAAATGTTAAGTTTAACTCTAATCCAAAATAAAAGGGTATACCTACTCATTGACATTACTTAGTGTAGACAGTGGTACAGTTACACTGGAAACGTACATGTGACTGTTTGCACTGCTGCAGACTTAATTTGGATGTATTTAGCTGGTACCGTCATTGTCTCAGTCGTGACATTTTTAAATTTGATTAAATGTTTGAAAATTTTCTGTCATATGATTCTTGCTTTGTGATTGTTCTGCTTGAACTTTTGAAATATCACGTACGTTCCTTTTAAAGAATTTTTGGATGATTTTTACTTGGATAATGTCAGTCGGTTTTGTTTCTCGTAGCCAAACAGGTTTTTGAAAGTTTGAGGATTTCTCTGTAACCTAATCCTGTTGTTCCCTGAAAGGAGAATGTGGTTTGCCAGGCGGAACTTTTTAGCATTTCCGCCATCTATATCAATGACAATATCTAATGTGCTTAAAGTGTCCCGGAAATCGCGTGGCGAATATTATCCAAGACATAATTTCCGCCATCAATATCAATATATAAATTATATTACAACTTGTTTAAAGCGTCCCGTCTTAATATAACTAATATATTGATATCGATGGTTGACATGATTTCTCCCACGATTTCTTAAATGAATGATTTGTTTCGAAAAAGATATCAGTTTCTGTTTAGATTATTTGTTGGTCGTTTGTACTTGTAGTTAGTAATTTGTATAGCATACCTTCGAACTTTGGACATGTTTTAGTTTTACAGAAAAAACCTTAACTCAAGGCTTAAGTTTAATCTTATAGAGTCTCAATCGTACAAGACCAGAGGCCAATGTTAAAATTTTTTCACAAGAGTGAAAGTCCAAAATTTCTGGATTTTGATAAATACTAATAGCTGGTGTTGAAAAAATGTAATGTGTTCGCTCATTTTGCAGATTTCTTTGAAAAAACATTAATAAACTGAACCAGAACAGCAAGCTGGCCGGAAAACAAACGCCGAGACAATAAGTCAGAAAGAATTATTTATTGTTCTTTCCGACCTAAGTAGTGTTATGTGGTAAGCAGGATTCAGCAGCAGTTTTAGCGTAGTTAACATTTGCGAGCGTGCTTAATCACTCTACAGTCGATCTTCGAGATTGTTCTAAAAGGGCCCCCGACAGTTGAAACCAACTTCAAACGATGTATTTTCGAACGCTGATTCTGAGTCACCCCCATGACATAGGGTTAAAATGCTCCCCTGACGAGATATTGGCGAAAAACTGTCTCGATCACGTGATATGACCGTATAAGGGTTAGGGTTAGGGTTTCAGCATATGCTTTTGTTAAGGATTGGGTTAGGGTTAAGATTGGAATCAGATTAAAGGGTTACGGTTTCGAATAGTCGTTCAGGACCAGCTAGAGAACGGGTTGAAAAAGTCACGTGACAGTTGAGTGTAGAGTGATTAATCATCACCCTAATATTTGACTAGGAGTAGGATATTGTGATTTGGATGAGTAAAATACCGTTAGAATTAGTAATAGTGTAAGTTCAGGTAGGTTATGCGGAGTGATTGTGAATGTTTGGTATAATTCTAGGAGTTTTAATGGCTGGATTACGCCGCGCGGTATTCTTTTCACCTGGATACGGTAGCATCACACCAATATTCCCCTGTAGAATGTCGTCACCAGACTTCTACGAGATATTATCAGATGACGCTTTAGACAGCATCAACCTACTGGGTGATGGTAACCTTACCCCTCCTATCAGTATCTACAACACCTCCATTGCGAGCAGCGTCATCACCATCTCCGGGCTACCCCTGGGACTGGTTGCCATGTCTGTTAACTCCATGCTTATTTACAGTAAGTTATTTGTCATATCATTATATTTATCAATCATTGAAAATTCAATAAGGGGTTGTTCACATTTTATTTATTAAAATATTTATTGTATCACATTTTACGATTATTTTAGATCTCCCTCCCCTCCGTAATCAATTTTACAAATATTTATTGTCTGCAGGCCAGGGTATACAAATAACTATAATTATTTGATTAATTAAATAGTTAAACATTTCCAAAACAAAGTAAAAGGTACGCGACATCGGTGCAGTCTGGGCATATTAAGTTAATCGCAAGACGCAAAGCGCTTGTAGTTAGACATGATTTTAAAACAAATTACCAAACTCTAGACTTTTATAAATGAAATTATTCAGAGGCCAAATGGGAATGTGCCGGCACTTGAGCATGAGCATCCGAATTTCGGTTCCTAAATTAAAGATACTCGTTTTGAAAGGAACAATGTCCAGTAATTTAAATATCGTATACCTAACCAACTTTTTGTGAAAGAAGTTTTTCCGGCTTTAATTTTAATTTTCCACGGTCGTCTTATCAAAATATTCAAGAAACCATGTGGAACAAACCATGCGAAATAAACTAAACAGTGAACAATTCAATGTTGATGCAACAACAACTGATAGTGATCTTCTTCCATCCATTTCTTAGTATTATAAAATATAAGTGCTGCTATTCCGAGAAATATACAGGACTAATCACTAATCTCACTCCCTCTAAATTAGATAAATCCGCTACTCACTTTTTTATTAAATACTTTCTAAAACTACTATTTATAATTCTGTACGTGCGTGTTAAGGATAAAAGCTATAAGCATGACCTGTTAAAAGAGAACATTCACATAATCTAATTAAATGTCACGGTTGGTATTTGGATTTCTTCATTTCTTAGGTCTCATGACTTTGTGACGTATAGACTTTGTGACGTATAGAAGTAACCTGATTATGTTTGAATATTATGTAGGAGTGTGTGGATAATTCACGTACTATCACGCCTACAAGTAGTCGTAAGATTTCTGGTGCTTCTTAAAATAACCAGGAAGCGATTCAGGGATATTATTTACACGAATGGTACCCCAAAAATAACTCAGTTTAGCGCCTGGTAAGTTGAAAACAGGTTATTTTATTTCCTAAAATAACCTTATATCTCATGCAGGTATATTAAAAATAACCTTATATCTGCAGGTATATTAAAATAACCTTATATCTGCAGGTATATTAAAATAACCTTATATCTGCAGGTATACTAAAATAACCTTATATCTGCAGGTATATTAAAATAACCTTATATCTGCAGGTATATTAACCTTATATCTGCAGGTATATTAAAAATAACCTTATATCTGCAGGTATATTAGAAATAACCTTATATCTGCAGGTATATTAAAAATAACCTTATATCTGCAGGTATATTAAAAACGAATGGGGAGCATCCCGCAACCTACGCAATTTATCTACACATCGCATTATGCGATTTTTTGAACGGAGTAGTGGGTGTGGTAACCGCTAGCTTCATGCTCCAGGTAATTTCCTTCTTCTGCAAATCCCTTCCCCCTGAACATAGAACAGTGAACACCCACCAAATCCCTTGCCCCTGAACATTGAACAGTGAACGCCCAGCAAATCCCTTCCCCCTGAACATTGAACAGTCAACACCCACCATAGAGTATTTATTTTCTGGTGAGGAGTCCTCTAATATGAATAATGAATTTAAAGCATACAGATTAATTATTATCCTACACGCTACATTTCCCCTAAGTTCATCTAAATTCCTTTTTCATCAGAACAAGAGGAGTCCTATAGATCCAGTATGGGCTAACGCGTTCTGTGCTTACTTTGCTCCTCTGCCAACTTGTGTCATCAGATTACTTCTCTACTTAATGACTCTCATGGCTCTTTTTAGGGTGAGTTTGCTAAATCTTCATTTCTTGAACTGAAGATTTAAAGTATTACCGTTAACAAACGCTAAGAAGTAGAATATTTCATCGTAATTTAATTTATTTTTATGTTTTGGAGAACCTATTAGTTCTGATGAGACCCCCGCGATATCAATTATCAGCCGTTCTGTGCAAAATGTTGCGTCTGTAATACTGTTGAACTGGTTTTGAAGTGATCGTCGAGGCTTTCACCCATACTTAATTTTTTCATCATTAGGGCGTGCTTTTTCTTCCTAACAAGCGGTGCCCTAATTCAGATGCCTTGTTTAGTTTCCACTTTATCATAGGCTAAGGTCTGTTAAGGAAGACAAGTTTTCTGAATAAGGCACGAAATGATTGTACTAAGCACATCAGCATATTTGATAACAGACATTGATTTACTGAAAGTGACATTACGTTACCTTATATTCCTTGTAAACACGCCCAAACTATTGTATTGCGCGGTAGACCCCACAGAAGAACAAACAAACTAAAATGCTTCTGTACTTTTTAATCCGGAAACTTTCATTGAGTAGCTGTATGTGGTTTGTATTTGCAACCATTATACTTTCAGAAAGTTTTCTGGGCCACGCTGTACTTATTCAACAAACTTAATATCCATTAACTTAATATCCATAGTAAGATTGGGTGAAAATAGAAGCAAATTAGAGAGAAACAGACAAATAATTAGAGAGAAACAGACAAAAAGACAAACAGACAAACAGAAAAATAATAAAAACATTTCATTTCAGGTTCATATCTTGTATTTACCATGGATGAGGCTGTCCAAAGCTAGAGTCTACTTGATGATATTCCTGGTGTATGTTGTAGCCTTCGCTCTCAGAGGCTGGCTGTCTCTAACCTCAGGTGGGAGTTATAAATATTATGCAATATTCAATGATACCCCGCACATTCATTTCATTTTCTTTGGGCACATTTCTGGAAAGATAGTTAGTGATTTATAAGTCTGTTTCTGGAGACATGGTAATTGATATGCAATTTGACCCTTCATATCATGTTTTTATGACGTCAGTTACATTTTTCAGGCCTTAGATTGTGTAGAAATTACATTAACGTTAACATTTTTGTCATTTTCTACCCCTGCTCTTCCTTTATATAATATGGGGAGATTGGGAGATTGGGTTTGGCCGCTACGCGGCCACTATGCGGCTGTTAGAGTTCTCTATAAAGTTTGAATTTTAATGCCTCCATAAATCAAATTTAAAATGTAATGTCTTCAATCGAATAGTCGTACACAAATGAAGTTTAGCTTTCAACTATCGGTAGAGGTCCCGAAAGTAGCCGTATTGTGGCCGTATTGTGGCCGTATAGTGGCCGTATTGTGGCCGTTTAGTGGCCGAATTGTGGCCGTATTGTGACCGTTTAGAGACAATATTTAAAGGTCGTATCGTGACTGTATCGGATCGTGGCCAACCCTAATCTCCCAATTTCCCTAATATGGTATGAATACCACAGGAAGCTAACAAACTTGTGTACATTTCAGTTAAGACGATGGCACTACCTGACGGCTGGTGTATCTACTACACAATAGACTTCAGCACCGAGGACCAGATCTATTATGTACTAGCTGACGCGCTACCAGTAATCCTCTGCTCTGTTGGAATCATGCTCTGCTTGACTATCGTCCGGGCTAAAGTTAAAAAGATTGCCGAACCCCGGAAATTTGCCGTCAATCGTTTCACCAGCGTTGGTTCAGAACTCAGTGAATCCACCCCGCTTATCATTCAAAGCAGGGCCGCGTCAGAAGATGAAAGTGACACTCGGCCCATAATCGTCGCTAAAAGTATCGTTAATAACATTCTTGTGCTTTTCTTGGTGTGTTACAGTGCGGCTATCTACATTGAAGTACGACATCTGTTGATGGCGTTCAGGATTTATGATTATAGTTATGTGAACTTCGATGACCCGGATGGTCCACCGAAATTTGATGACATTTCGCTTATCATCTTCAGACTAAAGTTTTCGTTGACGATAGCTTTCTCGATAATAAACCCTATTCTTGTGTTTCGTGGTTCATCTATTTTCAGAAATAATATAGGCGAACTTTTTGATGTTGATGATTTTTCGTATATTGTGAGCAATCGAAACTAAGTCTTCTTCGAATACTACTGATTTGAAACTTTCATCGACTTGTTAGCACGATCATGCAATGAGGGAATCATTTGATTGTTTGATGTCTATAAAAGTGGCTACAAACGACACTGTTCGATGTGGATAAGTTTACAGAAATCGTATAACAGAATTAGCCAACTATTCTGCGGTGCTGAATCGAGGATTGGTGGAGTGATTTCGGAGCAACAGAAACTAGTCAGATCCATATTGTTAGAACACAGCTACCAGTTATCTTACCCGGCCCCCAAATCAAGTTATCGCGCTGGCTCGGGCGAGAAAGCAAACTGGAGAAAACTGAAAAATATTCAGTATAGAATATTCAGAATATTCAGTATAGATCTTTTGATCTGCCATTATAATCCACCAGTGGATCCTAAATTGCATGTCAACGATGTTATATAACCTTTGTCCTTTATATATTGCCGTTTTTCTTACGATTTTAAATCTAAGCAAATGAAGTCTAAGCAGAACTTCTAGACTTTCATTTTTTTGAAATCTAATCAGTTTTGGTATTGATTATTTGACAGATAAACTATAGTTAATTTTGTTTTGAAAATAAAAAGTCGGTATTACAGCTTAGTCAAACTGTAATGCTGACTTTACATTTTCGAAACAGTTGACTGTTTGTGGCATATGTAAGGGAGATTATTTAAAAGTGAATCTAAGTGCCAGATAAGGTTGAAGATTTGATACTTCATTAAATGAATGAAAATATCATTTTTATGTTGAATCTAAAATTGGCTATGACCCAAAACTCAAATCGAAGCCATCCTTAAAATTTAAATTAAATATCAAAGGATGATTCGCAGTGACCCTTACTTGAGATTTCGGTGTATCCAGCAAATGAATTTGTATATATCCTATTTGTGATCATATTGAAGCATGTTTCAATGATGAAATAATTGATTATATTTTTAAAACTTGATGACTGATGACTGATTACATAGCAAGTGATACGAAAACTTACCGGTGTAATGTTATCAAAAGTTGGTCGGATCAGTCATAATTCATACAACAGGTTTTTTCAATGACTTGGTGGGTGTCCGTGTAGCGAATATTGGATTTAAACCGCTCATGTTATTCTTTGTTGATACTATCCTGCAAATTCAATGTGGCATGTTTTAGTCATGAATCATTATTTGTGATAGAATTTAATCATTTGTGTTAACATCTTGATTTGAAGGTGATGTTTATTACCAAAATATCTCACTGAGGCATTTTGGTGGAGTGTGATAAGTTTATCAGTGATTTATACATACTTTTGGTTGTTCTTTGATGGTTTTATCCCCTTTTAACAGATCAGTCTTTTGGACGATAATTTTTGGGGGCGGATTTTACTCATAACTGCTGTAAGCTTTATTATGTTTAATCGTATGTGGAGGGGAGTTCGAACAAACTTGAAATGAACTCTGAGTGAACCAATTGTCACAAAATTCATGTTTATTGTATAAATTATTTTTGTAACTTTTTCTATCAAAAGTCGAAACTGTGATTTCTCTTTTTGTCAACTTTATACAACTGTGACAAAGATGAAACAAAGATTGAACCAATTTTCATAATTTAAAAAGTAATTATATGGAATTAAAATTATCAAAAAATAGTAAAAACCCTAAATTCTTGAACACGATTTCAAAAGTTCTTTTATGAGCATCCCAGGATCAACAATTTAAAGTATATTTTAAAACTCTTCTAGCGCATTATATTACCAAGGGTCCCCTTTTATCGCTATTTTAATGACTAACGGTACCTGACTGGGATCAGTATCGGCCCAACACGAGCATGACACCAGTTCCTACTGCAGTTGCAAGAATGATAGATGACGTAAGAGGGTGAGTAGCAGTACTTTTGACATCCATATCATCAGGGTCCTCTGCTGCTGGCGTCTCTTCAGGCTCCTCTGCTTCAGGCACTTCTGCTTCGGGCACTTCTTCTGCTTCTACGGGTGCGTCGGTGGGTTCTGGATCTGGTAGTACTGGCGGCGCTGATGAGGCGTCCTCAGTGCCATCTGTTGTACTCGTAACTGAAATTAATAAATTGTTTGTAAGAAACGGCGAGTGTAAAATCAACGTTAACTTTAAATATATCAAGTTTAACAATTAAAAACTTTGTTATTATACTGATATCCTCGATTCGATAATATTAATACAATATCGTTATAAAATGCACGTTCCTATTTTATACTTTGACACCTATTTTGTTTAAACTATTAACTAATTGCAACTTTATTTCTTACCTGACACAACCAAAAATAACAGCGTAGAAATTAGCATGGTTAGGCAGGCGAACTTCATCTGAGAATGTAATTTTAGTTCTGCAGTACAATTAATTTCGTTCCCGAAGTCGCTTATAAAAAACTAAAACCAAAATTATAAACAATGCTTCAATTCAAAGCTTGGATTGTAGAATTTATACATTATAGTTCAAAAGCTACAAATTCTCATTGCAAAACAAACCCATAGAATCACGATAAAGTCTAGAAAGCTTGAAAATGGTGCATGGGTGATGTAAATATTTAATTTTTGGGAAGGGTGGCTTTTTTTGGAAGGTGCTTCACTATTAACCATATTTTTTATTACTATCATTAATTCAAATATATTTCCAACAAAATTTAGTTAAAAATAACTATGAAGTTTGATTTTGTAAAAAAATTACAGAAAACTACAGAAGTGGAAAAAAACACACTTTCTACGGTACACCCTGTATATTATAACAAAGAAACTGGTAGTAGTAGTAGTAACTAGTAGCAGTACTACTACTAGTAGTACACTAAAATGATGTTATGAAAAGAGAGAATATGACATTCACGTTTACTTTAAGTTCAAGTACAATGTATCGCATGTATTTTAATTGTCCCAAGTAACAAACAATAGATTTCAAATAATAGCTAATGACATGCGAAACGTCAAACCATTTATTTAGTTGAAGTTCTTGTTAAGATCACTGATCAGCGGTATGTATTTAATTTTGTTAATGCTCACTGGGCGGCGGTAGGCCTGTCAAGCGACAAACCCCGCCATATCTTCATTTGTGTTTATGAATAGTCCCCAAGTCGGCCGGGTGGTGTTATAGTGGTAACACGATCGCCTCCAAAGCAGAAGGCCCGGGTTCAAATCTAGTCGGATGCAAGTCGGCTAGTTACCAAGCTGTGATTTGCTGGTGATACACGCTCTCTGGCTCGTACTCGTAGGACTAACCCCCCTAGAGCTAGTATATATATAGTGCCTCGGCACAGAGTGGCTTAGGGTTACTGCAAAGGAGATAAGCACCTCAGACCACCCCAACTTACGGGAGAGACCTGCCCTTGTATTTTGAAGGGGTCCCCAAGTATTAATAAGTTAATGCAGGCTTTTACAATCACTGATTTACTCGCCTGTAGCTGTCGCCACACGACAGCGTGCTTTCATGTGTTTTAACAAAAGCCCCAACCTCAACACTACACAATCGTATTCGTGTTTCACTACTAGTATATATGATATAATGTGACCTATAAATTGTTTCACAATTTCTATAGCGAGGGTTAGCGTTACTGTTACAGTGTTAGGGTTAGCGTTAGGGTTAGAGAAGGGGATGAGGGGATGAATTATAATCAGCGTTCAAAATACGTTGAATATGAAACTACTGTCGTACTTTTAGTATATCAACCCTTTCGTAAAAACTTTTAAAATTCCTGGCTAGGGAGACTTACAAATTGTTGTCAAATCAGCCCCTTTACTTCGTGGCTATTTGCTGCGAAGTACGGACTACGGCCGGGCCGCGCTTTCAAGCAAAGATACTGATTTGTGTCACTGGAATTACAAATACCTGGCAAGCCAATCCTTGTGTACGGTGCTCTTTTTGAGCTTCTTGCACTCTACGTGAAGAAATTAAGCAAGCATCAGGCCAGCCGAGTAGCTGTAAGCTAGGTAATGATTAACTGATTAAAAAGGACGTTGTCACTTTGTCACCAGTGCAGTCTGCAGTCAAGTGCAAGGTGCGCTAATTTTAAATTGTAAATTGTAATATAAGCTTTGCAGGGTTATTTGGTGCTAGTAGTTTACATCGCTTGGAAGACAGCGCCGCTTCGACCATCGACGCTTCGACGCGACGCGACACGAAGATCGTAGCAGAGCTTCGAGCTGTAATAAATTGACGAATGTTAATCGTCTAAATTTCTTCGAAGTTGGAACTGGAAGTAGCGCGCACCGCTTTTTTATCTGTTCTCGAAATATTTTGAGCCTGAGGCAATTGCAAATGCTACGAAGTAGCGCGCGCCGGGTCAGTCCATTTAATAATATAACAGATTGCCATAATTAATTATTTTCATTGATTTTATTTGTTATTGCTTGCTTCTTTCATGTTTCACGTAAGATTCAGAAGCTTTATGAAAATAGCGCCGCGCATAAAGAATTGCGTGCCAAGTAAATATGATATGAAAATTTACCTGGGGACCTCAGGCTATCATGTTCATTAAATTAACAATAGAGATTTGGCGGAATGACAGGCTGCGAGCGTACTAAATCACTCTACAGTCGATCTTCGAGATTGTTCTAAAAGGGCCCCCGACAGTTTGCAGTTGAAACCAACTTCAATCGATGTATTTTCGGACGCTGATTCCGAATCACCCCCCATGACATAGGGTTAAAATGCTCCCCTGACGAGATATAGGCGAAAAACTGTCTCGATCACGTGATATGACCGTATAAGGAAGTTAGTCTAATTTCTCGTTAGGGTTAGGGTTTCAGCATATGCTTTTGTTAAGGATTGGGTTAGGGTTAGGGTTGGGATCAGATTTGTAGCGCGATGCACTACTGGGTCGCGCGCGCATCAAATAATGCTTCTCGCAAATAATGCTTCTCTTCGGTAGATTCGGCGAGATGCACCACTGTGCCTCACCGAGCTGCGAAGGATTGACATCGTGAATCAAGGATCAGATAAGAGGGTTAAGGTTTCGAATAGTCGTTCAGGACCAGCTAGAGAACGAGTTGAAAAAGTCACGTGACAGTCGAGTGTAGAGTGATTAATTATCATCCGACAGTGGACAGGCTGAGCGCGGCCTAGTAAATGAAAATGCAAAGCAAACATCGTCCATGGATTACGATGCAAAATTAATTTAGTACCACATACCACCAAACCACTCGCTAAGAATTTTTAGTTTTTACCTAAGTGACAAGTTATGAATTAGTAAAACACTAATTTCATTATTTTAGTTTAAAATTCATGTACAATGTAAAAGTTGACCATTTACGGATGATACTTTTCTGAATTAGCGCGTGCACTCATGCTTTCTTTTCGAAATATTTATATTGGCCCGAGCACAATACAAATCAAATTGTGCTGTGGAGTATTATATATAGCGCGCGTGATTCGGATAATCAGCGTACAAAATACACCAAAATAAATTACTTTCATACCCTCGGCCTCAGGGCCTTTTCATAAGAAATTTTAAAAAAAGTAATTTGGGCTGTTTATGCTTTTAGTCTATGTAATAAGCGCCATGAGCTGACAAAGAATTTTTTGTCTCTAATTTTGATAAATTTGGTACCAAAAGTTGCCTCTAAGTGTGAATAATGAAAATTCACCGTGTAGCACGATAACTGATAACGTTGAGCTGTATGTGGGCCTCCTGTGCATCGCAAGAGTGTACAAAGGACGAAAAATGGGTAATTTATTGCTTAAAATGCCTATAACTCCTAACATATTGTATATTTTGAAATAATTCATACAGGATCGTAATGAACTTAAAAATTTGGTCAAAATTTCACACAAGCAACAAGGGGGGGGGGGGGGGGGGGGGGAGACCTTGTGTTCAGATTAAAAATGTTTGAAAATAATTTTCCTTTAAATCTTAAAATATTAGTACCAAAAGTTTTGTCTCGATGAGCTTATTACGATGCCATAATAATTATGTGATAATAACTGAAAATGTGAAAGTTACAGGCCAAAAACTAAAAAACTGCTACACGGTGGATTTATTTTATTCACATTTTTAAACAACTTTTGGTACCAAATTTATCGAAATCGGAGAAAAAAGTTCTGTGCTCGCGCTTGGCACTTATTACACTGACTATTTAGGATTAAAATTAATTTTGGTTTTAAAGTAGTCGTGAAGATAATATAAAAATTTGAAGTACAAATCTGCGCACCTTAACTTTAAATACTTACCATTAAAATCGAAATCAGCATTTACAATTAATGTACACAGAACGGTCAAAATCTAATTGTGCCTCAAAGTAATATAAGTATAAGTATAACTGACTACAGACTAGGCAAAATGCTTGACATACGTTGCATGCCACTTTTCGCGTAATAATATAACTATAAGTCCGGTTACAGTTAATAGCCTATCAAAACGCGCACCGAGTTGGACTCGTCGACAGTCTTGGATATTTTGAACACATATTTTACGAGTATCACCCGTGAAACACTTGAAGTAGTGCTCGTCGGGTCAGTCCATTAACTTTTAACAATGGATCGGAGGAGGATTAGGACCATGGTTATGTGTATTCTAATTCACTATAGAGGTTAGAGTTCCGGTGAGACCATTTCGTTACAAAATGGTAATAACCCAGGCCAAGTCACTTAACACTTAACACTGACAGCACGCTGGCGAGTGATTTGATATCAGTCTTATCACTTGTTAGCACCAACTAAATTTAAACCAGCAAATCCAAAATCACTCGGCTTTTTAAAGGCCTAGGTTGGGAATACAAACCGAACTCTAATTATGTCAATCCTTCGCAGCTCGGCGTGGCCCAGTGGTGCATCACGATACAATAATTCCCAAACTACTAACGTCGTCTACCCTAATATCTCGCCTTGGTCGGGCTTCATAGACAGATATTGCCCACTACTATGTTTGATCATAATATGTACTACTACTACTAGACGATAGGCATTGCAATTGATTATGTAGTTTCATTAGTTAGTACCGTTCAACTTCATATCTTTATCAAGTTTTTTGCTTCGAAAATAAAAATTTAAATACTAGCAAATGGCCAGATATGAGATATAAAAAAAGAGGTAATGACAATATATGCGTTGTACAAGATACGAAATCAGCATACTCTGACAAAGTGCAAAGTGAGTCAAGAGTAAACACAGACATGTCAAAAATGAGAGGATCACGATGACTTATTATGTCACTTAATTATGTACTAATATTTATTATGCAATACTACAACTATATACTACTATACTAATGGTACAAGTCGTTTGTAGTTCCATTAATTTTAACATCGTTATTATCACATCGAAAAACAATCTGCAGTCTTTACTTGAAAAATAAAACATATCACTAAATATCTACGGCTTGATTTGGGATAGAACACGAGAGACAATACCAAAATGCATTTGAGAAGTGCAAACTGCAAAATTAGCACACAACCGACTAGCAACTCAACACAAGCTCACGAACATGGTAACTCCTATCTACCGTAAAATAGTCTAACTTTGAGAGAACATGGTAACTCCTATCTACCGTAAAATAGTCTAACTTTGAGTAAGCTGTCGGAATATGGTAACTCCTATCTACCGTAAAATAGTCTAACTTTGAGTAAGCTGTCGGAATATGGTAACTCCTATCTACCGTAAAATAGTCTAACTTTGAGTAAGCTGTCGGAATATGGTAACTCCTATCTACCGTAAAATAGTCCAACTTTGAGTAAGCTGTCGGAACATGGTAACTCCTATCTACCGTAAAATAGTCCAACTTTGAGTAAGCTGTCGGAATATGGTAACTCCTATCTACCGTAAAATAGTCCAACTTTGAGTAAGCTGTCGGAATTGTTCCGAGCATGATTTCAAATTAACACAGCCCATTAAACCATTATTCCCTTAATGACTCATGGACTGGATTAGACACATGGATGGTGGTATTTCCTACATACAAGTGCAACGGGAAATTATCTACGTACAAGTACAACGGCGGAGATGTTACAAAAGTCGTCTATTCTGTATTCCACGCTGGTGCACACATTGCGTCCCAAATAAACTGATGTAACATCTACAAATTTAACAGTGTTCGCATCTCATAAGTATAATACGGTACTCAAACTAGCATTTCGTAGCCCTGGATACATCATTAATCGAACATTAAGTGTTAAACTAGAAGTGGTAGGGGAGCAATGGTAAGATCATCAAACGCCAAGGAAAGAACGAGGAAATACTTAATTAACTGCAAATAATTCGGCTGTCAACTCACATCTAACACAGATAAATTAAACTAAGAGTACATAACCAATAAACCAACATAAAATTGTCATATTATGTAATATACGGGCTTGTCAACAGTACGCGGGGTGCTAAATCACTCACACTTCGAATGTTGGGATCCTTCTAAAAAGGTTTCCTAGAGTATTTCAGACGCTGATAAGCCTAATTAGGGGATAGCACCATTTTATCTGCAACTTTAGCTTTACTTTATACAACTGATATAATTTCTTGTAACAAAAACACTTAAATTGAAGTTTAACAGATAAATTTCTTATAAATCAATACAATATATTCAGTACACGAAATGAAAATGATCAATTATACCAAACTGCTTAGTTGCACTGCAATCCAAGTCTTCATTCAAAATGGCTAATCTAATTTAACCTAAATACGTAGTAGATATTTCTGCGACAAAGCAAGAGTTCCATTGTTCCAATCAAATTATATAATTGATGTCGTCAAAAAAGTGCCGTATCAGTAGAATAACTTTATAGAACTCAAGTAAGAATTGTATAACCGTGCAAGTGGATACTTTCCTCTGCAATTCAATCCTTCAAACTTAAATCAAACTTAAATTTTACTTTCTGTTATTTGTAAGTTTTCAAATTGATCTTTCTTATAAGATCAGATACAAGCACTACAGAAACACGATAAAAACTTAATTTTCCTTGTAAAAACATGCACACAATTCCACTACTTTTTAGTTTTACTAAAAGGTTTAGCTGTAGCAGTTAATATAAGCAGCTTGCCATCAGTGGTCGTAACAAACAAATGCTGGTTTCTAGGGTCCTTGGACACAGCCACCACCCCTGTCTTGAGCCTTAGTTTATGTTTGATGTTGATGTAGTCAGTGTCCCGTATCTCCAGAGACCCAGTAGTTCCTCCCAACACTACTCTGTTCCCCTCCAGGAACATGGCACTTGTTTCGTCCTCTAACTTAGCTCGCTTTATCAGCTTCCCGTTCAGAGTGTAGAGGTATATGACAGAGTGGTGACCGCCCTTGTTACTTGGCAGCTTGCCAGCAATAACAAGGTTCCCGTTACTAGCAATACCCACAAAGGACACAGTGAAGTGGTCCGAGTCAGGCTCCGTGGGAACATGGGGCACCAGAGTGCGGATATAGGTTCCCTGTTTCAGGGTATGAATCAGGACAATGCCCTCTGTAGATCCAGACACCACTATATCCAGCTCCTGACTCAGCGCCACGCACGTCACCTCCGAGTTGTGGCCGTATAATATCGCACTGGGATGAGGCTTCAGTCCGTTACACTCACCTCCCTTCCTCAGCAACTTCCAGATCACTACCGTGGTGTCTCTACCACCGGTAGCTAGGTACTTCCCATCTAGTTCCATGCAGGATATCACGTTCTTGTGGTGGTAGAGAACTCCTAGAGGGATTATCTCGTGCTGGTTCACACGTCCTGTTCTGATGCTGTTATCCCAGAGTCCGGCTGTGAACAGCACCTTCCCGTCCGCACTTAGTCGCACTAGGTTGCAGGGTGTGCGGGCTCCGGGGGAGAAGGGCCCTGATACGCACCTTACTCCTTCTTCTAGCTGCGGGTTAGAAGGAGAGTTAGTACATCATGGTATCAGCAAATTCGTCGGAGATGGACGAGAATTTTAAGTTTGTATCTGGGACAACTCACTGTATCTTAAAATCTGATGCTTTCACCATTTATTGTTCAAACTTGATGATATGAAATTAAGATTTTAAGCTGAGAATGTCGTACCTGAGTATCCTTCTCACAGTAGAAAGGATGAGCTCCAGTCCACCTTGCTAACCAGTTGTGGATACCATACACTCCATTCCTGGATATCGTAACCTGCACAATAAACATGGATCAAGTCTGGAACATGTAAGGAATTTGAGATGTTATTTCATGTTACAGTAGCGGAGTTTAACTTCTCTGGTACACTTATAAATTGAAGAAAATGATAAGGCACTTTGTTCGACTAAACCGCTCAAATATTTAAAGAAAGTAAACTAACCAGGTTGTCCATGACACCCCGTTCTATAACTTGATTGGGAGACCCTCCACTGACTCCCGCAAATATGAGTGGGTTCTCGGGAGCACCCATCTGTATTGCATTAGCTTTCAGGGCGGGTGCATTTAGCACGTGTGATAGAGCTGAACCTGAGTTAGGGGGAAGTGTGTTAGATCACAGTGTACTACTTTCCAAACTTAGTAGTAAGAATAATATCAGTGTTTCCTATTGCAGATTAGAGTAGATTAAAACAGATTAGAGTTCGGTGCAGTGCAACATTTCTGATTAAATAGTTCAGTTGAACTTCAACAAACCCTTTAGTGAGTTCATTACAGAATATACTACATATATAGGTGCATTTTCAAGATTTCTACTAAATGTTCCCAAACTGACAAGAAATAAACTATAATAGTAAACCCTTAAGTGAGGATGCCTCTGACAGATTCATTCTCTTAGGATGGGGTTCCTTGAATATCTGACGGGGTGTCTGTCCAAAGTTACTGATCTGAGCCTCCAGTGCCCGCCGTTTCTTGGGGTCTTTTTCGTTATCTAGATCTACCATACCTGTAGAGTTTACGTGATTACTTTCTTTTTGTGATTATGCAAAGAGCGTCTTTTGTGTAGTGTAAAACTCAATGACGCATTCGGAATTGTAGCAATTTTTTATTTAATTTTAATAAACTTGATATCAATACTAATAATATGGCCGGCTTTGGCCAAAATAAAAACAAAGTGTAGATTGCAGATTGAGTTATACCAGAAAACAAATTACAGGCATGTTGTGCTAGGACCCTTGCAGATAGAGTTATACCAGAAAACAAGGCATGTTGTGCTAGGACCCTTACCCTCGTAGCTAGTGTAGTGGTAGACGTTAAGAGCCTCTTTAGCAGCCTGCCCCCTCTGTTTGTACCCAAATATCAGGTCTATCCAGTAGTTTATATTGTTCGATACGTAGTCGCTTTCTAACGCCGCTCTGAGACGTTAACCAGAGTTATTTGCCAGGTTTTTATTTGATAATTCTACTACAAACGTGTTCATACTTGAGATTTGAGAACAATTAGCTTTAAGTTCATTTAAATTATGTAATAATCTAATTAAGTATTTTGTAATTCATAGATAAGAAGAAGTTTATTTCGGTTAGAAACGACATCTGGGTCCCTACCCTCGCACAAGATTATTCTCAATTTTCTTGTTGTGTTCCACAACTTATCTTATTATAGCAGCTAATTATAACGACTGTAGCATATTAACAGCTAATTATAACATTATATTATATTAACAGCTAATTATAACAATATATTATTATAGCAGCTAATTATAACATTATATTATATTAACAGCTAATTATAACGATATATTATTATAGCAGCTAATTATAACGATATATTATTATAGCAGCTAATTATAACGACTGTATTATCCTCTAACCTGTGTTTAACAATGAAATCCTCAGGTGATTTAGCCCAGTTAGGTAGAATAACATCTCCCACAGGCTTCCCATCGTGCCTGGTCCCAAAATCAAACTCATTAGAGTTAACAAGGAACTCAGGGAGGTAAAAGAACTCCGGAATGAGCTCCTTGCAGTCGCCCTGACCTCTGGTGGAGCTATTGAAACTGTTGTTGATGTTGTAGAAGTGCCGGTCAGGGTGGTCGAACCTGCCGTGAAGGTCAATATGAAGTGAAGTGTAGGGCTCCATCCTAACCAGGTAGTAAAGCACAGCACCTGGGTTACTGTAGTGTGTTCCCCAGTGGAAGGGAGGGTCCAGACCGTCCTGAGGGAGGGAGTGGTACTTTATATCTGCGTGCTCTGCTCTCTCTGGTATCTGTGCTCCGATAGGCTTGCTGAAGTCCCTGAAACATTCACAGAGAGGGCTCTCAAAGTCTATAGAGTCGCTCAGGTAATCAGTCAACACCCAGGGGAAGACGGGGTACTGGGAGAGATCGTTGTAGGTTCGTCCAGCGATCGTGTTTAAGTTCATGAGGTACTCAAAGTTGGAGATTCTCCTCTCCATCCACTTTTTAGTGATGTTGGAACTGGCGACCATCTCCTCGGGGGTGCGGGTAATGCCGTGAACTAGGTTTGCTGGTCTCAGAGACATTATCTTGCTGTAAACTTTGTTGCGGTGGTATTTGCTGTGAAGGAATTGTTTTTATACATTATTGTATTTATCCTAACATAACTCTCAATAAACACTTGTGGCTCAATGTTGTGTGGCCAGATAACTATAATGCGCTGAGAAATGATTGAAAACCATACTCCAAATAAGTCTCAATTCAATGAAACAGAGAAAAATCTAAGCACAACAATAACGAGAAGGTAAAATAAAAACCAACCTCAGATTAATAAAATGGTTAGTCTGATCCGTTAAGAAGAACTCAATAGCAGAGTATCTGAGATTATATCTTCTCAAGTGAATCTCACGGATGTCCTTTATCTTCCACACCAGATTGTTATGGGACAATTTGTGGTGAGTTTCATCCTTTTCATGCTCGTAAAAGTAGATGTGAGTAGGTGAAACTTTCAGGGTGCCAGGGATTATATTGAGCAGTGTCACCAGGTGACAGTCCTAGTTGAAGAATAATAGTTAATGTTGGTACAGTTCCTGTTCTTAGTGACCCTACATAAAATATAACCAATTCGTAATCTAACCTCACCAAAATCACGAGTTACTTAATTCCTGAATCCTACCTCGAAGAATATAAGCTGTTCGTCGTCGGTGACATCAGGAATGTTGTTGTTCATGACCACTTCCCAGGACTCCTGGGTCTCCTTGTCAGCTCTTATCCGGGCCTCCTCTGATACTCCCAGCAGGTTAACCGAGCTCTCTTCTCTGGTAAAAAGAAAGTTTTATTTAAAAGGGAAGGGGCTCAGCTTTATTTACGGGGTTTGTATCGCAATTTGTATGTATCCCGATATTGAAAGGAGGGAAAATCGAATCTTTTACAGAAAAACAGCAAGAATAATGGGGTGAGGGTCGTAGCTATTTCCGTCCCCCCCCCCCGCGGGTACCATCAGATAGGCAGATATGAACTATTAACTAACCTCAAGACATCGTACTCATCGTAGAACTTAGCGTCGTTATGAGGGTTAAACTCATTATTAGGACAGGTCCTGAGTCTCATCCTGGTGTAGTTCTCGTGGGTATCCCTCTTCCAGTAGAGAGGGGTCTTGTTGCCATCGCCTCCCCACACACCCCGGTCTGATGTCATGAACTTCTTGCGTTCTTTCCACTCCTTTATTACTGGGGTAGTGGTAGTGGTGGTGGTGGTAAGGTAAGTGATAAATACACTTTAAGTAATGAATTTACTTTAAGTAATGAATATACTCTAAGTAATGAATTTACTTTAAGTAATGAATTTACTTTCTTACGTTCTTTCCACTCCTTTATTACTGGGGTAGTGGTAGTGGTGGTAGTGGTAAGGTAAGTAATAAATATAATATACTATATAGTTATGAATATTATATACTTGATGCCAGGCGGGAAATTAAAAATGACTTTCATTTATCAAACATTGATAAAGTCACACTACTTTTATTATCGACCCTGGACCCTGGTAGTGAACATAACCCCCTCCTCCATCCTTCGAGGTCCCGCCCAGAAGGATAGCAAATTGCATCAATATTGCATCAATTCTATCAATATTTGATTAAAATAAAAAAAAAAGGGGTGAATCTTGGTAAATGAACGACGTATCAAGCTGGATCCCTCAACAGATTGAAATTGAGGCACTTTGTATAAGTCATGCTAGTCGCTTATACACACAATGTGTTGGAATAGTTTATTCTAAAGACTAAAGTTATAATATTGAATCTAATTGTAAAACCTTCTATGAGGGTAGTTCTAGATTTATAATTTTATACATATTGAATTGTCAGGAAACTCAGTTTAAGACATTACGTCACACATCTTGTAAGTTAATTGTCGTGTTAACAAAAACAATCGTGTAAGGCAACGTAATATATTAAGCTGTTTAAATCCAACCTAAGAGTACATAAAAGCAGCAAATTTGGCGAAGTGTCCAGCTTTATTGCAGTGTTTTTGTCTCCAAATTTGCCTGCACATAAAAAGTTTTGGGCAGGTTAGGAATCGCACTATTTACAAAATATTACCGCACCCACATGTCACATCTCCCCCGGCCCCCCTACCCCCGGTCCTTATACTCACTGGCGTGATGTTTGTTGTGTCGACCGTTGGTGTCCAGAATATGTCGGTTAACTTCAAACTCAACACGTTTCTTGTACTGGGTCGTAATGTCCTGGATGAATACTGTTGTAAAACAGGATATGTAGGATTTAAAGCCTTTATGTTAGAAAACAACTTCAAAACTCTCATTATCACGTGACTTACCTTCTCATTATCTCGTGACTTACCTTCTCATTATCACGTGACTTACCTTCTCATTATCTCGTGACTTACCTTCTCATTATCACGTGACTTACCTTCTCATTTCATTATCTCGTGACTTACCTTCTCATTATCACGTGACTTACCTTCTCATTATCACGTAACTTACCTTCTCATTATCTCGTGACTTACCTTCTCATTATCACGTGACTTACCTTATCATTATCACGTAACTTACCTTCTCATTATCACGTGACTTACCTTCTCATTATCACGTGACTTACCTTCTCATTATCTCGTGACTTACCTTCTCATTATCTCGTGACTTACCTTCTCATTATCACGTGACTTACCTTCTCATTATCTCGTAACTTACCTTCTCATTATCACGTGACTTACCTTCTCATTTCATTATCTCGTGACTTACCTTCTCATTATCACGTGACTTACCTTCTCATTATCACGTAACTTACCTTCTCATTATCACGTAACTTACCTTCTCATCATCACGTGACTAACCTTCTCATTATCACGTAACTTACCTTCTCATTATCACGTAACTTACCTTCTCATTATCACGTAACTTACCTTCTCATTATCACGTGACTTACCTTCTCATTATCGCGTGACTTACCTTCTCATCATCACGTGACTAACCTTCTCATTATCACGTGACTTACCTTCTCATTTCATTATCTCGTGACTTACCTTCTCATTATCACGTGACTTACCTTCTCATTATCACGTAACTTACCTTCTCATTATCTCGTGACTTACCTTCTCATTATCACGTGACTTACCTTATCATTATCACGTAACTTACCTTCTCATTATCACGTGACTTACCTTCTCATTATCACGTGACTTACCTTCTCATTATCTCGTGACTTACCTTCTCATTATCTCGTGACTTACCTTCTCATTATCACGTGACTTACCTTCTCATTATCTCGTAACTTACCTTCTCATTATCACGTGACTTACCTTCTCATTTCATTATCTCGTGACTTACCTTCTCATTATCACGTGACTTACCTTCTCATTATCACGTAACTTACCTTCTCATTATCACGTAACTTACCTTCTCATCATCACGTGACTAACCTTCTCATTATCACGTAACTTACCTTCTCATTATCACGTAACTTACCTTCTCATTATCACGTAACTTACCTTCTCATTATCACGTGACTTACCTTCTCATTATCGCGTGACTTACCTTCTCATCATCACGTGACTAACCTTCTCATTATCACGTGACTTACCTTCTCATTATCACGTGACTTACCTTCTCATTATCACGTGACTTACCTTCTCATTATCACGTGACTTACCTTCTCATTATCACGTGACTTACCTTCTCATTATCACGTGACTTACCTTCTGATTATTACGTGACTTACCTTCTCATCATCACGTGACTTACCTTCTCATCATCACGTGACTTACCTTCTCATTATCACGTGAATTACCTTCTCATTATCACGTGACTTACCTTCTCATTATCACGTGACTTACCTTCTCATTGCATTATCTCGTGACTTACCTTCTCATCATCACGTGACTAACCTTCTCATTATCACGTGACTTACCTTCTCATTATCTCGTGACTTACCTTCTCATTATCACGTGACTTACCTTCTCATTATCACGTGACTTACCTTCTCATTATCACGTAACTTACCTTCTCATTATCACGTGACTTACCTTCTCATAGCCCTCTAACCGCTCCATCCTAGCTCTGTTCATCAGGATAATATCTTCCTCCAACAACTCCTGTATCTTCAGGAACTCTCTAGCAGTGGCGGCTACTGCTGTGTCGTTGTTTTCTTTAGAGAACTTTGCTACTGCCGGATACACCTGAGGGGTTGGTATCAAAATACTGTTGTGTTAATCATCTTCGACGGCATATTACTTGAACTAAGAACTTGTATCTCTGGTGGTTATAGTCACGTGGTTACTATGACAACCCTCACGTGGTTTCTAGATCCTTCTCACCTGGTTACTAATAAAGCTCTCCCACTCATGTGTATCAATGAACATGAGAAGTCGTCCATGAAGTCAGGAGAGTGCTCGTCTCCAGGCAACTGATCCAGTGCTGACTGATCTAGCCCCAGAATAGTGCCCCACCGTGTGAGGGCTGTGTGCACCAGGGGGATTAGCAAGATGTGCAGCTGGTTCACTTCTGTAAGTACGTTATTTGTTTATTGTTCATAATATGATCATGTAATCAAATTACATGTTAAAACATAAAAAGAGGCACCCATACCTGCTGTCACACCCACACACATACGCAGAATATTCTGAGAAGTTATGACAGGAGGTGCTCCCATAGTGTTACTAGAAGGGGCGTTACTATGGTTACTAGTAGGGTGTTACTATGGCTACTAGTAGGGCGTTACTATGGTTACTAGAAGGGGCGTTACTATGGTTACTAGTAGGGCGTTACTATGGTTACTAGAAGGGGCGTTACTATGGCTACTAGTAGGGCGTTACTATGGTTACTAGAAGGGGCGTTACTATGGCTACTAGTAGGGCGTTACTATGGTTACTAGAAGGGGCGTTACTATGGTTACTAGTAGGGCGTTACTATGGTTACTAGAAGGGGAGTTACTATGGTTACTAACCGTCCTCAAGTGTGGGTGCTATAACGAAGTGCAGTGCTCCTAGCACATAACTAGCTGTGTAGTAGGACTCAAAGTAGGGGTGGTCTAGTAGGGTGTGGAGTTTGGAGGCAGCTGTTGAAACGTACTGAGGTGGTTACTTGTGGTTTATTTATTTCAACATTGATTGCATTTCAGTCGGAGAAGTTAAACTGGTGATGATGCAACAACCTGAATATAAAAGCTTTTCATTTAGAAGTGAAACAAAGCCTTCATATTATGTAGCTACATGATATGACGACTAGAGATGCTGATTGCTAAGGGGTGATGATTAACCAACCTCGTAACTATGGTGATGAAGACAGCCCAGGAGAACTCTAAGACTAATCCTGTATAGCTCCATATCACTCTTACCGTCCCATACTCCCAGCAGGTTGAAGAACAGGAGGATCTCTTGTACCAACTGTAATAATTATGTGAATATGTTTAGAGTCATTATAAACTTTCAACTTTGATGAAATTAAGTAAAAATAAGTTAAAGCCGTGGCAAAAAGTCTGGTAACCTAAACCCATCTCAGTCAAATGGGTAGATTACTAAAGTTACCTTAGAAGACCACTGCTTAACACAACTAAGATCACTCCAATCCCCCTCCTCCTCCTCCTCCTCCTCCAGCCCCTCCTTACTAAACATGAAGTGCTCTAACAGCTCTAACAGTGAGGTGTGGTCTGGTGTGATAGCACCGTCATATCCCGACCTCTTCAGCTCCAGGTTCATGGAGTGTATTATCAGCTCAAACAACCTGAGAAGTATGTGAAATAGTGGGTTGGGAATCTCTTCTGATATTTATATATATAAAACACCCAAAGTTGGAATAAATTGTCAATCGTAAGCCCTTTTTAGAAAAAAAACTAATGAAATCACTGCTGTTGATTAAAGAGAGGAGCCCCCTAAAAACATTTAAAAAGTAACGAAACCCAAAAAAGTAAACTCTTTTCAGTATACTATTTAGCATCTGGTCACACAGGCTAACCCTCAAACACAGCCCTTTTTCAATTTTGATAATTAATCAATCAGAGGCAAAGAAGAAGAGTAAGAAATAAACTGGATAATGATTGCTGTAACACCGATAGTATCATACGAATTTTATGAGACGAATATCTATGTCCACCTACTTTAACTTTATCGTACTCAATGTTGAACTGAATTATAAATCTTATTAACATTTATAATACATAAATCTTGTTTCTCATCCAGAAGAATTGAAGAAATCACTGTAATTGACGATATAAGAGATAGAAACAAACTTTTCGAATCGCAACCTACAAAACCCCAAATAATCTGATACCCTAGTAACTAACAGTAACCCTAATCTGGTTACCAATAGTTACTAAACTGGTTACCAATAGTTACTAAACTGGTTACTAATAATTACCTCATCTTGATAACAGAAGTAGTTTTAAATATCTTGCTCTCCAGCTCATCAACAGCAAGCAGTATCCTTCCTATCTGGTCCTTAGTGAGGGAGCCTGCTTTCTCGTAGTACCTCCACAGTATGGTGTGTAGCAGCTCCATTATAGTTACAAATAGTTGCTCTTGTAGTCCTCCCTCCTCCTCACTCCCTCCTCCTGATTAATCCAGTGTACTTTTACCAAATATCATGTAATTAACAAATCAATAAAACAATTTATTGCAGCTCATGACTTCAGCTAAAGAGGAGGTTGACTAATAGTTAGGGCAAGAATTGCTGTTTATGGGTCAATCTGTGAACAAATTCGTAACAAAGGTTTGTCTACAGGAATGTGTTGTCCATAGTCCCAGGAACCACAAAAAAAAACCGTCCAGCTGAAACTTTTGGGCAAAAATTTTCATAGTCATTTTTCTCCAGGAACCCATACGCCCCACCCCTAATATTGGTTATTCGGCTCCCGAAGGTCTTGAGATCTCCATAGGGGGTGCAAAATGACCGCAATGGCCACTTTATGGCAGGCGAATGATAGTTTCAGAACGATTGGGGCTTTATTTTTCGAAATAAATGGAATTTTTCGAAATTTTTCTCAATTTTATTGAAATTTCGAAAAAAAATACACCAAATTATTTTTAACGCTTATTTATAAGAAATTAGCCAACTTATAAGACATTTTCAAAACACCCAATAGAGTCATGTTTAAACTTTCAAAACACCTGGTATTAAATTGGTAAGAAATTAGCCAACTTATAAAAAATGTTCACCAAAGAGAGTCATGTCTATTGTCTACACTAACTGAACCACGTGACATAACGTGACTAACCGCGTGACATAACGTGACTTACCACGTGACATAACGTAACTAACTAAACCACGTGACATAACGTGACTAACCACGTGACATAACGTGACTAACCACGTGACATAACGTGACTAACCACGTGACAGAACGTGACTAACCACGTGACATAACGTGACTAACCACGTGACATAGCGTGACTAACCACGTGACATAACGTGACTTACCACGTGACATAGCGTGACTAACCACGTGACATAACGTGACTAACCACGTGACATAACGTGACTAACCACGTGACATAGCGTGACATAACGTGACTAACCACGTGACATAACGTGACTAACCACGTGACATAACGTGACTAACCACGTGACATAGCGTGACTAACCGAGCATAAGACAGAGTACGGCGTTGTACCAGGAAGGTAGTAAACTGTACTGTTCCCCCAACTTTAGGTTAGTTCTAGTGAGTACCAGTAGCTCCTGTACCACGTGCAGGCGAGTAGTGAGACCAAACCGGGGTAGTAGCTGCACTAGAGACTGCATTAACAACACGTCCGGTAGTTGGTCTGAAGAGAGAGGGTTGTTACTTTGGGTACTAGGGGGGGGGGGGGGGGGAGGGGGGGGGGGGGGGAGGGGGGGGGGCACTTTGGTTACTAGAGGGGCAGTAGCTGCACTAGAGACTGCATTAACAACATGTCCGGTAGTTGGTCTGAAGAGAGGGGGGTGTTACTTTGGTTACAGAGGGAGCCGGGGGGGGGGATGGGGTTGGGGCGGGGTACTTTGGTTACTAGAGGGGAAGTTACTTTGGTTACTAAAGGGGGGGGGGGGGGGGGGGAGGGGGTGTTACTTTGGTTGCTAGAGGGGGCGTTACTTTGGTTACTAGAGGGGGCGTTACTGTAGTGCTCATTCGAATTCTTATCGAGGTAGGTACTCGTATTGAAGTGTTTTTAGATGCATTTATTACATTATAAGGATATTTCAGTCTTATCTGTTATAACGTATTAAAAAGATAACTATTATAATGATAACATGTTATCATTATAATAGTTATCTTTTTAATACGATTTTATTGTATAATTTTCACATCATCAAGTGGATACTGTGATATGTATAGTTTATGTTGAGACACGCAATGTTCTAATATAACGTAACTAAGCAGTTTCTTGTGAAATTACATAATAGGCGTAGTGTTTATTTGTTCAACGCAAGCGCCCTGCTGCTGCAGTTCGTACTTTGGACCGCTCATCAGATCTGGTCAGCCTCCAGCTGTTTTAAATAGTTAATAACGCAGGGAATAATCTCGCGGTCACATTAGAACAAAATTGTATCTGGATGGTGCCTTTTTAACTACAAATGCAGAGAGCCGTGATGCTCC
Organism: Bolinopsis microptera; assembly: GCF_026151205.1. Classification (NCBI taxonomy): domain Eukaryota; kingdom Metazoa; phylum Ctenophora; class Tentaculata; order Lobata; family Bolinopsidae; genus Bolinopsis; species Bolinopsis microptera. Next base: position 5,348,733 of record NC_087079.1, on the reverse strand, counting down.
CTACCAACAGTTACCGAAGGCAGGTTGTTTTGCTAATTATTAATAGCTTTACTAATTTCTACTAGTGATCAACAGGAGTCATGTCACTTTCTGAGCCGTTGAACTAGTCTGGTTAGTGCTGCTGTTCAATACCTAATTATCTAATTAACGCAGCACTGAGTGTGGGGCTAGCCATGAACGACATTAAAACTAAATTCATGACTCTGAAGTGACTGAACATGACAGAGGAGGCGAGTAGTCTTGATAGCTGTTCTGGAAACCAGCTGGAAAAGGTGACAGACTTTGTATACATTGGAGCATGGATAGCAACAACAGAGAGGGACCTGTGGGTCAGAAAAGCTAAGGTTTGGGCAGCCTGCAACACGCTAAAGAAGATGTGCAAGTCTGACCTTAGAAGAGGACTAAAGATCCGTCTATTTGTTGCTACTGTGGAGTCAATACTTCTATATTATGGTTCTGAAACGTGGACGTGGACAGAGCAATTGAAGAAACGCATTGATGGCTATTACACTAGAATGCTAAGGATGGCACTAAATGTGGACTGGAAGCAGCGCAAAACCAACAAAGAAGTCTATGGCAACCTACCGATAGCAACCATGAAGATCCAAGAGCGCAGGATGCGACTAGCAGGCCATATCCACTGGCACCCAGAACTATTCGCAAACCGCTTGCTACTTTGGGAACCAACTCATGAGGTGAGGAGTAGGGGAAGACCAGCCATGACTTATGTTGATAGCCGACACTGGAGAAATGGGCGGACTTATGGCGGATAGAGTTCTATGGAAGATCAAAAATCAATAGTTCCCACAGTCAGACAACGAATGAGTTAAAAAGTTCCAACAAAATCTTTATAACATCATTAGTAGAGTTCTATGGAGACAGCGCATCAATAATCGGAGGCTGAAGCCGCCTTAAGTCAAGTAAATCAGTAATTAACCCATTACCGAGCAGCATGTTATATTAACATACAGCAAAAAACAGATAAAAGTCCCCGGGGTAGTTAGCCTCCATCATTTCTCGATTTACCTCACAGCATAGTAGGTACTTGGTAGCCACTAGCCACACATCGTAAATTTCAACTTTTATATACGTTGTTACAGATCTTGTATAAGTGTCGGCTTATCTTTGATAGGTATCAACTCGTTGGGCAGGACTATTCTTCATCTACTGTAGTACTGCAGCTACTATTGATCGTGTACACTATGGACATGTGATGTGCAGCGTTATTGTGTCTCATTTGGTGATACTTTCACGAATGTTTCTGAGTTTTTCTGACTAGACTCGAGACTATAAAGAACTATGGACTTGACCACTGTTTTGATGATTGAGGGTACCGGTAAGGATGAAGATGAAACTGAGAGGGTGAAGTCGATTCTCCAGATGGTTAAAACTCAGTTTGTTCAGGGAGTCACCGCGTCTTCTTCAACGGGCCGGGAGACCACCAAGGATATCCTAGCTGAGAAACTGAGTAACGTGTTGAACATTGTAAACTGGCAGGGCCAGTATATAATTCAGCTGGAGAGGCAGAATCAGAAACTCAGATCTAAAATTGAAGTTACTGAGGGAATTGTTACGTATTTACAGGGAGAACTGACCGCTGCAAAAGACCAGCAACATATTCAGCATATTCAACATTTTCAACATGTTGATATGAACACTGCAGTGATTAGATCAGTTGAGGATACAGTAAAATCAGTACTGAGCTCGGACCGAGAAGATTCACAGAAAGTAATCAGCTGGGCGGTTTTTTGTCGGATCAGAACGTCGAAGAGAACTTCATGTCCACTAAATAATTTTTCACGACGAGTGAGGGAGTTTGTAGTTTATAATACAATAATACCTTGGCTGTTCATTGCTACGGTTATTTATTTTCATTAACTTCTGGCACTGCTCATCAAGGCGAATGGCAGTCTCGAGATATATTATCAGTGCTCAGTGTTCACGACTTTTCGGGGATATAATTCCCGGAAATAATTATAACATATTACAGAACAAATGAATCGAATTATAGACGCACTTCAGGAAAGCAACAAAGTATAAGCTACAAAACATTAATTTAGATGCAAAAACAGAAAATCAACATAAAAGAAACCATGTTTAATCACAAAATCCAGCATAACTATATTATATTAAGTAATTATTATTGTTGATTGTATTATGTATGATATTGTAAAAAGAGGGATATCGAAAATAGTACTACTTATTAAAGGCAAATAGCCGTACTTTTCTTGATACAAACCGTTCACAATAATTTTCGCTATTTTCACCAATAAATATTCTTGACAGAGATTTGTTGTAACACGGAAATACTCGAGTGAAGGAATGATATCGGATTATTTTTACGCTATTGAGTACTACAAATTTCTAATATTAAAATCTAATTTAGCATTAAAATTTAAGACTATTCCATTCTCATTTCTTGAGTTTCATTATTAAAATTTATCTCCATCTCTTTCTGCTTCCTCAATGTGATCCTTGAATGAAAATACCCGTACCCAAAATAAATCACAAATCCAACAGCAAAATATGCCACAGTCATCAAATGGGCTAATAAATCAAGCGCACTGAACAAGGCCAGATTCAGAGTTATGCCCATGGCCGGCACAAACGGTATTCCTGGACACACAAAGCCAGGATCTGTCTGAGGCTGGATGTAGTAGTTAAACTTGATGTACGACAGTATAGATATGTTAATCAACCCCAAGAGTACCATCAGTGGCACACGAACATGCCAGAAGTCCCAACCAGTGGGCCAGTAAAATAGGATTATAGCGACCGCTAGAAGTTTCCAGAAAGATGCCATCCAGAACACGACCTTCCATTCCTGATGTTGAATATAACCTGCTGTCTCCTCAAGATCTAGTGATGATGTTGTTGACTCTGCTTCGCTTGGCAGCACTTCATTTTCGATGAGCCTCGAAGATTCGGTCACAGGTTTCGTGGTTCTGGTGTAGGAAATAACGATGAGGCAGTAGCACACGGCAGCGAACGTTAGCAAGGCTCCACCGGATACCAGATGAATCAAGATCTCGTAGGAGAAGGCAAGTGTGAAGACAATAGTTATACCTGCCGCGGTGACTGTAGCAGCAATCGGTACTTTAGTACACTCTGCCACACAACTCAGACATTTGAATATGAGCCCATCTTCAGAGAGGACCATGAGTCCTCGTGCCAGTGTGGTGAGTGTGCACAAGACAAGACTAGCGGACGCCATCATGATAGCTCCAATGATGATGTGCTTTGGAATGGTTAGATCGTGCGCTTCTAAAGATCCCGGTATGCCAGTACCTTCATCTAAGCTATACCAAGGAGCAAGATACACGATAGCCAAGGTAACAGACACGTAGATCACAGTTGTTAACCCAAAACTCAGTCCGATCGCCAGGGGAACGTCTCGTTTAGAGTTGTTAGCTTCCGCTGAGAGACTCACAACTGTTTCAAACCCACCGTAAGAGACCACTGTGACTGCTGCTCCAGTAATCACACCAGCAGCTCCATAAGGAAATACTCCTCCTCTCCCAGTATCAGGATCCGTGGAGTGGGCGAATGTGCTGTTACTTCCGTATATCAGAGATAGTATGCAGTACATGGTCAGAGCTAAGATGCTGTAGGACACTGTGAAAATGTTAGTGAACACTACCTTCTTGATGCCTGCACAGTTTATACAGCAGCAGATAACGATCAGGAGGATTGCCATGATGTTGACGTTCTGGGCGAAATATTTTATAAGATGCGAGCCCGAGTACTCGATGTGGAGGTTACGACCGTGACCATTCAGGAAAAACATTTCTACATTCTGACCAAACCCAACGGACACCAGGGCAAGACCCAGGGCAAGCTCGGTGAGTATGAAGATGCCAATAAGTCCAGCAGCGAACTCTCCCAAAGCAGCGTATACGTACACATACGCGTTCCCAATACCTTTGAACCTAGCTCCAAGGTCCATGTAAGAGAGGACGGTGAAAACCAGGACTGCTGCCGCTATGAGATAGGATACCACCATACCAGGCCCAGCTATCATCTTTATTATACCCGGTGTCATGATGAAGATGCCAGTCCCGATTATGTGCGCTAGCCCCTGAACCGTCAGGTCGAAGAGGTTCAGACATTTCTTCAGGTCCTGGGGTTGATCTTCAGGGGTTGACTTTTGGAATATCCGCTCGAGGAAGGGAGGTGGTCTGCAGTTGTAGTTTTCATTGCATGATGACATGGTGGATCTTGGTATGTCCCTGTTTTGTGTTAGTCCTTGTGATTCACAGTCCTCCAGAGCATTAAAGTCGATGCTTGTGATGAAGTGTAAGCATGGCTAGGAAAGAATGGGTTACACAATGAAATAATCTACAAATTTCAAGGATTGTGAAACAACCTGTAGAAGCACCCGTCGTCAATAAAGCTCATAGAAATACGGAACTTTATTTTAAGACAATATTAGGTATTCAAGAAACCTTAAAACGATAAAAGGTGAGAGATAGCCAATACATCAATGTTAGGTAATTAAGAAACCTCAAAGTCAAAACGATAAAAGGTGAGAGATAGCCAATACATCAATGTTAGGTATCCAAGAAACCTTAAAAAGATAAAAGGTGAGAGATAGCCAATACATCAATGACCCAGACCAAAGAGGAAACTTCTAAATGACGCTCGGAGAGTTGCGGCGAGTACATTTGTACGTGTATACGTGTAATAATTGAGAGATTGGAAATAAAGCAATGGGGAAATAGAGAACAACTGCTCAATAAAGACGTGCAGATATTAAATTTTATATACTGTTGACCCGGCTTTGTTATTAAAAAACAAAGACTTACTGACACTCTAATACTAATAGACACAAGCATTGTCCAATAATATTATACCTTAACTGTAATGGTGAAACATGGAATGAAGCGGTCACAAAATTCTATAATTCACTCACAAAGACCTGTTGACGTTGGATTATCAGACGCTAATTTACGAATTGTCATTACGCAAAATTCCTGATACACTCATTATTTCAACGCAAAAATACTGATGCCCAAATTCCTATCATCATCCGATGGCTGTTAATCAAGGACATTGGTTATCTCTCCAAGAAGTATAAGAAGTCGAGTGTGATGGTGACATATTCAGCAAACCGTAAATTATACTACAGCCCCACCGTGATAGCTTGCGGAGTACAAACTAATAACTATATTATACTAAAATAATTTGTAATAATTTATAGTCTACGTTAAGAGTTCAAAATTTCTGTTAATTCCGTACATGCGACAAAGGAAAAAGCTGCTGTTTCAGGTAAAAGAAAATTAGAATCTGTCTTCACTGAGTCTATTCAGAAACAATCAGAAATTTGAATGAAAGAACTATCAAATCATGAGATTCAACAACACTACACGAATCCACCAGTAAAAGAAAATGTTGAACTCTAAACATCACAACAATGAACAATGCGACTAATAAACAATATTCCCGGATATTACATATTATATAGTCTATAGTACAGAAAAGAGCGAGAGGAAATAATAACGTATGTAGTAAGGAAAGTACGAAAATGTATACCGTGAAATTCGTGACGGTCCTCATGGAATACACGGCCTGTCCTGATTCGTTCAATACTCGTGTGTATATTCAGTGCATTGACTTTATCAAAAATAGTAGAATTAAACAGGAATTAAACATGAAATGAACAAAGGAGAACACTAACGAAGTGTAAAGTGCTTGAAGGATATTAGCGTTCAACTGATTTTCTTACAAATATAACAGATGTTGTCAATTAACGTACTATAGTGGTACTAACGTTAATAAAATATATACAGCTTGAAGGCAATGTTGCAGCGGTCACAGCGGTCCAGAAGCGTTCGATACTACACTACAAGAGTGAATGGTAACATGATAGGAAAACCAGCAGTAAAAAGATACTGGACCATGCAGCTGAATAGCATCTTTATTCTCGCGAGGGCGTTACACACTTTAAAGAGCAAGAAATAACGGGCTTAGATTTTCCAGATGAAATTGGAAGTTGAGATCACAGACTATGTAGAGATTTCTACCGAGAATACGAATACACAGAAAAGGGAGGATGTGATTTTGTACGTACTCAGGGTCCACTTCTATCTGCGGACCCTGTATCTGGACACGTCATGATGACGTCATGATGACACGTCATCCTTGTCCGAATTTCCGAGCGCTATTGTACAATGTACATGAGCAGTAGATTTGAGATGAAACGTTAAAACTGCGTAATATAGTTTACCGTAATATAGTTATATAGAGTGGGAAACAGCTGAGGTCTATCAAAAGAAACTGAGTGTAGTATGAATTGTTCCAGAACAAAGGTGGAATTTAGCCTTATCAAAAGATGTGTTTATCGTTAAAAAACAGAGGAATGCAAAGCGTGAGTTTTAAAAATGTGTTCAGGTTTTCAACTTGTTAGTAAAATGTACATTGTACATTGTATGTATATTGTACAATGTACAGCTAACATGTGATAAAGGTGTACAATATTTTATAACAAATTAAATCTCATTACGAACAAAGACTAACTAAAAATATAATATCACCGTGATATTTCTTCAATTTCTAAAGACAAAAGAGTGTCTAGCCTGCAAAAGTGCTAATATTTGGAAAACAGACACTAGCCCACTAATGTACATTTTAGAGCGCACCACATTCTACCAGACTTTTGAAACACCCTGTACATAAACAATTTTGGGCGGAGACTTTTACTTACTGTACCTTTTTAAATCATATCATAAAATCCATATCTATCGATATAAATTTGTGTAATTTTAGAGGATGTGGGAGAATCGAATGGCGATATTGTACAGCTGTTTAAGCCAAGCACCTTCGGGCTTCGGCAGAGCAGATGGTCATAACGATGAGATGGTCATAACTCATAGTGACCTTAGCATAATTAGCCTAGCAAGTAAAAGCAAGTATCAGAAACCAATGGAAGAACTGATCGTTAGAACAAGCCTTGCAAACAGGGACATCCAACATCGGACGGGTCCCATATTGATATATGTGCTAGTCATTTTAAAGAAAATTGATTAAAAACAACTCTGTGATTTTTTGTCACCGCCCTAAAGACCTGACCCTGTTAAAAAAATCTCCCCACGCCCTAGAGTCTCCCGCCCTATAGTCCCAGTCCTCTCTCAGTGATGACTAAGATTGTAAACCTTTTGTGTTTACTCGGCGATTATACGTACAACATGAAGGTGTTTCATTGTATTGTAAACAAATCTCCTGGAAAATCGTTACTAGTTCTCATAGGATTAAACTTCATTGATCAGGTTCATCCTGTTCGGAGACAGATGCTAACTCCAGTTCCTTTCTCTTACTCAATGTTATCGTGGAGTGAAAATACCCATACCCAAAATAGATGAAGATCCCAATTATAATGTAAGCAATAGTCATTCTAGTGTAGAATGATTTATCGTAATCCGTATTGCATCGTCATTGTATTGTGATAACTACTGTATATTTAGGGTCAAAAGTTTTTTATGACGTAACATCAAAAACATGCGAAAGAAAGTATATAGAACAATTTTTTCCTCCAACAAAAATGTACTGTCAAGTAATTTCATTAGTAATGCATTTTATCAGATGGCAAATTATACTTATATCAATACTTGAAAAAGAACAAAAGAGGGCGAAACTTGGAAAATCAATTACTCCTCAAGCTGGATCGCTATTCCTGAACCTCATTGAAATTTAGGCTTTTAAGTTAAACATTTGGCTTTAGACAATGTAATTTGCAGTTATACACTTATTATACACACACAGTATTGTTCCTCCGCCCTGTGGACCACATAGAGGCTAGCTCATATAACATCTGAACAGTGAACTGTTGTTATTTAAAACCTATGGTGCGAAGCTCAAACTAACAGTTGTACTGAAGCTTTAGTTTGGAGATCACTTCTAGTAAATGTTTAGAACATTACGTTTCGTAGTTTAATAGCTTTATGTAGCTTTATAAGTATCAGCATTATCCGAATACCTTGTTAACCTGTTTCAAATTTGTTAACCACATTCGTTTGTTTTCTATTTTCTGGGTTACTACCATCACTTTTTATAAGCTTGTTTCTGCCTGATGTCAGATGTAAACAAAGCGAAAAGCTCTTCAAATAAGCACTGACATTTAGTTTGGTACAGTCCTTGACTTATTAGTGAAATGGAGCAGAAAAATGTTCCAGACGTTAAAAATGAAATGAAGATGGAAGAAGAAAGTTTTCCACCAGAATTGATCATGACAGAGATTAAGAAGGAGGAAGATAATTTTCTTATTAAATCAGAAGTGTATTCAAATGCAGTTTCTCAGTTGGATTGTCCCAACCAGGAGTCAGCAATAGCTTGCCACCAGTGGGTTAATACCAGTGAAAATGCTTACATTCGCTCCGAATTTTCCTACAATGCAAACCAAAAAACAGCTTTAGTTTCACATCAGCAAACTCATACCGGTGAAAAACCGTATAAATGCTCCGAATGTTCCTACAGTTCAAGCCTAAAATCAACACTGGTTTGGCATCAGCGGACTCATACCGGTGAAAATCAAAAACCGTATAAATGCTCTGAATGTTCCTACAGTTCAAGCCGAAAATCAAACCTAAGTAAACATCAGATGAGTCATACCGGTGAAAAACCGTATAAATGCTATGAATGTTCCTTTAGTACTGGCTGGAAATCAAACCTGATTCGACATCAGAGGACTCATACCGGTGAAAAACCGTATAAATGCTCTGAATGTTCCTACAGTTCAAATCAAAAATCAAACCTGCTTTACCATAAGATGACTCATACCGGTGAAAAACCACACAAATGCTCTGAATGTTCCTACAGTTCAAGCCTAAAACCAAACCTGCTTAACCATCAGATGACTCATAACGGTGAAAAACCGTATAAATGCTCTGAATGTTCCTACAGTGCAAGCGTAAAAGGAAACTTAGTTCGCCATCAGAAGACTCATACCGGTGAAAAACCGTATAAATGCTCTGAATGTTCCTTTAGTACTGGCTTGAAATCAACCCTGATTCGACATCAGATGACTCATACCGGTGAAAAACCGTATAAATACTCTGAATGTTCCTACAGTTCAAGCCGAAAATCAAACTTGCTTAACCATCAGATGACTCATACCGGTGAAAAACCATATAAATGCTCTGAATGTTCCTTTAGTACTGGCTGGAAATCAACCCTGGTTCGACATCAGATGACTCATACTGGTGAAAAACCGTATAAATGCTCTGAATGTTCCTACAGTTCAATCAAAAATTCACTCTTAGTTCGCCATCAGATGACTCATACCGGTGAAAAACCGTATAAATGCTCTGAATGTTCCTTTAGTACTGGCTTGAAATCAACCCTGATTCGACATCAGATGACTCATACCGGTGAAAAACCGTATAAATGCTCTGAATGTTCCTACAGTTCAGGCCGAAAATCAAACTTGCTTAACCATCAGATGACTCATACCGGTGAAAAACCATATAAATGCTCTGAATGTTCCTTTAGTACTGGCTGGAAATCAACCCTGGTTCGACATCAGATGACTCAGACCGGTGAAAAACCGTATAAATGCTCTGAATGTTCCTACAGTTCAATCAAAAATTCACTCTTAGTTCGCCATCAGATGACTCATACCGGTGAAAAACCGTATAAATGCTCCGAATGTTCCTACAGTTCAATCCGAAAATCAGACCTAAGTAAACATCAGATGACTCATACCGGTGAAAAACCATATAAATGCACCGAATGTTCCTACAGTTCAAGCCAAAAATCAGACCTAGTTAACCATCGGATGACTCATACCGGTGAAAAACCGTATAAATGCTCTGAATGTTCATACAGTTCAATCAAAAATTCACTCATAGTTAGCCATCAGATGACTCATACTGGCGAAAAACTGTATCAGCGGAATAACTCAAGTTTTTTTCATGAAAGTGGTCAGGCTTCGACTTTCTTTCAAAAAGATAGTGTTCGAGGACCTATTTTTGTTAAGCCTCTATCTTTCGTGAAGCCTCTCACATTTGTAAAGCCTCTGTACTTCGATGACCCCTTTCTTTCCAGTTCCAGCTTACCTCCCAGTTCCTTCTCCAGTCACCTACCAGAATCTCACAAGCCTCGCCCTGCAGCTCCTCTCACCTTCTCACCTGGTGAGTCTGTTTTCACACCTGCTCCCACTGTCCCACCTACCTTATACTCTACAACATTTCCTTCCCCTCTCATATTTCCTGCCAGTTCAGCGACCATGGGGCGTTTATCAAAATTTATGTGATATGTTATGATGGGGACGAAGTTTCTGGTTCAAATCAAATATCAATTAGCGCAATGCTGACTTAAATGGTTTAATAAATCCTAGTTGTTTTACTATTACATTGTACATTGGGGGGATATGTGACAAAGTATAAATCAAAACTGTATGGTTCTATAAAGTTAAGTAACTATTATCAATAATCAGGGAATATTACAAAATCTATATTAATGTTATTAGAAGTTAGTATAATACTTTATACGTTAATATTTTTGTTTTATTAAGTTTTCGAGCAGGAATCCGTATAACCCTAAAATGGTGTCAAGACCCAGTCAAAAAGGTTTCGGTTGTATATATTTTACGGTTTTTGTGGAAAGTCACGTTAAAGTTGATGCCGTGGTGTCAGTAAAATGGTACGGATCCACCCATCCATATATATCGTCTCGCTTTATATATAGTCCTATTAGCATATAAGCATATAGGTGCTAGTTATTTTAAAGAAAATTGACTAAAAACAACTCTGTGATTTTTTGCCACCGCCCTAGAGACCTAACCCTGTTTAAAAAATCTCTCCACGCCCTAGAGTCTCCCGCCCTATAGTCCCAGTCCTCTCTCAGTGATGACTAAGATTGTAAACCTTTTGTGTTTACTCGGCGATTATACGTACAACATGAAGGTGTATCATTGTATTGTAAACAAATCTCCTGGAAAATCGTTACTAGTTCTCATAGGATTAAACTTCATTGATCAGGTTCATCCTGTTCGGAGACAGATGCTAACTCCAGTTCCTTTCTCTTACTCAATGTTATCGCGGAGTGAAAATACCCATACCCAAAATAGATGAAGATCCCAATTATAATGTAAGCAATAGTCATTCTAGTGTAGAATGATTTATCGTAATCCGTATTGCATCATCAGTGTATTGTGATAATGACTGTATATTTAGGGTCAAAAGTTTTTTATGACGTAACATCAAAAACATGCGAAAGAAAGTATATAGAACAATTTTTTCCTCCAACAAAAATGTACTGTCAAGTAATTTCATTAGTAATGCATTTTATCAGATGGCAAATTATACTTATATCAATAAATGAAAAAGAACAAAAGAGGGCGAAACTTGGAAAATCAATTACTCCTCAAGCTGGATCGCTATTCCTGAACCTCATTGAAATTTAGACTTTTAAGTTAAACATTTGGCTTTAGACAATGTAATTTGCAGTTATACACTTATTATACACACACAGTATTGTTCCTCCGCCCTGTGGACCACATAGAGGCTAGCTCATATAACATCTGAACAGTGAACTGCTGTTATTTAAAACCTATGGTGCGAAGCTCAAACTAACAGTTGTACTGAAGCTTTAGTTTGGAGATCACTTCTAGTAAATGTTTAGAACATTAAGTTTCGTAGTTTAATAGCTTTATGTAGCTTTATAAGTATCAGCATTATCCGAATACCTTGTTAACCTGTTTCAAATTTGGTAACCACATTCGTTTGTTTTCTATTTTCTGGGTTACTACCATCACTTTTTATAAGCTTGTTTCTGCCTGATGTCAGATGTAAACAAAGCGAAAAGCTCTTCAAATAAACACTGACATTTAGTTTTGTACAGTCCTTGACTTATTAGTGAAATGGAGCAGAAAAATGTTCCAGACGTTAAAAATGAAATGAAGATGGAAGAAGAAAGTTTTCCACCAGAATTGATCAAGACAGAGATTAAGAAGGAGGAAAATAATTTTCTTATTAAATCAGAAGTGTATTCAAATGCAGTTTCTCAGTTGGATTGTCCCAACCAGGAGTCAGCAATAGCTTGCCACCAGTGGGTTAATACCAGTGAAAATGCTTACATTCGCTCCGAATTTTCCTACAATGCAAACCAAAAAACAGCTTTAGTTTCACATCAGCAAACTCATACCGGTGAAAAACCGTATAAATGCTCCGATTGTTCCTACAGTTCAAGCCTAAAATCGACACTGGTTTGGCATCAGCGGACTCATACCGGTGAAAATCAAAAACCGTATAAATGCTCTGAATGTTCCTACAGTTCAAGCCGAAAATCAAACCTAAGTAAACATCAGAGGACTCATACCGGTGAAAAACCGTATAAATGCTCTGAATGTTCCTACAGTTCAAATCAAAAAACAAACCTGCTTAACCATAAGATGACTCATACCGGTGAAAAACCACACAAATGCTCTGAATGTTCCTACAGTTAAAGCCAAAAATCAAACCTGCTTAACCATCAGAGGACTCATACCGGTGAAAAACCGTATAAATGCTCCAAATGTTACTTCAGTTCAAGCCAAAAATCAAACCTGCTTAATCATCAGATGACTCATAACGGTGAAAAACCGTATAAATGCTCTGAATGTTCCTACAGTGCAAGCGTAAAAGGAAACTTAGTTCGCCATCAGAAGACTCATACCGGTGAAAAACCGTATAAATGCTCTGAATGTTCCTTTAGTACTGGCTTGAAATCAACCCTGATTCAACATCAGATGACTCATACCGGTGAAAACCGTATAAATGCTCTGAATGTTCCTACAGTTCAAGCCAAAAATCAAACTTGCTTAACCATCAGATGACTCATACAGGTGAAAAACCATATAAATGCTCTGAATGTTCCTTTAGTACTGGCTGGAAATCAACCCTGGTTCGACATCAGATGACTCAGACCGGTGAAAAACCATATAAATGCACCGAATTTTCCTACAGTTCAAGCCAAAAATCAGACCTAGTTAACCATCGGATGACTCATACCGGTGAAAAACCGTATAAATGCTCAGAATGTTCATACAGTTCAATCAAAAATTCACTCATAGTTAGCCATCAGATGACTCATACTGGCGAAAAACTGTATCAGCGGAATAACTCAAGTTTTTTTCATGAAAGCGGTCAGGCTTCGACTTTCTTTCAAAAAGATAGTGTTCGAGGACCCATTTTTGTTAAGCCTCTACCTTTCGTGAAGCCTCACACATTTGTAAAGCCTCTGTACTTCGATGACCCCTTTCTTTCCAGTTCCAGCTTACCTCCCAGTTCCTTCTCCAGTCACCTACCAGAATCTCACAAGCCTCGCCCTGCAGCTCCTCTCACCTTCTCACCTGGTGAGTCTGTTTTCACACCTGCTCCCACTGACCCACCTACCTTATACTCTACAACATTTCCTTCCCCTCTCATATTTCCTGCCAGTTCAGCGACCATGGGGCGTTTATCAAAATTAATGTGATATGTTATGATGGGGACGAAGTTTCTGGTTCAAATCAAATATCAATTAGCGCAATGCTGACTTAAATGGTTTAATAAATCCTAGTTGTTTTACTATTACATTGTACATTGGGGGGATATGTGACAAAGTATAAATCAAAACTGTATGGTTCTATAAAGTTAAGTAACTATTATCAATAATCAGGGAATATTACAAAATCTATATTAATGTTATTAGAAGTTAGTATAATACTTTATACGTTAATATTTTTGTTTTATTAAGTTTTCGAGCAGGAATCCGTATAACCCTAAAATGGTGTCAAGACTCAAGAGACTAAAATAATTATTACCTATTTAATTCGCGTTTTTGACACCACTCGGGGGTCCAAATTTTTGGCTTTAAACTCCTATTTCTTGGCCAATTTTTATTTTTTCATGCTGATTTGGAGGCCATTAAAGCATTTGACCCAGTCAAAAAGGTTTCGGTTGTATATATTTTACGGTTTTTGTGGAAAGTCACGTTAAAGTTGATGCCGTGGTGTCAGTAAAATGGTACGGATCCACCCATCCATATATAATATATATCGTCTCGCTTTATATATAGTCCTATTAGCATATAAGCATATAGGTGCTAGTTATTTTAAAGAAAATTGACTAAAAACAACTCTGTGATTTTTTGCCACCGCCCTAGAGACCTAACCCTGTTTAAAAAATCTCTCCACGCCCTAGAGTCTCCCGCCCTATAGTCCCAGTCCTCTCTCAGTGATGACTAAGATTGTAAACCTTTTGTGTTTACTCGGCGATTATACGTACAACATGAAGGTGTATCATTGTATTGTAAACAAATCTCCTGGAAAATCGTTACTAGTTCTCATAGGATTAAACTTCATTGATCATGTTCATCCTGTTCGGAGACAGATGCTAACTCCAGTTCCTTTCTCTTACTCAATGTTATCGTGGAGTGAAAATACCCATACCCAAAATAGATGAAGATCCCAATTATAATGTAAGCAATAGTCATCAGATGGGCTGCTGAATCTAAAGCGCTGAACAGGGCAAGGTTCAGTGTTATCCCTGTAGCTGGGACAAATGGTATTCCGGGGCAAACAAAACCAGGGTCCCTCTGGGGCTGAATATGATAAATCAGCTTGATGTAGCTCAGTATCAGTATGTTTAAAAACCCCAGTGCCATCATTATAGGCAGACGAACCTTCCAGAAAGACCAGGATTTAGGCCCATAAATAAGTACGATGCAAAGTGTAACGATGGTACAAAAAGAAGCCATCCATCCCACTATCTTCCACTCTTGATTGTGAACGTACCCTGGAGTCACTTGAGCCTCAGACGTGGTGAATGATCGGTTATCCACTTCGTTTTGAACAAGACCCGAGGACTCATCAACAACTTCCTTTTGTTTGGAGTAAGAAATAACGATAAGGGTGTAGCACACAGCTGAGAAAGTCAACAATGCTCCTCCTGATACCATGTGTATAAGTAGCTTGAAAGAGAAGACGATGGTGAAGACAATGGTTATAGCTGAAGCAGTGACGGTGGCCACTACAGGCACTTGAGAGCAGTCCGCCACTAAACTGAGACAACTCAGAATTAACCCATCGTTAGAGAACACCATCAGTCCTCGAGCTATGGTAGTGAGAGAGCACAGAGCAATACTGAAACCTGCTAACATGATAGCCCCGATCAGAATGTATTTGGGTACGGTTAAACCGTGAGCATCTAGCGAAGCTGGCATCCCAGTGCTCTCATCTAGGCTGTACCATGGTACCAAGTAGACGATAGCTAGCGTTACTGATACGTATATCGTGGTGGAAATGGCGAAACTCAGGGCCACAGCCAGAGGGACGTCCCTTTTAGAGTTCTTAGCCTCGGCTGAGAGAGACACTGTTGTTTCGAATCCATTGAAGGCAACCACAGTGATCGCTGCCCCGGCAACCACACCAGCAGCTCCATAAGGAAATACTCCTCCCCTCCCAGTATCAGGATCCGTGGAGTGGGCGAATGTGTTGTTACTTCCGTATATCAGAGATAGTATACAGTACATAATGTCAGCCAGGATAACGTAGGATATTGAAATAATATTGGTTATAGCCACCTGTTTAACTCCGATACAGTTAATAACACAACACACTACAATCAGAGCTATAGCCATCAAGTTGACATTCTCGGCTAAGTAATCCGGGAGAAAGGTTCCAGCATACTTGACTTGCAGGCCATGAGCGTATCCCCCCATCACATATCTATCCAAGTTCTGTCCAAAGCCTACTGAATACAGAGCCAAGGTCAATGCAATCTCTGTCATCATGAACGTTCCTACAAGTCCTGCAGCAAATTCTCCCAAAGCAGAGTACACGTACACATACGCGTTCCCAATACCTCTGTATCTAGCTCCCAAATCCATGTAAGCTAGAACAGTGAAAAACAGAACAAAAGCAGATATCAGATACGATACCACCGTCCCTGGTCCAGCTATCAGCTTTACAACCTCTGGAGTCAGGATAAAGATACTTGTGCCAGCAATGTGGGCCACACCCTGAACTGTCAGGTCGAATATATTCAGACATTTCTTCAGGTCTTGGTCCTGGTGTTCGGGGGAAGACTTCTGGAATAGCCGTTCGAGCAAGGGAGGCGGTTTACAGTTGTAGTAGTCGGTGTAAGATGGCATTCTTTAGACCTGGTGGTTCCGGTTAGTAAGACCTTGACTGAAAAGAAAAAAGAAAAGACCTTGATCCTCATCGCTCTTAGAAACGATATGAGGGAAAATAATTTGCCCTGTTCAACAAAATGAAAGGTAATTCCACTAAGGCGATTTTTTTTAGTTCGGGTTGTACTTGTTAATGTAGTATATTACATTTTAATCATAACACGAATTGAAAATTTAAAAATTCCAATTTATATTAAAATGAGTGAGCAAAGTAAAGTGCAGTGTTGGCATCTCAAATCATCGATGATTAATACCTTAAAACTCTAGAAAACAGGAAGAACTAAAGTATATTTATTCAATGTACTGTATAATATATTGTATGACGGAGACTTTTGTATACCGAATAATCTGAAAAGTCGAAAAGATTTTAATTTTGAACAAGGTCTAGGTTGGCTGTCTACCTAGTATAGCAAGTAGTATAGTGCCTAAACAGATAATTTAGTCTGTTTAATTTAGTCTGTTCAATTTAGCTGAAGACGGTTTACACATGTATTTTGAAAGCTCCTGATAAACAAACTTTTCGTATCACTTTTATGTTTTAAACAATCCCCTTCCAGATAGTTTAGTGCTTGAGGATAATTTATGCGATTCAGGACCAATGCAGGTGATCTTGTTGTTGGGAAACGTTTGAAAAAATGAATTTTTCAGGATCTCAAGATCTATTGGTCGCCCTTCATCAATGAAGATAAATCATTTCTGCGCAGTTTCCCATCCATTGAAATATTTTGTATTTTGCAAGATGAAACAGTGAATTTTGGCGAGAGATTAAACCGATTTCGAGATTGAGAAGTAAACCATTTAAAAATGTTGATACATTTTATAAACAGGACTTAAGAACAAAATATTATTCACAGACGAAGAATTATTAGTAACTCTCTTTTACAAAATAGAAATAATTTTAAAGCGGTCACTGAAGGGACTTGCATTACTGAGATTTCGAGATTGAGAAGTAAATCTTCTTTTTTAAATTTTTTGATAAATTGTACAAATAGGACTTTAAATTTAGTACAGAAAAAATAATGAATAACTTTATGTTACAAATTAGGAATAATTTTCAAGTTAAAGTTCAATAATGACAAAAACTTAATCAATAGCATTGTCCCATATTTTGGAATTTACTGTCACAGTTAAAATAAACAAAACTTAACTGTCCGAGGAAATTATCAGAGAAATTATAAACTATAGAGAAGTTACAGAGAAGTTAACTTCAGAATCATAATTCATTGTATCTTTACAAAATAGGAAGTATAGAAAGGAGGCACCAGTCATCAGATGTGCCATTGCATCAAGGGAGCTGAACAAAGCCAGGTTGAGAAATATACCAATCGCTGGAATAAACGGTATTCCAGGACATACAAAACCAGGATTATTCGGAAGCTGGATGTGGTAGGTCATCTTAATGTGGATCAGTATTAGAGTGTTTATGAACCCAAGTGCTATCATTATTGGGAAACGAAATTTCCAGAAGGGCCATGAGACAGTGGGATTTGAACCCGCAACCTCACGATTGCAAAGCTGGCGTTTTAACCAACTGCGCTACCTGGCCGTTATAAATCAATCAATTGAAATTCTTTGAATACACCATCATTTAATCCTCATCGATTAAGTGCTTTGATGTGATTTTTTGCGAGTCAGATAAAATGGGTTTTTGATGGTTGGTCACCGGTCACTGAAGTGACTTGCATTACTGAGATTTCGAGATTGAGAAGTAAATCTTCTTTTTTTAATTTTTTGATACATTTTATAAACAGGACTTTAAATTTAGTACTTCGGTGAATTTGAACATAACATTTTCAGAAAAATTAGTTAACAACTTTATTATACAGGAGAGAAATGATTTCTAAGCAACAGTTCAATAATATCAAAAACTCAATCAATAGCATTGACCCATATTTTGGAATTTACTGTCGTAGTTAAAATATACGCAACTTAACTGCCCGAGGTAAATATCAGAGAAATTAAAAACTATAGAGAAGCTACAGAGAAATTAATTACAGAAACATACTTCATCATTTTATCTTTACAAAATAGGAAGTATCTCTCAAGTACAGAAAATTGGTTTAACAGAATCTAATCATTAACTTAAATCTTGCTCAGTCTCATCACTCCAAATTAGTTCTAGTTCTTTTTGTTTCTTCAATGTTATAGTAGAGTGAAAATACCCATACCCAAAATACATCAAGACCCCAACAGCAAAGTAAGCACCAGTCATCAGATGCGCCATTGTATCAAGGGAACTGAACAAAGCCAGGTTGAGAAATATACCAATTGCTGGAATAAACGGTATTCCAGGACACACAAAACCAGGATTCTTCTGAGGCTGGATGTGGTAGATCATCTTAATGTGGATCAGTATTAGAGTGTTTATCAACCCAAGTAATATCATTATTGGGAGACGAATTTTCCAGAAGGGCCATGAGCTTGGCCAGTAAATAAACGCGATGCAAATCGTCGAAATAAATATGAAAATAGTCATCCAACTGATTACTTTCCACTCTTGATTTTCAATGTCCCCGGGAATTTCACTATCCTGTTGATCCAAAGATGTTGAAGGCTGTTCTTCAGTCATCACTTCGTTTTGAATAAGTCCCGAGGATTCATCAACAACTTCCTTTTGTTTAGAGTAAGAAATAATTATGAGAGTGAAGCAGACTGCTACAAAAGTAATCAATGCTCCTCCTGCACACAGATGAATAAGGATCTCGTAGGAGAACACTATCGTAAAGAAAATTATCACAACTGTAGCGAAGACTGTTGCAATAAAAGGTACCTTAGAGCACTCGGCCACCAAACCAATGCAACTGAAAATCAATCCATCCTCAGAGAGCACCATGAGCCCTCGAGCTAGGGTGGTGAGGCAGCATAGAGCAACACTTCCAGAAGCAAAAAGGATCGCTGCTACAATGATAAACTTGGGGATTGTGAGACCGTGCGCTTGCAAAGAGCCAGGAATCCCCGTACTTTCGTTAAGGGTATACCAAGGTACCAGGTAGGAGATAGCAGCACTTACTAATAGATAAACTAGAACAGAAATCCCGAAGCTTAAACCTGTTGCAAGAGGGACGTCTCTTTTAGAATTCTTGGCTTCCGCTGAAAGGCTGACCACCGATTCGAAACCTGTGAAGGAAGTAACCACAACAGCCGCTCCAGTTACAACTCCTGAAAATCCATAAGGAAACACCCCTCCTCTTCCTGTTTCAGGATCAGTGGAGTTGGTGAATGTCTTGCTACTGCCATACACAAATGAAATGATGCAGTACATGGCCAGAGAGATGGAACTAAATGCCACTGTGAGGGTATTCACGATAGCGACCTGTTTGACTCCGATACAGTTGATGATACAGCAAAACAGCATCAAAGCAATAGCCAACAAGTTGACATTTTCGGCTAAGTAATCCGGAAGAAAAGTGCTAGAATACTCAACTTGAAGTTTATGAGCGTTCCCCTCGCAGATAAACTTGTCCATATTCTGCCCGAATCCCACGGCCACCAAGCCTACGGCCAATGCCATTTCTGTCATAATGAACGTTCCTACGAGTCCTGCAGCAAATTCTCCCAAAGCAGCGTACACGTACACATACGCGTTCCCAATACCTCTGTATCTAGCTCCCAAATCCATGTAAGCTAGAACAGTAAATATTAGAACTGCTGCAGCTAAGAGATAAGAGACTACCAATCCTGGACCAGCAACCATCCTTATAACTCCTGGTGTCAAAATGAATATTCCTGCGCCCACAATATGAGCCAATCCCTGCACTGTCAAATCGAAAATGTTCAGACATTTCTTTAAGTCCTGAGTTTGGAGTTCGGGGGAAGATTTCTGGAATAGCCTCTCGAAGAAAGAAGGAGGCTTGCAGTTGTAGTTGCCAAAGCAAGATGCCATTATGCTCCTGTAAATACTTCAGTAGTCATATTTCCAACACGTAGTGCTAGCAGAGAAAGTGAAAAATGATTATTCGACGGTATCTATTTTACATAATATATATATTGTATAGATTGAATATACACGACGAAGTAATTTTGTGTTATTTAATGAGAGACAACATATTAATATTTTTATGTAGTGAGAGATTATTACTATCATTTAAAAAATGCTTTTCAAATTAATTGCCTTATTTGATTATAATTATTTAAAAAAACAACATTTGAATCTGCCAAAAATGATTGAAATCGATTGAGAGTTGAGACACGTGGAAAAACTGATTATTCTTAAAAAGGATGTAATTTCAATCTGCTTGAAAGGCAACAAATAGAAAAGCGATTTTTAATCGGATTTGTCTGTACTATACTATCACTAAAACAGACATTGGGGAATCACATTTATACACTAGCCATATAGAAGACCGGGTAACATTACTGTACCTAAATTCAAGTTGTCAAGTCTAAACTGGAGAATAATTATTTAACAAGGGCAAGAAGAGACAATAGCAGTCCACAGAATATCGAATGATCAAACTAAACTAAGAGGACATGAACAAAGCTAATT
Source organism: Bolinopsis microptera (assembly GCF_026151205.1). Taxonomy (NCBI): domain Eukaryota; kingdom Metazoa; phylum Ctenophora; class Tentaculata; order Lobata; family Bolinopsidae; genus Bolinopsis; species Bolinopsis microptera. The sequence goes on along the minus strand of NC_087079.1, from coordinate 5,328,101 downwards.
ACAATCTGAACAAAGCTGGTTAAAATTTGAACAAAGCTGGTTATAATTTGAATTGCTGCACTGCAAATATATTCCACTACAAATATATTCCACCACAAATATATTCCACCACAACCTTGATTTTCCTAAATTTAAACTTAAATATGCAGGGGGCCGGGGGGTGGTGCACTAAACTTTTTTGCACTATTTTACACCTTTATACACTTTTTTACACTTAACAAAATTATCTTTTTAAAATCTTCTTTTTTCCTATTATTTACGTCCACAAGAATAAATCCATCCACAGAGGACAAGAAAGGTCCCGTTAGTAAGAAGAAGAGGGAATTTCTAAGTTTTAAAAAGCCTGCTTTAATATATAATTATCAAAAAAATTAAACTTTTTATGCTCCCCTCTCCAAACTTATTTTCCTCAAAAAGGATATTAAATAGCAAGTTGCTTGACAGGCAAGACATAAAAAAGCAGATTTGTCTGTACTATGTATTATATGCTAAGACAGACAATTGGGTTACATAAAACAGACCCGTTTGGGAAAACTGGGTAGTGTCGGAACAAAAAAGACAAAAAAGGACAAAAATTAGGAAATGCTAGTGAAATACCATGTACTCTAGGGAGTTGTAAATAACCACACCCAGAAATAAGATATTAACACAACTTTTCGTATCATTTATATGTTTTAAGAACCCCCCTCCAGAGATAAAATGTTTAGATGAAACTGATAGGAATTCAAATAGAAGAACTCTTCCTCACGTTACCTCAACAAATGTATCTTACTATATATAAAGCGAGACGATATATATATATTTATTTATCCGTGCCATTTTACTGACACCACGGCATCAACTTTAACACGACTTTCCGCAAAAACCGTAAAATATATACAACTGAAACTTTTTTGACTGGGTCAAATGCTTTAATGGCCTTCAAATCAGTATGAAAAAATAAAAAATTGGCCAAGAAATAGGAGTTTAAGAGCCCAACATTTGGACCCCCAGGTGGTGTCAAAAACGCGAATTAAATAGGTAATAATTATTTTAGTCTCTTGAATCTTGACACCACTTTAGAGTTAGACGGGTTCCTGCTAGTTAATGTAAGTTTTAGCGTTGTTACATGGCAGAGTTACCCTTCTTTGATCCCATAATTGAAGATGAGGTTCATGTGCTTAGAACCTGCCCCCTCTACCAAGACAACAGGGACCGCCTTAGCCCTGAAGCTAAAACCAACCTCTTCGAGGGAATGGATCTCATATTCACTCAACCAAAGCTTTTAAAAGGGATTGCTAAATTCTTAGTTAATATAGATTCACTTCGTTTCCCGAGAGACTTAGCTTAAATTATGATATTTGTTTTTTCACGGTTTTCGTATCTGATTTCTAGGTTATGATTTCATTCTTGTATTGTCAAGCCAGGAGTGTTAGGGCTTCTCTTGACCAATTAACGTTTAATCCGTTTAATACGTTTAATCCGTTTAATCCGTTTATATATGGATATATCCGTGCCATTTTACTGACACCACGGCATCAACTTTAATGCGACTTTCCGAAAAAACCGTAAAAGATATACAACTGAAACTTTTTTGAATGGGTCAAATGCTTTTATGCTTTTTAAATCAGCATGAAAAATTAAAAAATGGCCAAGGAATGAGAATTTTAGTGACCAAAATTTGGACTCCCAAGTGGTGTCAAAAACGCGAATTAAATAGGTAATAATTATTTTAGTCTCTTGAGTCTTGACACCACTTTAGGGTTAGACGGGTTCCTGCTAGTTAATGTAAGTTTTAGCGTTGTTATATATATGGATATTGGATATATCCGTGCCATTTTACTGACACCACGGCATCAACTTTAATGCGACTTACCGCAAAAACCGTAAAAGATATACAACTGAAACTTTTTTGAATGGGTCAAATTATGCTTTTCAAATCAGCATAAAAAATTAAAAAATGGCCAAGGAATAAGAATTTTAGTGACCAAAATTTGGACTCCCAAGTGGTGTCAAAAACGCGAATTAAATAGGTAATAATTATTTTAGTCTTAAACGGGTTCCTGCTAGTAGTTTCTAAATCAATCAATTGAAATTCTTTGAATACACCATCATTTAATCCTCATTGATTAAGTGCTTTGATGTGATTTTTTGCGAGTCAGATAAAATGGGTTTTTGATGGTTGGTCACCGGTCACTGAAGGGACTTGCATTACTGAGATTTCGAGATTGAGAAGTACATCTTCTTTTTTTAATTTTTTGATACATTTTATAAACAGGACTTTACATTTAGTACTTCGGTGAATTTGAACACAAAATTTTCAGAAAAATAGTTAATAACTTTATTTTACAGAAGAGAAATAATTTCTAAGCTATTGTTCAATAATATCAAAAACTCAATCAATAGCATTGACCCATATTTTGAAATTTACTGTCGTAGTTAAAATATACGCAACTTAACTGCTCGAGGAAAATACCAGAGAAATTATAAACTATAGAGAAGCTACAGAGAAATTAACTACAGAAACATACTTCATCATTTTATCTTTACAAAATAAGAAGTATCTCTCAAGTACAGAAAATTAGTTTAACAGAATCTAATCACTAGCTTAAATCTTCCTCAGTCTCATCACTCCAAATTAGTTCTAGTTCTTTTTGTTTCTTCAATGTTATAGTAGAGTGAAAATACCCATACCCAAAATACATCAAGACCCCAACAGCAAAGTAAGCACCAGTCATCAGATGTGCCATTGTATCAAGGGAACTGAACAAGGCCAGGTTGAGAAATATACCAATTGCTGGAATAAACGGTATTCCAGGACACACAAAACCAGGATTCTTCTGAGGCTGGATGTGGTAGATCATCTTAATGTGGATCAGTATTAGAGTGTTTATCAACCCAAGTAATATCATTATTGGGAGACGAATTTTCCAGAAGGGCCATGAGCTTGGCCAGTAAATAAACGCGATGCAAATCGTCGAAATAAATATGAAAATAGTCATCCAACTGATTACTTTCCACTCTTGATTTTCAATGTCCCCGGGAATTTCACTGTCCTGTTGATCCAAAGATGTTAAGGCTGTTCTTCAGTCATCACTTCGTTTTGAATAAGTCCCGAGGATTCGTCAACAACTTCCTTTTGTTTAGAGTAAGAAATAATTATGAGAGTGAAGCAGACTGCTACAAAAGTAATCAATGCTCCTCCTGCACACAGATGAATTAGGATCTCGTAGGAGAACACTATCGTAAAGAAAATTATCACAACTGTAGCGAAGACTGTTGCAATAAAAGGTACCTTAGAGCACTCGGCCACCAAACCAATGCAACTGAAAATCAATCCATCCTCAGAGAGCACCATGAGCCCTCGAGCTAGGGTGGTGAGGCAGCATAGAGCAACACTTCCAGAAGCAAAAAGGATCGCCGCTACAATGATAAACTTGGGGATTGTGAGCCCGTGCGCTTGCAAAGAGCCAGGAATCCCCGTACTTTCGTTAAGGGTATACCAAGGTACCAGGTAGGAGATAGCAGCACTAACTAATAGATAAACTAGAACAGAAATCCCGAAGCTTAAACCTGTTGCAAGAGGGACGTCTCTTTTAGAATTCTTGGCTTCCGCTGAAAGGCTGACCACCGATTCGAAACCTGCAAAGGAAACAACCACAACAGCCGCTCCAGTTACAACTCCTGAAAATCCATAAGGAAACACCCCTCCTCTTCCTGTTTCAGGGTCAGTGGAGTCGGCGAATGTTTTGCTACTGCCATACATACATGAAATGATGCAATACATGGCCAGAGAGATGGAACTAAATGCCACTGTGAGGGTATTCACGATAGCGACCTGTTTGACTCCGATACAGTTTATGATACAGCAAAACAGCATCAAAGCAATAGCCAACAAGTTGACATTTTCGGCTAAGTAATCCGGAAGAAAAGTGCTAGAATACTCAACTTGAAGTTTATGAGCGTTCCCCTCGCAGATAAACTTGTCCATATTCTGCCCGAATCCCACGGCCACCAAGCCTACGGCCAATGCCATTTCTGTCATAATGAACGTTCCTACAAGTCCTGCAGCAAATTCTCCCAAAGCAGCGTATACGTACACATACGCGTTCCCAATACCTCTGTATCTACCTCCCAAATCCATGTAAGCTAGGACAGTAAATATTAGAACTGCTGCAGCTAAGAGATAAGAGACTACCAATCCTGGACCAGCAACCATCCTTATAACTCCTGGTGTCAAAATGAATATTCCCGCGCCCACAATATGAGCCAATCCCTGCACTGTCAAATCGAAAATGTTCAGACATTTCTTTAAGTCCTGAGTTTGGAGTTCGGGGGAAGATTTCTGGAATAGCCTCTCGAAGAAAGAAGGAGGCTTGCAGTTGTAGTTGCCAAAGCAAGATGCCATTATACTCCTATAAATGCTTCAGTAGTCATATTTCCAACACGTAGTGCTAGCAGAGAAAGTGAAAAATGATTATTCGAACGTATCTATTTTACATACCAATATTGTATAGATTGAGTATACACGACGAAGTAATTTTGTGTTATTTAATGAGAGAAACAGGACATTCTTCCATGTTGAGTAATATAATCTGGCCATTGGAGCCCACAAAACGTTCGGTTTTCACAAAAATTTGTCAGACGACATATCAATATTTTTATTAGGAGTGCAGTGAGAGATTATTACTATCATTTAAAAAATATTTTTCAAATTAATTGCCTTATTTGATTATAAATATTAAAAAAAACAACATTTGAATCTGCCAAAAATGATTGAAATCGATTGAGAGTTGAGACACGTGGAAAAACTGTTTTTTCTCAAAAAGGATGTAATTTCAATCTGCTTGAAAGGCAACAAATAGAAAAGCTATTTTTAATCGGATTTGTCTGTACTATACTATACTATCACTAAAACAGACACTGGGGAATCACATTTATACACTAGCCATATAGAAGACCGTGTAACATTACTGTACCTAAATTCAAGTAGTCAAGTCTAATCTGGAGAACAATTATTTAACAAGGGCAAAAAGAAACAATAGCGGTCCACAGAATGTCGAATGATCAAACCAAACTAAGGGGACATGAACAAAGCTAATTACAATTTGAACAAAGCTGGTTAAATTTTGAACAAAGCTGGGGGGAGGGGGGGGGGGGGGGGGGTGGTGTACTTAACTTTTTTGCAATATTTTACACCTTTTTACACTTTTTTACACTTAACAAAATCTTCTTTTTTCCTATTATTTACGTCCACAAGAATAAATCCATCCACAGAGGATAAGAAAGGTCCCCCTAGTAAGAAGAAGAGGGAATTTATAAGTTTTAAAAAGCCTGCTTTACTCTATAATTGTCAAAAAAATTAAACTTTTTGTGCTCCCCTCTCCAAACTCATTTTCCTCAAAAAGGATGTTAAATAGCAAGTTGCTTGATAGGCAAGACATAAAAAAGCAGATTTGTCTGTACTATGTATTATATGCTAAGACAGACAATGGGGTTAGATAAAAACAGACACGTTATTTATAGAATTGGCTATCACCACATGGACAAGCTTTATAAATAAAAGAAGAATCAAATCAATACATCAACATGTAACAACTAACAACATGGAAATAAAGTACAAAGTATAAAGTATTATTAGTGACCGGTTCAGTAACAATAGGATAAGAATAGGATGGAGACTTTCTCGGATACGACAGAGGTAGACATATGTTGGCACATGTTACAATACACACTACATGTGCACGGGGGGGGGGGGGGGGGGGTAGACATATGATGGCACATGTTACAATACACACTACATGTGCACGGGGGGGGGGGGGGGGTAGACATATGATGGCACATGTTACAATACACACTACATGTGCACGGGGGGGGGGGGGGGGGGTAGACATATGATGGCACATGTTACAATACACACTACATGTGCACGGGGGGGGGGGGGGGGGGGGGGAGGGGGGGTTGTTTCCCGTTTGAGAAAACTGGGTAGTGTCGGGACAAAAAAGACAAAAAAGGACAAAAATTGGGAAATGCTAGTGAAATACCATGTGCAAATAACCACACCCAGAAATAAGATCTTAGCACAACTTTTCGTATCATTTATATGTTTTAAGAACCCCCCTCCAGAGATAAAATGTTTAGATGAAACTGATAGGAATTTAAAAGTTTATCAATTTCAAATAGAAGAACTCTTGAACCTCACTTTACCTCAACAAATGTATTAATGTAAGTTTTAGCGTTGTTTGTTCTATCAGACACTGTATAATTCAGACAGTTCACAATATTATCGCAATTTAACGAATATAGAGAGCTCAGTCACATTTCTTTGTTTTTTGTGTTCTTTGTTTCCATTGTGTTTATAGATGTGATGCCTAGTAAACTATTTGCTATTCCACATATCGGTTGTTAACGTTTATCTATTGTTGAAACTGTTGAAACTGTTGAAATTGTTGAAATTGTTGAAATTGTTGAATGTGAATCTTGGTACGTAGAGAAACGCTTCCGGTACAGTAAATGTCGCTAATAGAGACTCTCTATATCAAAACAATGCCGAAACAAAAATGTCGATTATAACGTTAAAACGCTGCACACATAGTTTTGATTGTCAAGCTATTTTGATTTAGCAATTGAGCTTGTCTAATCCCGAAGTAGAAGTCTCCTTTCAATTTGATTCTAATGAAGTACAACCACATATTACTGCATTATACGTCTATTATAGTTGTACTTATTGTTTCAGTCTGTGTATATCAGGAGGGGATTGCAACAAAACAGCGCCAGATTAAACTTCCGTCAATTACTATGTTAACCATTTAATCTATAAACATTTAATCTCAGATCTATATTCTATATCACACTTAACATAAAATATGGTTCTTTCGAAAGCTTATTGAAACTATATAATGAACACAAACAAGATACTGAAACACAAAAAAGATACTGTATCAAACTAGATATTGAAACATTTGTTACCATATCAAATGATGGAGTTATAGTTCGCTGTTTATTAGTCTCATGATTGAGTAGCATGAAACATGAACAAAAGGAGTTTCAGGAAAAAACTTTAAGAATCGTATATCGAGAGGTAGGTACTTATACTACTAGGTACAGACTTCAGAAAACCGAAAAAAAAGGTTAGGAATAGGATCATAATGATCAGGGTAGCATGAACCGTGGAAAAATTGGTTTCCAGGAATCCACTTTCACAAGCATTTCTTAACCCACTCCTCTGCTGACGTAACTTTGTCGGCCAAAAACTTCCCAACTTCCCTAAAACTTAGATATAAAAACTTAGACCACTAGACATAAAGTTAACCACTAGACACCCCAATCAATGTCTGGAAAACCGAACACTGCAAACAGTCAGAAGACGATACACAGAGGCCCTCTTATGAACAAAGGCAAAGATGAGGATATAACATAATACGTATGTACATGTGATGTCAAATGTGATATGCATAAGGTTAGTTATCAGTTAATCTGTTATTAACGTGATTTGGAACAATGAGAACATTGACCAATTGTTAAGACAATTAATCTATATTATAACTTTATAATATACCTTCGCGAACACAATATGAACAAAAGCTCATGAGGGTAAAGGAAATGTATCACAGAATTTCTGCAGAAATTCTGTGATACATTTTTGGGAAACTCTGTGCGAAACATTGACCTTGAACGTTGTTTATTGCGTAATAATACATTTATTTATAACTATAATACCTGAAATAACTATAATATTCAATTATCACTAAGCAGCTGATTAATACGCCTTCGGATGATGATACAAAGTAAAAACTCACTGGCTCGTACGACTAACCTCATACAGCTAGTATGCAAATATAGTGCCTGGCACAGAGTGACTTAAGGTTACTGAAAACGAGATCAAAGTTTACTTAAGCAGATTTGAAAGTTGCACAATGTTTTGGTACTTGTCAGCACTCAGCGATACAATCAATCAGGCTAATTAATTTCCTTAATCGCTTACTTGAAATTAAAAAGGAAGTGCCAGAACAAACTACAGTCACCCTCACAAAAAGTAGTAAACACTAAACGATGTTTGATCAATTCGAAGGAAGAAAACGCACAAAACAAGAATCTTGGTGTCAAGTAGTTATATTTGAAAGAAAATTATTGTCGAGAGTTGATAAAGGGCTGGTCAGCAAATCAGTCCCTCTCTTGTTTTGTACTAAAGATCACCTATAATAATTCATATCGACTGTTAATATTATGTCATTGAACCCAGCAGTCTGCAATAACCTGGTACCAACTTTTTGAATTGACAAAGCTATGAAGAATTGAATAAAAAGGTTCGCAAATTTCGTAAAACAACCGAAAGTGCGGATAGCGATGAATGCTGCGATTAGTAAAGAGGATTCTGCATCCACCGCACTTAAGTCTTTTTAGAACCATCGTTGCACCTCTTTCAGCCTTACGTCCAAGGCATCTAATATATAAACAAAGGCTTGAAACTTATTACTTTACTAAACACTACTATAATGTGGTAATCGATCGGCGTAACGCGACATATTTTTGTTAAATTGGTGAGATGTTTTGGTTCCCGAGTTAGCGTAGAGTTAAGGTAGCCCTATGAAGAGGTTTTAATCTTTATCTTTGGTGTAGGGCAGTGTGTAGAGCAAGATAATGGTAGCCAGACTCAAGACACCTAAATATATGAGTCCTCATATGACGCATAATTAATAATTATCATATTTAAATTTATGTGCTTAATTGATAAATTTACATAATAATTGTACTTGTTAATCTGTGCGTACGGCACCCTTGTACGAGACCCTTGTGTGTTGATCATCAACGTGTCTGTCATGTAAGAGATTTTCCAGGAAAACTGTTCAAATTCCACCATTGGAATGTATTAAGTTTGTTCTTCGAGGTAATTAGAGGAACATTGAACATTTGTTTTTTCTATTATGTTTACGTCCGAAGGTTCACTGCTTAATCTCTTAACTTTGATTTAAGCTGAAATATGACTATCAGAAACTGATATATAGTAATAAATATCCCAGGAGTTTTATGGCAGGTTGTTGTTGTGAAAACTACATGGAATCTTGTGTTGAAAACTACAATTGTAAACCTCCTTTTTTGTTAGAGAGGTTAGTCCAGAAGTCTTCCCCCGAACTCCAAACTCAGGACTTAAAGAAATGTCTGAACATTTTCGATTTGACAGTGCAGGGATTGGCTCATATTGTGGGTGCAGGAATATTCATTTTGACACCAGGAGTTATAAGGATGGTTGCTGGTCCAGGATTGGTAGTCTCTTATCTCTTAGCTGCAGCAGTTCTAATATTTACTGTTCTAGCTTACATGGATTTGGGAGCTAGATACAGAGGTATTGGGAACGCGTATGTGTACGTGTACTCTGCTTTGGGAGAATTTGCTGCAGGACTCGTAGGAACGTTCATTATGACAGAAATGGCATTGGCCGTAGCCGTGGTGGCCGTGGGATTTGGACAGAATATCGACAAGTTTATCTTGGGGGGTAACGCCCATAAAATTCAAGTAGAGTATGCTAGTACTTTTCTTCCGGATTACTTAACCGAAAATGTCAACTTGTTGACTATTGGTTTAATCTTATTTTGTTGTATCGTCAACTGTATCGGAGTCAAACAGGTCGCTATCGTGAATACCCTCACAGTGGTATTTAGTTTCATCTCTCTGGCCATGTACTGCATCATTTCATTTATGTACGGCAGTAGCAAGACATTCACCAACTCCACTGACCCTGAAACAGGAAGAGGAGGGGTGTTTCCTTATGGATTTTCAGGAGTTGTAACTGGAGCGGCTGTTGTGATTATGTCCTTCGCAGGTTTCGAATCGGTGGTCAGCCTTTCAGCGGAAGCCAAGAATTCTAAAAGAGACGTCCCTCTTGCAACAGGTTTAAGCTTCGGAATTTCTGTTCTAGTTTATCTATTAGTAAGTGCTGCTATCTCCTACCTGGTACCTTGGTATACCCTTAACGAAAGTACGGGGATTCCTGGTTCCTTACAGGCACATGGGCTCACAATCCCTAAGTACATTATCGCAGCAGCGATCCTTTTTGCTTCTGGAAGTGTAGCTTTGTGCTCTCTTACCACACTGGCTCGAGGGCTCATGGTGCTATCTGAGGATGGATTGATTTTCAGTTGTATTGGTTTGGTGGCCGAGTCCTCAAAAGTACCTATTATTGCAACAGTCTTCGCTACAATTGTGATAATTTTCTTTACGATAGTGTTCTCCTACGAGATTCTGATTCATCTGGTCGCAGGAGGAGCATTGGTTACTTTTGTAGCAGTCTGCTTCACTCTCATAATTATTTCTTACTCTAAACAAAAAGAAGTTGTTGATGAATCCTCGGGACTTATTCAAAACGAAGTTATGATGAATGAAGATCAGCTTTTTACATCTTGGGATCAGCAGGACAGTGAGGATTCTGGGTACATTGAAAATCAAGAGTGGAAAGTGATCAGTTGGGTGAGTATTTTCACAGTTAGTTCGACAATTTGCATCGCGTTTATTTACTGGCCAAGCTCATGGCCCTTCTGGAAATTTCGTTTCCCAATAATGATATTACTTGGGTTGATAAACACTCTAATACTGATCCACATTAAGATGACCTACCACATCCAGCCTCAGAAGAATCCTGGTTTTGTGTGTCCTGGAATACCGTTTATTCCAGCAATTGGTATATTTCTCAATCTGGCTTTGTTCAGTTCCCTTAATGTAATGGCACATCTGATGACTGTTGCTTACTTTGCTGTTGGGGTCTTGATGTATTTTGGGTATGGGTATTTTCACTCTACTATAACATTGAAGAAACAAAAAGAACAGGAACTGATTCCCAGTGATGAGACTGAGGAGTGAATAAGATCATTTGATTCTGTTAAACCCATTTTCTGTACTTGAGAGATACTTCCTATTCTGTAAAGATAAAATGATGAAGTAGGTTTCTGTAGTTAATTTCTTTGTAGCTTCTCTATAGTTTATAATTTCTCTGATAATTTCCTCGAGCAGTTAAGTTGCGTATATTTTAACTACGTACGTTATTTTTGCGTCTATTTTAACTGCGTACGTCGCGTATATTTTAACTACGTACGTTACTACGGCAGTAAATTCCAAAATATGGGTCAATGCTATTGATTGAGTTTTTGATATTATTGAACTGTAGCTCAGAAATTATTTCTATTCTGAAAAAAGAAGGTTGACAATTATTTGTCTGTCATGAATCGTATTTCTGAAAATTTAGTTGTGTTAATTTTAAATTGTATTTGTTAACTTTTAACTTTTATTTGTTAAGTAATAAATTCAAAGTCCTTTTTACAAAATTTGTCAATAATTTGAAAAATTGTTTGAATGTTTCTCATCTCGAAATGGTTATAATCTCTCGCCACAGCTCATTGTTTCATTTAGCAAAATATAAATTTTTATGGGAATTTTTAAAAAGTTCTAAGTATTCCCTTCTAAGTTACTTGTCAATGTAATAATCTTAAATCTCTCAAATCTCTAACAGCACAATAAGACCTATTGCTATTTTCTGGCGCTTTTTCAAAGCTACCGTTACATTAAATTATCTGATACCTGATTTTAATTAGTCAGTAGTTAAAATTACAACCGGTAAACACATTGCCACCACTAGCAGGAACCCGTCTGACCCATAAGTGGTGTCAAGACTCAAGAGACTAAAATAATTGTTACATATTTTATATTTAATTCGCGTTTTCGACACCACTTGGGTGTCCAAATTGTGGGCACCAAAATTCTTATTCCATGGCCAATGTTTTATTTATTCATGCTGATTTGATGGCCATTAAAGCATTTGAACCAGTCAAAAAAGTTTAAGTTGTATATCTTTTACCGTTTTTGCGGAAAGTCGCGTTAAAGTTGATGCCGTGGTTGATGGTACGGATATATAAATAAACATATTATATCGTCTCGCTTTATATATAGTAAGATGTTGCGGAGAGGTCAAATCAAACCACCAGCAGTTAGATGAGATAAACACTAAACAGTTCACTAAACCCGAGAGGTGTAACGAAATTTAACGATTAAAACTAACCATATCGAGAAAGTGAAACTGGAGGGGGATTATGACCCCTTTATTACAAAAATTGTTTTATCAAATAATTGTTTCAATAAAATAAATTACTGTTTTATACATAGGGGGGGGGGGGGGGGGGCAAGTGGATATTTGTAGATATTTGTAGATTAATGTAGAATGGATAATCCACGAAAAAAGTGGATGACATTCTACAAATTTATACATTTATCTCCAAAAATTCAGTAGAATTTCTGGGCACATATTTGAGATAACATTTTTTGTAGATAAATGTAGATATTTGTAGATTATTGTCAATGGATAATTCACGAAAATTCTACAAATTCTACAAATTTATACATTTATCTCCAAAAATTCAGTACAATTTCTGGGCACATATTTGAGATATACATTTTTTGTAGATAAATGTAGATATTTGTAGATTATTGTAATGGATAATTCACGAAAAAAGTGGATGACATTATCCAAATATCTACAAATATCCACTTGGCTCCCCCCCTACATATACCTCCTGTTACATCCTCAATAAATGTAATATATTTGTAATTAGTTTATATATTATTATACTGCACCCCTCCCCCCACAACCTCACTTTGTACAATAAAACAACTCACTAAGTTCAGTAGCACTGTTGACGACGATGGAGACAGTAGCCAGCAGCTCGTTCACTATCTCCGGGTTACCGTCAATACTGCACGCCATCACCGCCTCCCCTACGTAGCACAGCTGGGTGGAGTGGAGCGGGATCTTGTTCTTACAGCACGTGTCTACTACTGTTCGTACTAGCTGGAGGGTGTTAAGGTGGGAGGTGTTAGGGTGGGAGGTGTTAGGGTGGGAGGTGTTAGGGTGGGGGTGTTAGGGTGGGAGGTGTTAGGGTGGGAGGTGTTAGGGTGGGAGGTGTTAGGGTGGGAGGTGTTAGGGTGGGAGGTGTTAAGGTGGGAGGTGTTAGGGTGGGAGGTGTTAGGGTGGGAGGTGTTAAGGTGGGTGGTGTTAGGGTGGGAGGTGTTAAGGTGGGAGGTGTTAGGGTGGGAGTTGTTAGGGTGGGAGGTGTTAGGGTGGGAGGTGTTAGGATGGGAGGTCTTAGGGTGGGAGGTTTTAGGGTGGGAGGTGTTAAAATGGGAGGTGTTAGGGCGGAGTTGTTGAGGTGGAGTTGTGAGACGTTTGGATATTTTCGAAATTAGTTTTTCAAAAGCAATCCATTTGTGTATAAACCCCGGAAGCTTCAATGAAATTTAGAAAAAAAAACCCCACCTCTCAGACCCACACGCTCACAGATACAAAACTAACACTAACCTTGAGGAGAGATGACTTGAGTTCATTACAAGGGGTATGTAGCAGCCCTACCAACAGATCCTGAGCATCTTGCGAGGCTAGACATCTTGCTAGAGGCAAACTTGTGGGCGGAACTTCTACTAGCACTGTTATCAGCTCTATAGCTTCTAGTTTCTGAAGGAGTTACTCTTATCAGATAATCATTTATCTTATCCCTGATCTTTACTCACTATATATCTTATCTTTATTATAAACTCTATTATCTGAAATTTATAGAAAAAACGTCATTTTGCCATTCTTGTTTGTGGTCTTTCAGATGAATTGATGAAAGCAGCTGTGCTGATAAATTTGAATAATTGATGGTTTTTGTTTGGGAGAGTAAGGAACCGGAAAATAGCGACACACAAATTAGCCGCACCCTGCCACCCATTGGAGCATCCATTTCGGCTGCTAATTTTGTAAAATAAGCTTCGCTCCCAAATCACAACGTGAGGAATAATCTCAAGTGTGATAAAACGCCCAACTCGTCACTATCACGCCATCTACACGCCTCTTGCACCTCTATCAATTAACTGACGGCAGCTACAATCTAATTATAGCACCACATTGCCACGGAACACCAATAACCCAATTAAAACCGGCAAATCCTGGTGTAGTGCCATTATAAAGAACAAACTGAATTTGATAGCGGAAAGTTCATTTAACGGCTTTAAGCTGAGGATGTGTATTGAGTGATGTCTTCAGCAGAGCATATTGTCCGTACATCAGCTCAGGTCAGTATTTGTACTTGTGATGTGACAGGAAAGCTTTTACTATTGACACATATCATAAATGACGTCATACTATGAACTTAAAACTAAATGTTTATGCTAAACGAGCATTACTTCAGCAAGTAGACAATACGGTCATTTGATATATTAAAGGATGGTTTATGGTTTAAGGTTGTAAGTAGACGTTTAATTTTATCCGGAAATGTTAAGATTTGTTAACGCCTCTTCCTCAGGTCACAGCAAGCCTAGAATTCAAAGTTACTAAAGTTAATGGATATTTACTTCATCGTACTTTTAAAGAAAATGATAATACAATCCCCAAATATTTGGCAGATTAGAAATTTGGCAGATTAGAAATTTGGCAGAATAATTTGGCCGATCATTATTTGAAACACGGATCATGGTTGGTTTGAGAGGAATTGGGAATATATACTCTATCTTTAGCTTTAATAAGATGTCATATTACAGGACAAGATAGAATAGATGGAGTATAAAAGAGCGAGAAGTGCCTGACGACTACCTTCTCATTAAATATTCTTATGGGTAGAAGATGGAACCAGAAGATCACGTTGACAGTCTGAAAATGAAAACTGTCAGTGTCAGTCAAGTGGACATTTTCACAGAAGTGAATATGAAATTTGAGACTGATATTGAGAACAACAACACCAATTATATTATGTTCAAGTTTTTTAAAATTACAGTTTAGGTGAATTATATTGGAAGATTTTACACATAGATAGGTATTTTTCAGTAAAAACTGTGATCCAAGGTTTGATAAACAATTTAAATACTAATCTGTTTGTCTAGTCTAATAGAGAAAAAATTTTGCTGAGCAAATTGAACAGTTATGATATTATTTCGAAGCTCGTAAGCTCGTGACGATAAGAACATTTACTCCAATATAAAACGTAGGTTTCTAAATTTGTCACTCTTAAACTTTTAAAAAGTTGAGAAATTAACCTGCTTTGATCAGCGCTAAAACACCTAACAACCCCTTTATTCCCTAATTACTACCGTCGCGTGCTATGTTAATGAATATTTCATCACAAAAATTATAACCCAGTATTTCACAGACAAGCATTTTATAATCTTTTGTTTCTTGAATTTAAGGTCTTTTACCCGGTACTCAAACCAAACATACAACAACAATTAATTTTTGGAGACAAGAATATGTTTTCCATTGTTAAATCGTGTTTCCCTTGCTTATTGAATATTGATCTTTCCTTCTAGGTATCCAAGTATCCCGAACAGGGCTAGGGCTAGGGTTAGGGTTAGCCCTAACCCCAACCCTAACCCTAACCCTAACACACCTGTTCGCGAACACATGACGGGCTACTTGGATACTGCCGAAAATTGTGCAAACAGTCTGCATATATACTACTACATGTGTTCCTTCTAAAGCCGTCCAGATTAGCAAATTGGATTAGAAGTGTCAGCGGTAAGGGTAAGTGGCCGCCTGAAAAACGAGTGTTTTTAAACACTTTTTTGACGTAGGCTGAGTCTGCGTTTCATGGGTGAATGGTGCTGTGTCTATACGTTCGCGTAAATGACGGAATTGCTTTGTCGCAGAAAAAGGTCTCCTTTTAGGGACACGGTTTATTTTGCCGTCATCTTTTGTCATGCTTTATGTCATCTAGGTGTGCCTGTCATTTATATTTAGTTGTGGGAAACAACCTCGTCAATAGTTGAATAAATTAAGGAACCGCCCTATGTGACCGTGGAACATCCACCGGCCTTTATAAGGCTAATCTAATTTCTCACGGTATACGGGATCCATTTTAAATTAAGGATTTATTCAGTTGTTCGTGAAGTCGTTCATTAAGTTGTTCATAGGTTGGGATTCATTCTGGAGTCAATTAAACGACCACTTGTGAAAATAAATCTTTGTAAATATTATTATAAAGTAGGAAACCTGCTGTGACACTAAGTGTGGGTAATAAGCCCGGCAAAAGTTCGGTAATAAGCCCGGCAAAAGTTCGGTAATAGCTTTAAAAACGTTCGTGGAGTTCAGCACCTTTTAAAAGTTCGCGGAGTGCGTTTTTCTCAACTATGAATTAAACGACCAGCTGTTGAAAAGTAACGGATCTACACTCTGAAGGAACACTTACCACAGTTACCATGGTTACCAGTCATGTTTTATCGTACATACTTGTTGTATACTTAGGTTTGTTTACTTTTACTGTGTATTTTCTCTGTGAACCTGTGTATTTGCTTGTTCTGCCAACTGATATACTAGTGTTACTCTTTATCTATTGGCTATACTTACTTGCTTTGATACTTTGATGAGGTTTAGCCAGAAGGTCAGCACATGGTACATAGACCACCCTACTGGAGGTTCCAGTCTATAACAGAGTAGCTGTAGACAACAGTGCAGCCTGCTGTTGTCAGGAACTTGGTCGAGGAACAGTCTTAAAGCTGACTCGAATAGTGGGAGATCTTCGATAGTGTTGACAGGTTTTGGCTGATACGTTTGAAGTGCAGTAAGGCCATTTGATGACTTTCCAAGAATGATTTTTCCCATGCTGATGTTTCTTTGCATCACTAATTTATTGTGGTAATAAGTTTTCACAGTTTTACTTATTGAAACTTTAGAGGTGAAGAGCTACAATTAAATTAATTTCTTGTTGACACAAGAAGATGTTTTCTATGGTTAAAATGTGTTTTTCTTGCTTATTGATATTTCTTGCATGATAACTGCCAAATCAGACTATTGTAATTAATAATTGAAACTTTTGTTATATAATACGACGTCAAATTTGATTCTTGAGTAGACGCTCTTGTCTCTTAAATCGAAACTTTGCGATACAGTAGCCCTGAAATTTCGAAACACTCAAGCTCCGATACTTGAGTAGACGTTTTTGTCATTTGAAGCGAAAATTCGAAATATTTTTGCTCTGAACATGCGTTAAAAACAGAATTTACGTCAATGTCGATTATGATACTTTATCGTAATTCTGTAATTGCAACCGGCAAACATGTATCAAAAAGATCCGTCAGTGTCAATTTTCATAGGTATTTGTACTGTGAAATACAAGCCGTAACTCACAGCCTGTCAATATTGGAGGGTTATGAATGTCTGCAGCTTTAATATGCTACATTTATTCTTCTGCCACATTTCAGTTTAAACGCTGCATATTTGATACATTTAATTTTAAACGCTACATATTTTATCAGCCCAGCCTTAAATGCTCCTTCAATACTTATTGACTTTCAGAGAGCGTTAGGAATTTAGGTTTAACACCCCCACAATTATTTTAGGTCGACATAGTTGAATTCTTGTTGCTGACTGATGATTGAAGCTAACTTTTGTCTCGATATCCGTATCTTTGCTATTTTGTATCGTAGAGACATTGCAACGCCTACTAGCAGGGATCACTATTTAGGAGGAAACGGGTCCGTATATCTACTCTTTAGACGTTTTATAGGGCTTTTTAGAAAGGCTTTAAGTTTATGTAATGACTCCACAGAGAATTCCAGCCCACTCAGTAATACTGAGTCAGTATGAATATGATGTGAAATGAGCAGTGTTGCTAATAACAGTAACTGGTAAGCAAGCTTAAAAACGAAGCACAATCTAGAGTAATACACTTTATTACTCTAGCTTATGCTTCATTTTTATGTTAATGATCAGGTTACGCTTTCTTCGGAATAGTCTACAATTATGTTACATGATTTCGAAATTTATTTGTTGTTCGTTTAACTATCTATGATAAGTAAGATTTCGATGTTATCCTAAAAGTTCGTTGTACCGCAAGAGGTACTTCTTAACTACAGGAGTAAATTTTACCAAAACCCATAATCATGGGTAGAGTGGACCACAACAGTGTCCCTCTCCCTCTCCCAAACAAAAGGAAATGATATTAATTTGAATAACCGTCCGCAAATGTAAATTGATACCGAGAATGAAATCGGTCGCTCGCTTTTCCCATTCATTCACGGCTTACGAATTGTAATAAAGTTTCAATTAATTATATCCATGACATGCTGTAAAATCTCTTTGGGTTGCTTTCGGGTCGATACCTAGTATTTCGGGATAAGGGTGGTAGTTAGTGTCCAATTAGCTGTTGTTTATTGAATCTTTGTTGCCGAATACAGCTGCCTTCGGGTAGTTCTTCTTAATCTATTACAATTGTTAATGAATGGGAAAAGCGAGCGACCGATTTCATTCTCGGTATGAATTTGCATTTGCGGACGGTTATTCAAATTAATATCATTTCCTTTTGTTTGGGAGAGAGAGACACTATTGCGGTCCACTCTACCCATGATTATGGGTTTTGGTCAAATATCATCTCTTTTTGATTATCATGTCAGGATAATTTAGAAATCCGAAATGTAAACTCATAACTTCATTAATAAGGAGGTAATTTCAACGATTTCGAAACTTTACCTTTGAAAACATTTCATTGTGTTTAGGTAGGCATATCTATCGATAACTGACTGAATATGGCACTTTTTACTCATTCAAGTTGGCATTAAATTCATATATAATGCCATATAAATGTCGTGGGAAAGCACAATTGATTCGAAATCACGAATGAGCAAAATTCTCACCTTTCGCACGTGCAAACTTTGAGCGGACGTTGCGTGCGCATACAATATTGAATCACCATAAATTTTTGTATTTCAAAAAGAACTAGGATCACAACGGAACTCCAAAGTTGATAAAAATCGTGAAAATAGCAATTTTCAGTGATTTTAGCAATTTTCTATCAATTTGGGCGTGTCCTCACGTGTGCAACTTTTCGATTTTCAACTTAAAAACTGGCCTATTACAAAATTTAGACCTTTAGGAAGCAAAATTGAGCTCCACAACCCAAGAGAAGGCCCAACACCAGAGAATACTAATTCACAGCTTTTGTGTTTTTATAAAATTATTCTTCAAAAAAGCACTAACTTTAATAGCGAATATCTTTATGATGGAGCAAGATAGGAAAATTTTGCGATAGCTTTTCAGAATGCTTGAACAATTATCTAATCTAAATATGTCCTCAGATTTTGAATAAAATTACTCCTTAATGGTGTAAAATCGATTTGAAAAGTTATTATTTTGTCAAAAATCAAGTTTTAAAAACGGTTAACTTGATGACGTCATCAAGTGGTGATGATGACGTTAAATTATTTTGTATTATAAAGTAAACTGAAGTGTAAACGATTACTGTATCTTTTAATTTTATACTTTTCGATCTACGGACACTTGAATGTAGACTACAATTTACTGCAAAAGCGTCTATACATATATATATATATAGCTTCACGACAATCTGTTGTAAAACAGGGGTTCCAGAAAACCCACTTCCTGATACCCCTGAAACTTGAAAATGTGTTTACAGTCGATTTGGTCAACGGCTAGACGCCCTGCAAAGTTTCAGATCTCTAACTCAATTTTAACATATTATTTAAGACACTAAATATGGCGATTTTGGGTTTTTTTACCGAGTTTCGTATAACAGTACTGGCGCGTATTTTGCGCAAATTTCTTAAAAACCTCCACATAACTATTTCTTATTCCTGACATCTTTGACATTCAATTAGAATGTTTTGAACTTAAAATATGCCTGCTGAACTACTTTCGGTGAGTCTTAATGCCTGAAAACTGTAAAGGGGGTATAATAGTATAGGGGGTAAATAGTATAGTGAGTGTAATGTTGACGGTTATGCTTGCCAGCAGTCAGCACTGTGATTAAAGGTCTGATTTACTGGAATATTTTTCTTAGAAATTCCGGTAAATTTGCTGCAGGTTAGTTGGGCAGACAGAATAATGCACAATTATTTTGTCTTACAATTACATATCAGGAATGTTTTATATAATTTGCAATATTGATAATCTTTAATCGTTGGAGTTTTTTATATATTTTTGAAATTACTGATATTCGTTAATTGAATTCTTTGAATTTGTTTGAACTATTTAGTAATTATCTATTTAGTAATAATCAAGGTCTGACTTTCAATGTCACGATATAACCCTGAACCGGAAAATTTGTTTTATCGTAAGGGCATAAAAATCCCGGTTAGTTAGGATAAATCTGAACCGCATTCAGAATAACATGACTTTACTCTCTAATTTAAATTACCATTTGAATTATGCAGAAACTTCCTTCTATCTATCTTTACAAGCATGGTATTAGCTGAACGAATGACCAGGCCACATTACCACAAAGCAGGTACTCGTCAAAAGCCTGATTTCCTCGTATCGAGTTGCGTAAAATTGCAACAATAACTGGCAGCCAATTAGCATAAATATGTCCATTTTATAGCTGCATACCCTCCACCTTGTTGTCTGCCAGTATACCATTAACATACCATCTGAACACATCTTTCCATTCTACAAACAACTCTCTGCCGTCGTCTGCCCTTTGGATCTACATCAATGATAAGCCTTAATACCAGACAGAAATGAGATCTCCCAGGCGGTGCTAAGTGGTACCGAGTAACGGACACTAAATTTAAAAGAAACCGCAGTACGTTTACCAAGCCGGAATACCCGGGGAAGTTTCTCTGACATACATAAATTAAATGAATTGAACGTTTGATTACCAGGGCATGGGTGGTAAGTATCGCCTAACTATTATATGCTTTGAATATTTCAGGAACATTTTTCTGACAATTTAGTAATTTGCACCCACTTTCGCGTACCTGTGCTTGATCCCCCGTACTGGCTGTATTTATGTATATTTCATGTGATATTTTATGGGCTGAGGTTAGTACTCATTTCTGATGCACTGGCCGATAATTCTTGAGCTCCTTTTATTGTTAAAGTTATAAGCCTCGCCCGTGCCCCGAGTAGTTTGTGTAACTTGATTACGAGGGACTTTTAATGGGCATTTTATATTGAAACTTTTAATACCGTTACCCACGTGACTGTAGGCCAGCCAACCGAAATTGATATTTTTCAGGGGGAGCAACACATGTTTACAATATCTCGTCTTAACTATCTGTTAATTTGGTATTGTTAAACCACAATGATATCACTCATGAAATTTTACCGTGACAAGTTGATATTGACAACGTAACCGTTAGTTTCACTTGTTACATGGTTTATATTTTGTCTCTTTCTCAACCCCCATATGTTTGTAACAGATGCTCCTCATATACCTGCTCCTTCTCCACGGTGTCTCCTCCGCACCCCTCCCAGAGTTTAACCTACAGAGTGGTGGTAGAGGTGTTCAGAGGGAGATTCCCACTTTTGATGGGGTCGACTGGACCCGTTCTAAACGTGGAGGTTTGTTGGGGAAGAGGGGTAACTATAATGCTGAATTGTGTTGTGTGAAAGTATTGAAGGCTCCCCCCACCCCCCCCCCCCGTTCACGTTTTTGAAAAGGTTTTGAAACGTTTTGTACTTGCAGTTCAGTTCTTCTTAGCGCCACAGCCTAGTCAGACAAATCATTATACCCTTAATAATAATGATAATTGAATAAATTATTTATCGCTTCAAGAAAACCTGACCTTGCTTCACAAACGTCAATCTCTGGTCACTTTTTCATTACCCGAATTAATCTCGAAAGATTCATTATGAGAAGGGTACATAAAAAAGTCGCGACTTCCTCTTTCTAGTTAATACCCGTGTTTAATCTCCGACCCTTTTCAGTTTGTTACGATAAGGGGAGTGAAAAGAACGTTGCTATGGGACATCAGTTTTATCTAGACTGTGGGAGATGTACTTGTGATAGGTAGGTACTACAGTTAACAGTATAACAGTAAAACAGTGTGGGAAATGTAGGTACCGTACCACATAACGTACTAGGTACCGTGTGTACCACACAGTTTGTTACATAGTGAGTGTGCCGGGTCTGTACCGTGCAACACATTTTACTACAGTAAAACATCCAACTCCGGGTTTAGAACTGCAAGTCCGGGTTTAGAACTACAAGTCCGGGTTTAGAACTACTAATACTCCCACACCATTTTATCCCGGACAACCAGGCTCCAATATTTTGCCCTATTTTCAAAACAGAAGAATCTAATTGCCGGCCCAAATAAGTTTTGGAAAATTCAAATCGCTTCGTACGGACGTTTTAAAGTAACCGGGATTGAAGTTTACACTAATCGTGTCTCTAATGATAGTAGTAGAGTAGTAAACCACAAATTGGGATATAGATATGAAACTGGATAAAACGGCTTAATTAATTCCATTGTTGAGATTAACGTTATTTTCCCAATTCTGGGAAACGTTGTCCAACGTTATTTTCCCAATTCCAATCCTCCAAGACTCTTCAAAGATTCTTGAGCTGTAATGACTGTATCCAATATGACAAAGAAATTTCAGCGGGCATACGATTTGTCACTTTTTCTGGAGCTTATAAATATGACTATAAAAGGGGACAGTTTAAGGCAAAGTGCATTTGTAGGAGACAATAGTCACATCAATAGTGACCTTAACCAATGAATCCCTTAATTTAATCGTATTTTGGTGATTGTTAAAAATTAGTAGAAGTCTTCTAGAGAAGGTACTAGACTAGAACTAATGCAATGCTACGTGTAAAGGTGTAGACTACAAAAGGAGACTATTAGACATTAGACGACTACTCTATAAAGGTGTAGACTACCAAATTACTGCTAAATGATCCATAACGGCCGGCTATCATATTCTTAAGTCACTTCAGATATAAATGACCCCATCTATAAAGGATTGATATAGCGATTCATCTTATTTTCACGGCACAATAACCGCTTCTCCAGTGAAGAAAAATCGCCACAATAAATATTTTAAAATCTCCTCTCTCTCTCAGATACGGTTTCTGGTGTATCCCCAAGTGTTCACCCTACTACAACCCGGACTTAGAGAACTGTGTGGAAATAGTTGACAGTCCTGACCCCTGTTGCCCTCGTCGGGAGTGCCTCCGTTACAAGGACCCCTCTAAGGGTCCCACCACCAACCCTTGGGGCAAAGGTCCGTAGAATATACTTACTCGGGTTAAATTCACAGGTTCAAGTTGTCTAAAGGTTTGAAAACTGTTGTTAAGAAAGTCTTGCTTTTTGTGGATTTTGATTGTGGAAAGCCGGGGAAGGACAATCTTAAACACAAATTTTAAACTTATCGTATATTACCTGACTTTGTGTGACATAGTTTCATATTTAAAAATCATAATGTATAACATTAAGGTCAAGATCTCAAATTATTAGGCTATCATTAACACAACCATCACAGGTACAATGACACAGGACGGTTTAGTAGGCGATCATTAACACAACCATCACAGGTACAATGACACAAGACGGTTTAGATAACCTAATGGTAAGAACAGCGTCCGCAGAGACGGAGAGCGTAACTATTACAGCTACTGTTACTTTAGATGAGGTTAGTTTATCCTAGAAAGGGGTTCTTCTTGGGAGGTTACTTCGTCGAACCCTTACATTACTTGTCGTGCTATTTTTTAATTCAATTGATTTGATAAAATGAATTAGATCAATTTTTCTGCCCTCTTTTTATCCATTCCAATTTTCACTCAATATTCGATTAAAAATACCGTCAAACAACTTCAGATCTTTACCCAAATAAATAAAGAGCTCCAGTCATAATTAATTCAGTCATAATTGATACTTTAATTCAGCTTTGCAATGCAGGACCAAGGAATTGTGTTCAGTTGTAAGTGGCCCGTCTCCTTTTTTTATCAGACATTACTCTGATTTATCATTTATCCGATACGGGTATCAATAGATGCAATGGGAGCTAAATTATCAGAGTAAAATGTATTTTTTATTGTATTGTCCTACTATATAATATGTACTACTTGAATGGAACCAAAGAAAGATTCAATACAACATCCATCTTCGGCATTTGTGTCACAGAATTTGTGGTTATCTTTCATGATGAAACTCCAAAATTTCTTGAAGAGATGACATAAGTCAATGCACCTTACTACGATTTTTTGATTTCTTAACTTCTTGGAGTCAACTGGATACATAGATTTTTTCTCTTTAAGCTTTCAGCACCTCAGTTCCGAAAAGTTTAGACCTGCCAAGATCCGAGTTATGCGAAGTAATTGTAACTTCGAATAGTTACTAATATGCATTTTGAGCCACCCCCGAATTCTTTAGGCTAATCGGTCTTTAAAGTTGAAGATAGAAAGTGATAGGACAAAAGTAGGAACACAACGTTTAAAAGTATATTCATCTGCAAGAATTATAATTAGAAACCCTCTCACAGGGCGAAGGAACGACGAATCCAGCAACTTCGCCAGAATCAACCACGCAATTTGGGGGAGCCTTCACCACGGGAAGTACCCAGAAAGTAGTTCCTAGAGCTCCTACAGAATCAGCTACTAAATCAGACCTTCCGTCCACTGAGCCACAGAGAGGGTCAGCAAGTTTATCAACTGAAGCAGGGACTGGGTCATCGAGTCCATCAACTGATACTCTGACTGAAATACTGACTCCAACTATTGCTGTAGTAACTGGTATGTGGACCCATTTTTAATTTAAAATTCGTTATTGTGTTGGGTAGGACGTCCTTTAAAATCATAGATAAAAAAGGCTGAAAGTTTAGTTTCTGATTTAGTAATATTGTATCTTCTAGAACCCTTAACTTGTTTCAGAAAATTCAGTGTCATCAAGCACATCCTCTGCGTCCACCCAGAGACTCACAACACCCAAGATTAAGAAGACAAGCTCAGAAAGTAGCAGAGCTCCTGTAATATCAACACCAGAACTCCAGTCTTCCTCCTCAGAGGTGAGTATTACATCTGACGGTACGACTCTGACAAGAAGTGGGACATCAGGTAGCACACCACCGACAGACAGCTCACAGGCAACTTACCAGGTGACTGTCACATACCTGATACCACCAATAAACTCCAAGATGACGACAATATTGACGACACATTTAACGACAAAATGACACTTATACTATAAAATCAGTTTGATAATTATCCACAAATAAACCCCGTTCTCCTCAGGGCAGGAGTTTGGGTTACATTACAGGAACCTCAGATAGCACTTCAGATAGCACTGTATCAGATGAGCCACGTCAGCTGCGGGACGACAGCTTATCCAGAGCCGTCACCAACTCTCTCTTTACAGTTACAGAGGGATCCGATCTCCCATCTCCAGAATCTGATCCCCCATCTCCAGAATCTGAATCTTACTCAGAGGGATCCTACTCAACTGGATCACCAGGACCTCAGTCTACCTCACCAAGTCAGAAACCTACTGAACAAGCACCCACTTCAACAAGGGCAGCTGTTAAAACAAGTGACTATCCCACCAGTTCTTCAAATCGGAACCCTTCTGAATCAACTAGTGGTTCAGGGGTGAATCCCCCAGATTCATCAACCGGTGCCAGCCAGAGTACCCAGAGTTCCCAACCCACAGGAACAACCGAATCAGCTGCTCCAATAACTAAGGACTCATTTTCGGAAATAAGTTTAAAAACGGAGGTCTTTTCAACAGAGACTGTGACCATGTCAACGTCTGAGGACAGTGGAATAAACTCCACTCCAGATTATTACTAAGTTACTAATACTAGGAAACCTATGAGACTGCGGTAGGGTCAAAATAAAAGTAGGGGCCAGTGCAAAATTAGAGAATGCTTTGTGTTGGGACAATGTTTCCGAGTTGCTGATCGGACGATAAGAGACCTGCAACTTCTGTGTAGATATAGGATGAAGTGCTAGTCATAGACTGCAAGCTAGGTGTGACGATTATCTAGTTCATTGAAATGACCAAGGCGTGGCCAAAAGATACTGATGTTACGAAACGAATGACCATGCCGAGTGAGCCAGCGACGCTTCTCCGTAGATCTGGGATTTTGCAACGATATGATAAACAAATGAGTAGTGCGATAATATCTGTTGGTCGTAGAATACATGTATTTGAAAACTTTATTGACTGATATTGTAAAGAATCTGAAACAAATCTGCTCAATTAGGCATTGAGATGTTAGATGTGTTATTGTTTTGTTTTTCGCTGACGCAAAGTTGTCTGATAAACTTCTTGAATTTTAAGTGAAACTATGCACACAGCATTTAAATTAGGTTACTTGCACTTGTGTAGGTCTGTAGAAGCATTAGAATCGGGTGTTGCCTGCCACAGGCTATCCCGAATTTAGAAGCTTGCTTTCATCATCATCATTGCCGATAGTTGAAAGTACTGCAAGGGTCGACCGAGGGCAGGATTTGCGACCGATGTCGAGGCCGAGGAAATTTTGCTTTGATAAAACTGAGGCCGAGGACAACCGAGGTTTCATTTTGTTGGCCGAGGCCGAGGAAAAATCGCTATTCCTCGGTCGACCCTTGGAAAGTAGACATCTAGCGCTAGATGACACTAGATGACGAATTTCAACCATCGGTAAAGAACCGTAAATCACAATATCGAGATATTCTATCTATATCCGACTTGCATCTTATCTACTCAGTGTTAAGATTAAGAGCTGTTCCAAGCAGAATAGCTGCTGCAGTATAATAAGACGGTACTTTCTCTGCATCAATCAACGTTTTACTATAGCCGTGACTGGCGGGTTATAAATGGACATTATAAGAAAGAAGTGGGAATATCAAAGTTTTAGTACCTGACCAATCGTTGATAACTACTAGTTAGATTGTAGTTATCTTGACGTATCTTACTGCACGAGGTACAAATTACATCATTACTATGCTCTCCCAGCGGCAATATCCTACAGAAGCCAAGCACGTGCAGACTCCTAGCCCTCTGAGTGGTGGAGACGAGCCCACGTGGGTATTATGCTGCTCAGTGATTGGTTGCCCGGTAATGGTTCCATTAGTAGTTGGTAGACAGCTCACTGCATGCTCTCGAATACAGTGCGTTATGGTATATACTTATATAGAAGGCAGATCGTTGTTAACTAGCTTGTGGCTTCCACACGCTCTATTCAGTTTCCTGTACGTTTTATGAATTGATCGATTAAGCTTTCTGCTAATTGATTATGCTTTTCATTCTCTTGACTAGGCGCGGTTGGTAAGGGAATTCATGTATCACAGTTTACCGGACTAAGTCTGTGTGTAAAATAAAATATAGAAGTATGTCAATCGATTTGCGAATGCTTGCTTGAATTGTACTCTAGTTTAAACCAAGAAAGCTGTCTAGAATATTCATATACAGTATTCTATGGTCGCCGACAATTGACAGAATATTCGGATAATTATCAAATGAAGCTATGCATGATTGGAAAGCTTAATCATGCATATTATGTTAATTAAAGGAATATGCTTGATAAATGAATTTAAAATGATACCATGTACTGGTCATGCTATCACGTACAATCTTATTAAATATATTAATACCGTTATTTTGATAAATTATCACAAAATTGTCATTCCGGAGTACGTATAACAGATTTGTACTGTTTCAAGTTGATTTTTTTGATAGCGCATCTTAATCTCTCATATTCGAGCTTTTCATTCAGAATTAGAACAATTCCTTCATATTATGGAGTCAGGGTGTGGACTGGCTACACCTGGTTAAAGCACTTCCATCCCATTACATAGTACTACTGAAATTAAATTATATTGTTAATTGGTAGACTTGAGGAGGTAAACACGTCACTCACTGGACGGTTTTGTTCGTCCACTGCAGTAACTCCCTTACATTTCTGTTGAAATACTTGTTTGTACTGCCGATTTGACCATTTTGCTATTCATCCCCATAACCACATGTCTTTAAAGTTATATGAATATTAGTGTAACCCGGGCCGTGCCTACGGCCGGGACTTCACTATCGCAGTTGAAATGCAAAAGCCGTTCGGAAATTACCCACAGACAGACAGACAGACAGAAACACACTCTTGAGATTATTACTATTGATGAGAAGATTTAAATAAAACCTGGTTAAAATCTGCCGTGAATCAGAGCAGCTAATTCTACAGAAAGAGTAAATGTAGTGAAATTGTTAATATCTAGGCATTATGCAGTTCGTATGTGACAGTGCACAGTGTTCGTGAGTGTAGTGATATTAGTGTTATGTACGCATGCCTCTTAGTGCACTTGTTGGTTTGCCTTGTTGGCTCTGCATTGTCTCCAGGTTTCATTATAGACAAGCTATTTTAGGGAGGCAATTACTGTACTTCCCATCCTTGGAAATCGACTTTATTATGAAGGAGTACCTATATACACTGGGCAGTTTAGTAATTATAGTGGAATCAGTCAGTGATGGCGGTTGTTTAATGTTTCCAGTATACAGTTTAGTAGAGCCAATTCTTTGGTTTAGTCGTCTACTCATTTAATAATTCATGAGATATCTCAGAATGGATGTGGGTAGAGTTGTGTAGAGTTGTGAAGAGCTGATATTCAGTTCGCTGCGTAGGAAATCATTCTGATTTTATTCTGTTACAATTTCAAATTGTTATAAGGTTGATAGATATGAAACTAGCTTGAGGAAGTGCAAAGCCCCTACTTCCAAGTCTCTCGATTGCTCAATCTTGAACCTGGATTGAATTTAACTAAGTACAGTAAAATCCCGATTCACCGCGGAGTTTGGGGGAAAAGAAATGACCGTGGTAAATAGGTGCGCAGAATATCGGGGTTTTATTATATTGATATAATTATGTCTAATTAATTAATTATGTCTAACCTGATCCAGATCTGGGGTAACTGCGATGAAAGCTAGAATAGACTTGACCTCCGTTACCTGGATACCATGTCTCATGTAAAACTTCACGAACCCTGAGTAGATAGTAACAGTTAGTGTTCCATATTAATATCCGATATTGCTTGACGAACAGTCGGATGTGCATAGAATGCGAGTGAAATTAGCAATTCAGCGATATTTCAACAGCTAAAGTTTTCGATAAATCTTTCTGAACATGTCCGACTTTTCTCTAATTTTTCCCACAAAAAAAAGGGTGATTCGCAAATTGAGGTGGCATCTTATTGGATAGAAAGAAACATTGGTAGTTATGAAGTAGTTATGGAGTCAGATTAGAGTTAACGAGTATTCCACTTTAATAATTATACTGAAAGTTCCACAGAATTTCCACTAACTGCATCTAGCAACAATTCACTGGATATGCAGCATTCATAACTGCAGTGCAATTATATAGTTGGCACGTGTGGTCGTTATGGAAATCCTTCCACCCCAGAACACTTTCATCAGCTCAACATTTCGATTACACATAAAGTTATAGATGCATAATTCTTAATATGTAACAGATTATATAACATACTCTAGTCAACTCACCAGATATGGCACCAAATATGGCACCAAATATGGCACCAAAGAATTATTTTAAAGACCCGTTAGAAATTTTAGATCTTTAGTTAACTGGATTATGAGAGGAGCCTTCTGGGCCTTGCTGACGCAGCAAAAATACTCGAATTTTAGCAATAACTCACCAAATATGGTAAAACTACTCACCAAACATGGTAAAATAACTCACCAAACATGGGAAAACAACTCACCAAACATGGTAAAATAACTAACCAAACATAGTAAAAAAACTCACCAAGCATGGTAAAATAACTCACCAAACATGGTAAAATAACTCACCAAATATGGTAAAATAGCTCACCAAATATTGGAAAATAACTCACCAAATATGGTAAAATAACTCACCAAATATGGTAAAATAACTCACCAAACATGGTAAAATAACTCACCAAATATGGTAAAATAGCTCACCAAATATGGTAAAACTACTCACCAAACATGGTAAAATATCTCACCAAACATGGTAAAATAAATCACCAAATATGGTAAAATAGCTCACCAAACATGGGAAAACAACTCACCAAACATGGTAAAATAACTAACCAAAAATAGTAAAAAAACTCACCAAACATGGTAAAATAACTCACCAAACATGGTAAAATAACTCACCAAATATGGTAAAATAGCTCACCAAATATTGGAAAATAACTCACCAAATATGGTAAAATAACTCACCAAATATGGTAAAATAACTCACCAAACATGGTAACATAACTCACCAAATATGGTAAAATAGCTCACCAAATATGGTAAAACTACTCACCAAACATGGTAAAATATCTCACCAAACATGGTAAAATAAATCACCAAATATGGTAACATAACTCACCAAATATGATAAAATAACTCACCAAATATGGTAAAACAACTCACCAAATATGGTAAAACAACTCACCAAACATGGGAAAACAACTCACCAAACATGGGAAAACAACTCACCAAACATGGTAAAAAAACTCACCAAATATGGTAAAATAACTCACCAAATATGGTAAAATAACTCACCAAATATGGTAAAATAACTCACCAAACATGGTAAAATAACTCACCAAATATGGTAAAATAGCTCACCAAATATGGTAAAACTACTCACCAAACATGGTAAAATATCTCACCAAACATGGTAAAATAAATCACCAAATATGGTAACATAACTCACCAAATATGATAAAATAACTCACCAAATATGGTAAAACAATTCACCAAATATGGTAAAACAACTCACCAAACATGGGAAAACAACTCACCAAACATGGGAAAACAACTCACCAAACATGGTAAAAAAACTCACCAAATATGGTAAAATAACTCACCAAATATGGTAAAATAACTCACCAAACATGGTAAAATAACTCACCAAATATGGTAAAATAACTCACCAAACATGGTAAAATAACTCACCAAATATGGTAAAATAACTCACCAAATATGGTAAAATAACTCACCAAACATGGTAAAATAACTCACCAAATATGGTAAAATAACTCACCAAATATGGTAAAATAACTCACGAAACATGGTAAAATAACTCACCAAATATGGTAAAATAACTCACCAAATATGGTAAAATAACTCACCAAATATGGTAAAATAACTCACCAAATATGGTAAAATAACTCACCAAACATGGTAAAATAACTCACCAAATATGGTAAAATAGCTCACCAAATATGGTAAAACTACTCACCAAACATGGTAAAATATCTCACCAAACATGGTAAAATAAATCACCAAATATGGTAACATAACTCACCAAATATGATAAAATAACTCACCAAATATGGTAAAACAACTCACCAAATATGGTAAAACAACTCACCAAACATGGGAAAACAACTCACCAAACATGGGAAAACAACTCACCAAACATGGTAAAATAACTCACCAAATATGGTAAAATAACTCACCAAATATGGTAAAATAACTCACCAAACATGGTAAAATAACTCACCAAATATGGTAAAATAACTCACCAAACATGGTAAAATAACTCACCAAATATGGTAAAATAACTCACCAAATATGGTAAAATAACTCACCAAACATGGTAAAATAACTCACCAAATATGGTAAAATAACTCACCAAACATGGTAAAATAACTCACCAAATATGGTAAAATAGCTCACCAAATATGGTAAAACTACTCACCAAACATGGTAAAATATCTCACCAAACATGGTAAAATAAATCACCAAATATGGTAACATAACTCACCAAATATGATAAAATAACTCACCAAATATGGTAAAACAACTCACCAAATATGGTAAAACAACTCACCAAACATGGGAAAACAACTCACCAAACATGGGGAAACAACTCACCAAACATGGTAAAAAAACTCACCAAATATGGTAAAATAACTCACCAAACATGGTAAAATAACTAACCAAACATGGTAAAATAACTCACCAAATATGGTAAAATAACTCACCAAACATGGTAAAATAACTCACCAAATATGGTAAAATAACTCACCAAATATGGTAAAATAACTCACCAAATATGGTAAAATAACTCACCAAACATGGTAAAATAACTCACCAAATATGGTAAAATAACTCACCAAACATGGTAAAATAACTCACCAAATATGATAAAATAACTCACCAAATATGGTAAAACAACTCACCAAATATGGTAAAACAACTCACCAAACATGGGAAAACAACTCACCAAACATGGGAAAACAACTCACCAAACATGGTAAAATAACTCACCAAATATGGTAAAATAACTCACCAAATATGGTAAAATAACTCACCAAACATGGTAAAATAACTCACCAAATATGGTAAAATAACTCACCAAACATGGTAAAATAACTCACCAAATATGGTAAAATAACTCACCAAATATGGTAAAATAACTCACCAAACATGGTAAAATAACTCACCAAATATGGTAAAATAACTCACCAAACATGGTAAAATAACTCACCAAATATGGTAAAATAGCTCACCAAATATGGTAAAACTACTCACCAAACATGGTAAAATATCTCACCAAACATGGTAAAATAAATCACCAAATATGGTAACATAACTCACCAAATATGATAAAATAACTCACCAAATATGGTAAAACAACTCACCAAATATGGTAAAACAACTCACCAAACATGGGAAAACAACTCACCAAACATGGGGAAACAACTCACCAAACATGGTAAAAAAACTCACCAAATATGGTAAAATAACTCACCAAACATGGTAAAATAACTAACCAAACATGGTAAAATAACTCACCAAATATGGTAAAATAACTCACCAAACATGGTAAAATAACTCACCAAATATGGTAAAATAACTCACCAAATATGGTAAAATAACTCACCAAATATGGTAAAATAACTCACCAAACATGGTAAAATAACTCACCAAATATGGTAAAATAACTCACCAAACATGGTAAAATAACTCACCAAATATGGTAAAATAACTCACCAAATATGGTAAAATAACTCACCAAACATGGTAAAATAACTCACCAAACATGGTAAAATAACTCACCAAATATGGTAAAATAACTCACCAAATATGGCACGTCTGAGGACACACGCAGTGTCAGGCTGCTCTATATTGCTAGAACAGTAGAGTCTAACAGCGTCCAACATGAACTGCACTCCGTACAGTCTGCGACACAGTTGTAGATTATCCTTTATTATCACGCTCAGATACTGGATGTGGGCTGAGGGGGGAGATTAATTAAATAATCAATTAATTAAAGGAGAAAGTTGTAGATTATCTTTTATTATCACGCTAAGATACCGAATGTGTGCTGAGGGGGAGAGGGTTTAATTAATGGTTGTGACAGGTGAGTTGGGACGCATTCCAGGCAGATTAGTAAAATTCCTCGGAAGGCAAGTACATTAGTCGAGTTGACGTAAACAATGACTGAATGTTGTCTAGATTTTTTATCGTAATTGACGCATGCTGATATTAGAGATTATTATCGGGTCCAGTTTATTCCCGAATATGACAGTATTATATCCTGCACGCACAGTTTTTAGGCAGAATATTTTACGAGAGCTTGGAGTGCCAGGCATTCTGTGGATTGTGCTTATCTCTTGTTAATTTGAGTAGACAGCTACCTCTATAATCAGCTCGCGCGTTTATTTCAAATAAATAGCGTATGTGACCGCTCATCACCGGCACCTCTCAGAACATTAAGAACTCTGAACGCGGTGGGTTTTGTAGTTGGTCAGTTACATTATTAGAATGTTGTAATTTTGTTGCACAGCATTATTCTACATTGACGTCATCGCACGTTACGTGTCCTAGGCCATATAATTATTATAATTATTATATTGTTGTAGTAATGTTGGTAATATTCACTCCTTTAGAGGTCATGACATGTTCTAGTAATATTCGATTTCAATGCTGCATAAGCGTGCAGACTGCATATTTAAAATAAAAAAGATAAAAGTTGGTTTAATCGGTTCATACGGACGCACTTGTTTCGTTGTAATTGCCCAGTCGCAGTTCTCTGTCTAACTTTAGTACGTGTCGAACTATACTACTACAGGTAGCGCACTTTAGTTCGACAGAGTCGAACTTTACATTTGGGGTTTGTCGAACTACAGTACGTGTCGAACTATTTTACGTGTTTTCGAAAACGCTGAGAAAATTGATTAAGGGGGGTTCACCCTGATTTTCTTGTGAAATTCGATATCGAGACAGCAATTGACCAGAAAACTAAGACCTGTGGCCGAACTTTTGGGGGGTTCCGGACTCCGGGTGCCCACCGGTGCCAAATTATGCCAAAATCATCCTAACATGCTCAAAGCCCGGCAAATTTCAGAATTTGGCCGCCAAATTTTGTTAAAGGCCCAACTCAAAATTCCACTCAAACACTTAAGGTCATCATGCAATTCTATGATGATTCTGAAAATTTCATGAAAAAATATTGAAACCCTATTGAGTTCTATTGTTTTGAGCGAAATCAGTTTCGCGAATATCGTGAACTGAGATATGGGCGATTTTGTTCACTTTTTACGATTATTTGAACACAGAATCCACACTCCACAGTTAGGTAGATATTGAGCTGATAGAAGATGTGTTGTTTATGTTAACCTTTTATTTAAAGTTGGTTTCATTGAAAATATTGATTTTTGTTTAATTTATGGGCCAAAGTCGATCAAATTTGGTGCGTATGCCCAAATATTAGCATATGGTTTTTGGCTCATAACTCAGTCATTTTTTGTCCAATCTTGATGGAACTTAATATACGAGTTCAGGGGAATCCGGGTTTTAAGCATGTTAAGATGATTTGGCATAATTTGGCATAATTTGGACCAAATATGGGCGTGGCTGTCCTGCTGGCACCCGGAGTCGTCTCTTAAATCTGAACCCGACTCTTTATTCCCTAATCCCTACCATCGTTTTGACTTCGACAAAATGGTACGGAAAATGTCCGTGGTGAGACATGATGACCGAAATACCAAAATAGAATTTTATATTATAAAGCATCGACTTACAGAATAATTATGCTCTTTTAGTTTTATGTAAAATAATTATACCTTTTGATATCAACATCAAAGCCCTTCTTTGTGAGCACTTAGTCCAAGAAGAAAATGAGAGAAACTCGAATTTCTCCAAGAAAATATTTTACTTCAATGTTCGGCAGGTCATTTTCATTGCATTTCAGTCGCGCAAATAGCAACGTCGCTATTAGCAAAGAATATTTTGCCATACCTATCCATTACATTACCATTGTACTAAATTTGTTTCATCATGTTACATAGTTGAGGGGGCTTTACTCCAACGATTAGCTTTACCAGTATTCAAGTCTAGTTTTTACAAATATCGAAGGTTTCGTCGAACCAACCCCCCTCCCCACTACCCCGCCAATACAGGCTTTGCATGCCAACTTACCAATTCTCACTTCATGATCCACTTTTGACCACAGCTCAAAGTTGAACAAGATGTGCTGGTATATGTCGTGTAGAAGAGGAGAGTATGCTGAAAATATAATATTATCGTTAGACGTTAATTAATATTTTCAATTTCAATAGCGTTATGATGTAAGATATCTACCTTGGAATTGTAGTAGAACCATCGTTAGTTTATAAAAAAACTAACGATAATATTTTCAATAGCGTTAAGGTATAATAGTAGAACCGGAGAAATTTCCGATAAATCCCGACGCTGGAAAATAAACTCTATTTAAGTACAATGAATAGTTCATACAAGCAATACACTTCCCAATGATCACCTTCGTCACTAGAATTAGTTGGGTTGACATCGTAAGACAGAAGCAGACATAAAGATTGTAGGGCCTTCACCAATGTCATATTCAATTCATCTGGAGGTGTCTGAAAAAAATTAATGAAGGAGCAATTGGGGTTGCCGTTTTTGGTATAAATGGTCTACCGTTTCGTTTAATGTCATTACTACGAGATTTTATGAAAGTTTTTGATCGACTATTTTGATCGGCGAAGATGGTGGCAAACTGCAACGTCACGCCCGAGGTCGAGGTGGGTTTTTACTCTCATTTTCATTCAAATGTAACGTTTTGATAAATGTTTGTACATTTATGAGAAGTGCACTGATAACAGCAAATCCGTTGGTGCTTAGTAAAGATTCTTGATTCGTTGGACAGTCCCTTAACATCTCTTCAAGGAGGATTACGAATCTGGCAACTCTATTTTCGGTCTTCTCCACTGAAATTTAGTTATCAAAACATGGGAGATACTTCAGTCAAATTTTTCTTTAGCGAAAAATAAATTATAATCCATGAAATCGTCTTTAATCTTAGTCAGACTAATGTTTTGTCTTCTCAAAAATGGCTGAGAAAAAATGAATTACCATGTGATTCATCATTGTTGCTAATCTGTGCTTCTGGCTCATCTGAACACAATTATTGTTAGATCGTTACTATACAAGTTGGACGTTGGTGTTTACATTTACAATAACTAATTAGAAGTGTTGCAGCAGTCGATTTCTCCTAATTACTTCTAAAACTATTTGGCAGGCGTAAAATTTATAGGTGTTGATTTTTACAACACTATTGTAAACAAGCTACAGCTGTGCAATCTACACATTCTAAAGGTTAGGTATTGCAAGGATTTAGCTTTATCAATTATCAGTCATTAATATTATCAAGCCTTGCAACTCATTGGGAACTCATTATATGCATTTCTCCTGTTATTCAATGTACATACTATACTTTAATATCGATTTAAATTGCAGAAGATTGCGCTGATTTGTTGTGCTCGTAACTTTATCATAAATTTGACTAAGATTTAAGAATCTTACCTGGCAGGGACTGTATAGATCCGCTCTCTTGGACCACATCAAAACCAGCTGGGGAAGCGTGCCCTGAAGCTATTGCATCTTCTCCTAGCTCTTCCACTTTACCTGGTGTTATCACACATTAGGATATTTTGTGACGAGATTTAGAAATTCGGACCAGCAGATCTCGGGGCTCTGCCTGGCTTCAAGCTCATTATCGCCAGGCTTAAAACGCATTCGCTGATTTTTATATTTAAATGTTTTCCAGCATTGGTTACGTAAAGTTCGACAGTAATTGTCCTAAATTGATCTAGATGATATCTCTTGATCACATGTAAACCATATCCCTCGCTATGCTCCGCTTATTACTCAATCAGTTTAGCCTTGTGATCCTGCTAATTCCGCCGACTAGCTGTTCTCTGTGCAAAAGCATTATTCTGAGCTACAACATAATCCATATGTGACCAATACAAAGGAATATGTGTAGATAATATGTAATGTATGGTAATAACGCCAGTCAATGTCAGCGACCAATAACGTCGTCACCTCTATCATGCCATATAAGCGATTAGAGTAGTGCAGCTGCTGATTTATTCCCGTCTTCTACTTTTTATACTTGAACTCCGTTTGAATAAAGCGACACTTACATTTCTTTTTATTTGTTCATTTTACACTTTACAGTCCTATTTTATTTGAGGACAGTTAGTTGCAAAACTAGTGTATAAATGTAGATTATCTTGACATGTTTAATTTGTAAGACTTTAAAGTTAAGAGATGCACCATTTGTATGGTTTTATTAGTGATAGTCTACGTGTCTAGATTCAGATGGATTATAGTGGAGTATGTAATATGTTCCGTAACCGATCGCTTTAACACAATATTCCTGCATTTATAGGTCAATTATGTTAAAGCAACCTTAAGACATAAGCTATATAATTATGAGTTGGAAATTCTGCTCTTCAGGACGTGTAGAGTAACACTAATGTAGCGCCCGCGCTTTTGCATAAACCAAAATCTTAGCTGATACAGAGAGTCGCTTTTATAATTACAGCCACTTTTCTAGCTCTTACATACATTCATGGCGAGATTGCCATCCAAGAGGGCTAGTCTGCGTCCAAGGTGTCATCTTTAGTAAATATTCTTTGCTTATGATACATCAGAGAGCCAGATTACATCCCTTAAGATCTGCAGCCATGCCAGAGGCAGAATGTAAGTGCGGTGAATGTAGAATCGACCTATAAATACCGCACTTTTTTGCATTACTGGCCGTTTTTCTTCTATCCGATTTGTTTACTTCAACTTAGTTATATCGCTGTGTACAATGATATAAGATCGCAAATCTACATGTCCATAATTATGGTTAAGGTCAAACGTCTTTCACAGCGCACGAGTTTTTAACCTCAGACACCACCCTATATACTAAAGTATTGTAATTACTCTTAAAAATATGGAAAAACATATATATATATATATATTATATCGGTACAAAGCAAACTATGCAATTGTCAAACTATAAGTTTCATGTTTGAAAAGCAATCTTCAGTGACATAATTAACATAAAAATGGCAAACATAATACAACACAGTGCTCCTTTATCAAATTTTATAATTAACAATTAACAATTACTCAATACTACTAAACCTATATAAATAACTACAAATCCTAACAACTAATAAATACTAACTAAATATGTCTAACTAAGAATTTCCTAGAGTGCCTACATTTAGAAATAATTTCTGATCTTTTATTAATAATGCCTGGGGTTTTAAGTATGTATAGTTTCTCGTCTAAGCAGAGGCCACAATGCCCCGCTCCAGCCTTATATTTCTTCGATTTAGTAATAATCTTCCAGTCTATGCTATATTCAATCATCTTCTCCTTGAGGTCCCATATCAATTTTGATAACTCGGTACTCAGTCTGTGCTTAGAATTCTTAAAACTTTGTCGATGATTGTACCACCGTGTCTTAAAACTGTTTTCAGTCAATCCAATATAGGCCGTTTCCTTGTTAGATGCCGTTTTAACGGTTGCTTGGTATACTATGCATTTGGCCAGACATTGTCCTTTGAGGGGGCACTTCGAGGCGTCTCTGCAATTACACTCTTTTTCTGGAGCTTTTTTCTTTTCAGATTGTTTCTCTAGGACTGATTTGTTGTGCCCTTTGAGTATCCTTCCCAAACTGGGCATGCAGCAATAGCTTATTTTCACGGTATTCCTATTGATGATTTTATGTAACGGTAGGTTTTTCGGGAAATGCTTATCGATAAGAGCGAAGAACTTTCTTCCGATGTTGGTTGAAACGTTTGCACTGAATGGGGGATTGTACCATAGGATGTTCCTCTTCCGCGATCTCTTTCTCTTTTTAGGCGGTGGTGTTTTATAATCGATGGTGTGACTATATCCGCTATCTCTAATTGCCTTCTCATAATCGCTTTTGGCTTCATTTAGGCATGTCTTGTTGCTGGATATGCTTATCAATCGTGATTCTATCATTGAGGGTAAGTTCTTCAATATGATGGGAGGATGATTGGATTCTGCGTTAATGTACAATGGTGTGTCATTTGGTTTCCTATAAGGTCTGTATGACTTGTCTGTTAGGTCGAGCACGACATCTAAGAAATCAACCGAATGCTGACAGAGATCCACCGTTATTTTTAGGCCTTCTTTTTGGAATAGTGAGTGTAGTTGCTTCCTAATTTTATCAAGACGCTGGCCGTTGGTTTTATTAATTACTGCAAGTCCGTCATCCCGGTATAATCCTAGGTACTGCTGCGGAATGATCTTTTTTATTTTTTAGTAATGGGACCTCAAGGAGAAGATGATTGAATATAGCATAGACTGGAAGATTATTACTAAATCGAAGAAATATAAGGCTGGAGCGGGGCATTGTGGCCTCTGCTTAGACGAGAAACTATACATACTTAAAACCCCAGGCATTATTAATAAAAGATCAGAAATTATTTCTAAATGTAGGCACTCTAGAAAATTCTTAGTTAGACATATTTAGTTAGTATTTATTAGTTATTAGGATTTGTAGTTATTTATATAGGTTTAGTAGTATTGAGTAATTGTTAATTGTTAATTATAAAATTTGATAAAGGAGCACTGTGTTGTATTATGTTTGCCATTTTTTACATCAACTGTCTTTTTCTTTAAAAAGGCAATAGATGTATAGAAGTGAAAGGATTCGAGAATGGGTATAGTGGGTAGGTAGCTTTTTCGTGTCACGTGAGTCATGAATCGTGTCACAAAGGAAAACATGCATAACCCTCCGCATACGTTATTTTAATGCATATTCTCTGCGCGCAGAGCAGTTATGGTGTAGTCGCCATGGTTACCCTCCGTATACGTTTGTACGATTTGACGATTGATCGAATTACACTTTCGATTGCGCGGCGCCAATTGATTTAGATAACAAGCGATTTCCCGGATGTGTTAAGTAGCTCACGCTTTTCTTTACTTGATCATTGATCATGATGCAGAACAACATAGTAACTTCTCGTTTTGTTGTGAGTGCTTGATTTGTTATACGAAATGGACCATAAATGTTATTATGGGATGATAATTAATCACTCTACACTCGACTGTCACGTGACTTTTCAACCCGTTCTCTAGCTGGTCCTGAACGACTATTCGAAACCCTAACCCTCTTATCTGATCCCAACCCTAACGCTAACCCAATCCTTAACAAAAGCATATGCCGAAACCCTAACCCTAACAAGAAATTAGACTAACTTCCTTATGCGGTCATATCACGTGATCGAAACAGTTTTTCACCTATATCTCGTCAGGGGAGCATTTTAACCCTATGTCATGGGGGGTGATTCGGAATCAGCGTCCGAAAATACATCTATTGAAGTTGGTTTCAACTGTCGGGGGCCCTTTTAGAACAATCTCGAAGATCGACTGTAGAGTGATTTAGTACGCTCGGTTATTATGAGTTGCATTACATACTACGGATTTCACGACTTTTAACTGCATATCACCACACAGGCGCAGGCGCTAAGGTGTCCGGTCATTTAACTTTTTAAATTTGACTAATTGACAATGGCAACTCCTTCATTTTGTGTTCCGTAGCGCCCCAAGAATGGTGAATAAAGAACCATTATTTAATATTTTGACCAACATGAAACTATCGTTAATTTTAATTTTAAATTTTAAAAGGCATAGCAATCACTACGGTTGATGGAAATCTAGCGTCCGCTAACCGGCGCAATTCTTGTTATGTTAATTATGTCACTGAAGATTGCTTTTCAAACATGAAACTTATAGTTTGACAATTGCATAGTTTGCTTTGTACCGATATTTCATGCTCCTAGCTACAGCTAGTAGAGCCCTTTTTCTATAAGAGAAGAAAACCAGTTGTATATATATTATATATATATATATAGAACAATTTTCTTCCTAACATGATGTTACTGTTAGTAACATCTTTTCCTGAGAGTTCTTTGCTATTATCATCAGTTTGCGATAGATTTAAATTAAGTCACGTTAGTCACAATAGTCGATCATACACACCATGTGTTGGAATATTATGATGTAAAATTACAATATTCAATACTAAGTCCTCGATTATGCTCATGACCAGCTCAGTTAGCCCCAGTCATCCTGTCCATCTAATTGTAAAAACTTCAATGAGGACAATTCTATAATTGTGCATCTCGAATTGTCAGAAATTCGGAGTAAGAAAATATCCTTGTAAGTTATGTTGACTGAACAATTGTGTAATGCAACGGTTTATACTACGCTGTTATATAATGTATAATCCAACCTGAAGAAATTAACCTAAATGCTGCAAATTTGGCGACTTGTTCAGCTTAATAATTAATTGCGGTGTTTTTTGTCTCAAAATTTGCCGCACATAAAAACGTTTTAGTGTGGTATCGCACTAATTGTATATAATACCGCACCTACATGGTGCCTCTGCAGCCATACCCACCCTCTTCTGTCAAGCCCTCCGGAATATAAGTGCAGTGTACACTATAAATATTAATACAATGACACATACTCCAGTACTACCTACCCTGATTTATTCATGAATTTATGCTTCAAATACATTACACTTAATCGTATTCTTTCTCATACAAAGACTCTACAAGTGAATAAGCGAGAGTACTATCACATTTTGAGGATTCTCAGTCTGTAGTTTATAGGGTTGGTCTGGACTTACTGACCACTGAACGTTCCGAGCCTTGCTGTGTTCCTCTTCGGTACAATAGAACAGACTCTGGCCCACCGTAAAATGCCGAGGTACTTGTAACTCATATGATTGTGTTTGTTTTCCCATCAGTAATTACTGCACCGACTCAACATAATATTACACAATATGATGTAATACTAATACTCTATTATTTTGAAAAATATGAGTGGCCGAGAAATAGGTCAAAAGTGTAGTTAATTAGTTATATCTCTAATCCATAAATGTTAGCGAAGATTTGATGCTGGTGTGTTGAGATCGTGATTTTATTATTATATATTATCATTATTATCTTTAGGTGAATAGTTTACAATTTTAAACTCTATCACTAATTGCC
Source organism: Bolinopsis microptera (assembly GCF_026151205.1). Taxonomy (NCBI): domain Eukaryota; kingdom Metazoa; phylum Ctenophora; class Tentaculata; order Lobata; family Bolinopsidae; genus Bolinopsis; species Bolinopsis microptera. The sequence goes on along the minus strand of NC_087079.1, from coordinate 5,286,108 downwards.
AAATTTCATCCAGGAAATGGAAGTACAGATCCTGTCCCCCCGACTAGGAGAGACTAGGAAGGCGATCTTTCTGGAGTCTAACGGCTTATTGTACAAGCCCATCAGCGAGGACGTCGACAAAACACAGATCTCGGACTCCGACACGAAGCCGTGGTCTGGCCATTTGTTCTGTATGTTCGTGATGTTCGGGATTGCGTCTCTAACACCCTGGAATATGTTCATCACAGCAACTTCCTACTTCGAGTCCAAGTTCAACGGCTCCACTCCGGCCATCGAAGAAAACTTCCAGAACTATTTCCAAACCGGAGCAATATGCACGGACGTGTGTATCAGTTTCCTGACGGTACCCTTAGTTCGCTACATCAAGATCCCAAAACTGATTTATTTCTCAAACTCAGTCATGCTCAGCATGTTCGTGCTGACAGCGGTCTTGGCTAAAGTGGACTCCACGTTGTGGGCTAAAGACTTCTTCCTCCTGACGGAAGTATGTTTTTGTATGATGTGCGGTGGTGGGGCTATGTTTATCAGCACCATGTGGGCTGTCACCTCCTCTATGAACACTATCTACACTGAAGCGTTCCTGATCGGCATGACCTTGGCAGGGATAATCGCATCAGTGCTCAATATCGTCACTTTGTCTATCCCCGGGATAGACTTCGTGGAGGCAGGGTTCTGGTACTTTGTAGCAGCAGCTGTGATTCTGTTAGTGTCCCTGGTGTTATTCTCCCAGTTCCACTGCCATTACTACCAGGAGAGTTACAAGGAGGTGGACTCTAAGTCTCCAGTGTCACCAGACGTGGAGTCAACTGAGTCTAAGACGGAAAGGACCCCAATGTACCAGCTGATAAAGGACACCTTTACCCAGGGGTATTGTTGCTTCTCTGTCCTCTACGTCACCTTCATCATGTTTCCCGCAGTCCTGTCAACCCTCACGTCTACGGACGAGATCCCAGTTCAACCTGGGCAGTCCGGTATTTCCTGCCCGTGGTCTTGTTTCTGGTGTTCAACGTGGGAGATCTACTAGGACGTCTATTTGCACGCGTCGCGGAGTTTCCAGGACGACGTGTTATACCCTGGTATACCACTGCGCGGCTGCTCTTTGTTTTCCTGATGGTAATGTGTAACCTCCAACCCCGCTCTGAAGGTGTTCCGGTCTGGTTCCTGGATGATATCACACCGTCCATCTTGGTGTTGTTGTTCGCAGCAACCAGCGGTCAGATCCTAACTCTCTGTTTGAGGTACGCATCCGAGATCGGGAGTAGTAGTGCAGATAAGGCAACTATTGGCACTATTATGGGTGTCCATGGGGCACTTGGTAGAGTACTTGGCAGTCTCAGTACTTATATTGTGTTCCTGGCCATCAAATAGTTGTAATTTATTAAATCTTGAAGCATTTAAGAATTTTCGTTCTGCAACTTAAAAGTCCTGGTAAATGAAATAGCGCATGTCGATAAGTTTTGCGCGCAGTGAACGCTCAAGTAGTTTCTATTAATTGTTCATAAACATTTTTGATTTCGGATTTGTCTGAAGTTTGATGAAAATTTCCGTACTTTTAGTTCGCTGCACGTCGTAGGCGATTGTTAGGCGAAAGTAATTGTAGTGCGCCAATTTCGTATACCAGAACTTACAATTTTAGTGAAAATTCCAATTTTATCATACTTTTAAATGGCGTGGGTTTTTCTTCGATGGTTTAAATTCAAATTTTTGTTGTAAAATGTAATCATTGTTGTGTAATGTAATTAATGTACAGCTGGTTTTATGGTAATTTAAAATCCCAATTACTGCCTTTAATTTTATGCTCTATTTGACTATCAATCAATTTTAATTTTTACATTTTTTTTTTCAGTTGAGGAAACCACTTAACACAATAAAATCAACTGATCCACCAAGGATGAAATGTTCTTGTTGTTATCATATCTGAGTTAAAGTTAAAATTTGGCCGGGAATCAGGTAAAGGTATATTACAGAGTTAAGGTTACAATCTGATAATCGAGGGTATATATATATAGAGTTAGGGATGGGAACTGGAAGAACCAGAGATAGTTTAAGATACTGGGATAGAGTAAGAGCCTGGGCACTGAGATAGGGAAGAACAAGGGATATGAAAGAGCCATGAGGTATAAATATTTTACCTTGGGAACTGGTCACGAGTATATGATGATGGAAATGTGCATACTTTTCTTTGACGGATGTTACTCGTCTAAATTTCTTCGAAGTAGCGCGCGCTGCTTTCTTCTCGAAATATAATATAGTTATATGGCCCGATGGCAAGTGTTACGAAGAAGCGCGCGCCGGGCCAGACCATTAACAATGGTCAAACTTTTCTTTGACAGTCGTAGAGAATCTCCTACAACATTACAGAAAAAAGGTGTAGATCTGATCTGAGCGTTCTAGTCCGTATGAAAGTTGGAGGGTTCCACAAGATTTATGGTGTTCTTCTCCTTGGTACACTGACACATCTACATTATTGGCATTATCTTTACAAGTCTTGTAGTTGCTCATGGTCATCACACACCAATTGTAGTTGTAAAAGTCAGCGTTGTAGAAAACCTGATTGATCACAATTTTGTGGATGAACTCGACTTTTCCCGAACTCGACTATGAAGGGTAGAAATTGAGTGCTAGGCTTCCATCAACTACAATCTCTCGTTTAAATTATGTACTGTTCTGAGCGTAGCGCTTAACATAATCTTAAGTACCAAAATAGTTGGTATTACTATTATCACTACAAACAGAGCCTATACCCTCTGCGTTAGATAATTCATAATACATTCCCGCTAAAACTCTTTTTATTAATCCGTTACTCTTTTTATTTACAGTACAGTTATTAGATCCAATTCATGGATCTCAGCAATTCAACACTGACGCTCGAACTGGAGAACTATACAGTTATAAACTTTCTACTCAAATACACGTCTTGCTCTCTACATATCAAACTTTGTAAGTCAAAGGAGAGTAACCCTGAAAAGTGCGCTTACAGCCTGTAGATAACCTGGTATTTTCAGTGTCATTATGTTACAGATCTGCTACTGGTAGTCGTGTTAGTGTACCGATTAAATACAACTATAAAGATGTTTCCCCCGCGGCAGCCAGCACCCGGGTTGAGTGTGTAAATCCACCGTAAATACTTAAATATGTTAAATATGTTAAACATGTTAAATATGTTAAATATGTAGATTAAATCGCGATCCTTAAGAACCAACGGCAACTACAAATGATCTTCATAACGACAAAGTGGTTGACATGGCCCCGACCGGTGCCGCAGCCCTGTGATTTATTAATATGAGTACTATATCGTGTTCAAGTTAAAGATCGGAACAGGGAAGAAAACAATTGTATTATGATGATTTGATGGCGCACGGCGAGGAGGTTTTCCACAGCTGAGACCAACAAGATGACGATCTGGCCCCCAAATAATTGCTAGTAACTGATCTTTATCTAGTATCAGTTCATACAGGCGAGTAAGGTGTCGAGGTGAACGGGCTTCTTCAACGATTCGAAATATTTGTTGATAATTTTACTGTTATTCGTAATTGAGAAGTGAGAGAAAGTTGGTTTTGAAAGCACAAAGAACTTTATTGAAGTCCCATTGCAGATTGACAAAGGGAACAGCAAATATCACTGTAGGTGATGGGTGAGTAAAATTTCCATTCGTCGTTTCAATTGTACCCCAAGACTGCGTGCGCTTATGAGATTGCATCTTATATGGTGATGATAAATTGGGAACTTTATCATCACTCATATAATTTGTTGTCGTTAAGAAGTGATAAGTTTATAGTAGGCTACGTTATCTTTTACACCATGTTTTCCGTTCAGTCAGAATACGTTTCAGTAACCGAAAATAATCACGACAAAAATCAGTATAATGTCACGCGAAATACGGTATTTTTTGAAAGACATATCAAGACGGTTCAAGTTTATAAATTTTTAATTCTTTGGACCAATGATCTTACAATATTCGTAAACTCCTTTGAGAACTGTTCATAGCTGACACAACACGTGCGCCGACACAACACTGAACACGTGCGCCGTGCGGTGTAATACTTCGCCGCCACTATAATAAACTACAAAAATATGTAAACAATTCGAACTTTTCTCCATCACTGCATTGGGGTTTACCGTTATGTTAACAGCAATACAGTCGAGAAATTAACTTAGATAATAATTTAGCTGATTGAAAAAAATAAGGTAGCTTTCTAACCTTCGTGGATGCCAACAGAGGAATCACTGGTGTAATGGGACCGGAGGTAAACCGGTTTAAGTTGTGAGTGTAGAGAGGAGTTAGCAGGTTCAGGAACCGGTCCTATACTCTCCAGAAGAGGAAATATCAGCTGCACTCCACCCACACATGCCAGGATATCCTGAGAGAGTGTCGGTTGAGTGTCTTACTAAGACGTACTGTAGATTGTGCAGACGGCGTACACCACCCCACCTTAAATTAGTACGTGGTTGCAAGGCGGAGCCTGCGCCGTTTGTTTCGGCCTCGTGTGACGAGTGCTTGTCCATCAAGGACACCATTACAGCATTACTCAATTACTGATGATTCATTGACATTTTACAGTCTCCGAAAGGAAGTACGAAGGCTGATTAACTTTGAGTGTTGTTTCAGCGACTGCTTCCTCGGTGGGCCGGCATGATTTGTTTTTAGCAGTGTTGAAAACCGAAGCAATTAATCAATTTATTTCTATAGAAATAGTTGTGTAAACGTACATCAACATGCAAATAATAACTTGCTAGCACATGTTAATGATAATTATTATTAAAATTGATATAATTTCTGTCTTAATACAATTACAAAGTACATGTCACATAATTAAGTGGTTGAAAGAAGGTCGAGCTCTAGACGACTACGTAGAACCGCGTACTGTTCCAAGCTCGAGCAGCGCCGCTGCTTCAAATTGTTTCTTGAGAAAAATTGTTGTTTTCTTGATGTTCGCGGAGTCGCGTGCTCGATCACGAGCGTGCGGTTTTGTTTGTTATGTAGGTTTTGTTATGTAGGTTTACAACCTACCAGGACGCGCGCCGAGTTCGACTCGTCGACGGTCCTGATAATTGGAACAAATATTCTACTAGGTGGTGCACCATAAAAATAAACTTGCTCGGATTTTAAAAATTTTTGTACCATTGTTTTCTAGAGACTGTGAGAATTTTCACAATACAAAATTTGTCATACCTTTTTGGAAAGATCAGTGAGTTTCGCCTAGATGCCATAATTGATGGTGCGCGGCTTTTGGAGCAAAATTAGCTGTAAAAGTCGCGTAATTTGACCAAATTTGACCAAATTCGTTGATTTTTGTCGTATTATTTGGATATATCTTCAGTTCCTTGAATGAGATCATTCTGAAAATTGGCGACGACCTTCCAATAGGGCTTTCACAACTGTCCGAAAAATTTGGTGGATATCGGAGTTGATATAGTGATGAAAATGGGGCGAAATACGTTGCTTTTAGCTGTAACATAATTTCTGATGGTTGAATATGCTTTAAACTTTTCGGACACTTTCCTTGTAAGTCTATGAGTAAGCTTACCAATTTTTGTTGCAATCAGAGGTCGGGAAGGATACTTAATATCTATTTGTTTGAAGAAAATTGTGCTGGCCGAAATTAGCGCTAAAAAACCATCCTACAGTCGGCACGCGCGGCTCACTGTCGATGGAGCACTACCTAATTCTACGAGTATCACCCGTTAAGGTTTTTTAACTTATTCATTATTAATAATAATATTGGCAATATGGCGGATTGGCGACGTTGACGGCCACACGCGCACGGCCTGCTCTTAGGGGTCATCTACTTAGGACGTCCGCCAAAATCGCAGATTTTCAGACCAACCCCTCCTGGCCTCCCCCTGTCCGGTTGTGTCCGAATTTTCAAAACCACCCCCCTCCCCCGGACGTCCGGATTTCCAGTTACTTTAAGTTTAAAGGGTACAAATAAAACCAACTCAAATTCATTGTTAATAAAATTCAAACAGTTGAAATAATTAATAAATGAGACTTTTTCGTTAATCCGCCAAAATTTCCAGACGTCCGGATTTTCAGAAACCACCCCCTCCCCTCCCCCTGTCCCGATTTTTCCGAAATTCCAAAACCACCCCCTCCCTATTTGCCGGACGCCCTAAGTAGATGGCCCCTTACGATCGAATTATTTTTCAAAATTATTAAGATCCTGAAAATTATTAAGCTCGGTAATTAATAAAGGTGACTTGTAGTTGTAAGGTGATGATTAAAACTGAACAGGCCCTACGCGCGGCGCTCACACCCGCATCTGGTGATTTTCAAATGACCAATGATCCATGTGGCTGCGTGTGCAGACTGCGGCGGGCTGTGTCATTGGTTGAACTTAGAATTTTGAATTATTTATAAGAATAATATAATATGTATTAATTGTACTATTATAAATAAAAGTTATGTTTTTCTATGGTTGTTATTGTTAAATTATGCGTATCCCCACAACTGAGTATTGATCATATTTGCCCATCTTATGATAATAAAATGGAGAAAATTGTCACCTTCCAGTTGTAAACTGACGTAATGGCTCACAATAAATTAAACTACTATTATTATTAAACAATATTCATCTCCCTAAAATTCTGGTCGTACATTGTAATAGCGGGGGTGGTAATATAAGATCCCGATTAACCACGCCCCGATAAACGGTAAACCCCGATTTTCTGAGGCCATTTCCTTCTCCCAAATGAAGATAACTATCATGGCTGCATTTTATACTAATATAATCCCAAAAAGTGCGTGGGTCTGAGCGTACGCGTTTATTTACGAACGGCTTAATAAAAAACGGTAATAGTTTATATGAGACTGTTTTTTTCGGTATAGTTTCGACAAAACTCTAACGAAGCCAATATGAATAAGCAAATTAAAAAATGGTAAGTGATTTAATTGATGGTTTTGTACCCAAAATGTGACTGCAGATCCAGTCTTAACCTTAAATTGGGCATAACTCACTAGTTGAAAAAGCTCTGATACGTCCGATTAGAACCTGTAAGACTGGCCTCCAGCTCGCCATTTTTGAGATTCAAGCAAATAGAAGATGTTCAAAGGGTGTAGAAGGTTCAGCTCGACAAAATACCGGTGGAAATTATTTCGTAGGCACTAAAATGACTCCTGCAGATCCAGTCTTGACCTTCAATAAGACATAACTCACTAGCTGAAGTAGCTCTGATACGTCCGATTAGAACCTGTAAGACTGGCCTCCAGCTCGCCATTTTTGAGATTCAAGCAAATAGAAGATTTTCAAAGGGTGTAGAAGGTTCAGCTCGAGAAAATACCTGTGGAAATTATTTCGTAGGCCCTATAAAAATGACTCCTGCAGATCCAACCTTAAATTGGACATAACTCACGAGGTAATCTGGCAGTCGAGCCAGGAGCTGCGAGATTGTCTATTAAGTATTACTTTTGGATACGTAAGAGGCGCTCTCAACTAAATTTACTCTATTATGCGGCCAGTTTCGACTGAGCGAATTTATATTTTTGCAATTCAACTGCGATAGTAAAGTCCCGGCTGTTGGCACGGGTTACACCAGTAACATACATAATGTGAACAATCAAAACCCCGATTCACGGCGAACCCCGATAGATCGCGGCTGTTTCTTGGCGTACAGTTAACGAACAGCCATTTGGCGCACAGTCCAGTTCCACACACAGATGACACGCATTTTACGTTTTACCATGCATATGTTACCTGCACATTAAACTTTTCCAAGAGCATGTGCTCTGTATGTAATAAGCCCTTTCTTCGATGACGTCACTCAAGAAAAACAACATTTCCAAGAAAATTGTAACGACAAATTCCTCGAACTTGGCGCACATCTCATCCCTAATCCCTAAAATTTAGAAGCCTGCCCGGCCTACCATCTTACTATACAGTATTTTAATCTACCTTAATGTTCCAGGTGCTGAGATTGTGTCCAGTGAGTCGGCCGTTTAACCGCTCTGCTGGTGTCTTGTTGGCTACCAGGTCTAGTACCACGTGCTCCTTTGACGCCTGTTTAAATGGATATCATATTTTTTCACCGGGTTAAACTTTTTATCAAAATAATTTAATAATTGTCGCCAGACGAGGCATAATTCCTGGGGACAATTCCTCCTATAAAAACAGTTAATTGTGATTTGGTTTTATTATTATGATCCTGGATGAGGGTCCCAATCGCCCGCGCATCAAACTGATTTGCCGACCTGAAGCAAACATTTCAAGAAAATAAAGCTCACTCTAAAGGGGTGTGACAATACCTTGGCGCTGTAGTAAAGTATAAGTTTGTCTGAGAGATCACAAAGAGTTTCCTTCCGGGGTCCAGAGTAATGGGGCTGGAACAGAGCCAAGTTGTTTAGTCCTGGAATGCAGCTGGGTTATTCAATCCCGGACAAATTATATAGAAATCAATCACTTAAATGTGATTTGCTTTCTCTAAACATTCCATGAAATAACGATAAATATTAGAGGAGGATCCAGAATATACAGGGTGAGTTGAAAATAGTGTGTGGAAAGTAAAAATCGATAATTTATTTAATGAAGGAGCAAATTTTGAAAGGTGAATTGCTATCAGTTCATAAACTTTACATATTTCATTCTTGCCTCTCATTTGATTCTAACTCATAATTTGGTTGATTTTAGGCAGTTTTCCAAAAAATCGTGCCGATTTTTCGACAACAACAAAAATGGGACTTTTTGTCTTCGTCTCAGATTTGACTGATTGATTGAGGAGCCTTAACCAGAGTCAGAACTCGACACTAAAATTGTATTAAAATTGTTATTCATTTACAAAAATCCATTGAAAGCCGAATGACACACAGAAAGACGTTGATATTAAAAACTGAAAATAAACTGAAGGCGTAGCGTGTTTTCAGTCCGGCGATTATAAATTAACACTGCTAACCCCGGTACTAACTATGGTTACCCTGGTTATCCCAGTCATTATGGTGACCTCGGTTACCCTGGTTATTATGATAACTACGGCGGTAAACCTACCAACAGTGTGAATATCGATGAGTTCCTGCGGACTAAGAGATTCCCAGAAGAGAGCCACAGGACCTAGCTGGCCGTGAAGTGAGGTGGGGATACCGTAGTGTTCGTCTTGTAGTCCGGGCGTTACCGTTACAACGTTCACATCCTGTGACGTGCAGTTATATTAGGCTGCGATGTAGACTATTCATTAAGCACCATCTGTGCCGGAATATAATCAAAGTTCTTAACCTTTTGGAGATGTCAGATAGGAGAAAAGGTAAAGAGGGCTCAACTTGGAATGGTATTACTATTACAATATGTATTTACTTTCAATGTATGAGTATCGTAACAATTGTATATAATCATGTAATAAGAACGCTCAACGCCGCGCTCCACGTGCAACTGCAAAGCACACTTTATCCACGTGTCAAGTACGTGATTGTATTCGCGCGCGTTCATTTCTATTTTGTTGCGTACACTTCGTGCTATCAAGTACTAGTATCTGTGTTTGACCGTTAAAATGGCAAACAGTGGTCAATGACAATGTTAAAAGCATCGCTAGACGCTTCGCGTGATGTGGTATCAGTTTAAAGTTTACCTGGAAGTCGACTAAGCAGTCGATCCTTGCAATATTACTCAATGACAGGTAAAATTTTGGTTCGTTAAACCATACATTTTCGACTAGGACCAGAGTTTCACGTAATTTTGATTTAGTTTTCCACCATTCAATGTCTTAAACTTGTTCTAATCCGTGTAATAACCTTCGGAAATTTTAGCAGAAAGCTTTATAACTCAGGTTTAATTGTAACGTGTTGCATCGAAAGTCAAATGGATGCGAAGACATCCCTAAAATATGTTTTGATGGTCAAAATTAAAATCCTATAAGAAGTTCTCAAGTAACATAGTAGATAAATTAAAAATGGTTTGGAAATGGTAATTTCCAAACCATTTTTAATTTATCTACTATCTAGCGGATTTCCACGACAGTAGTTTCATATTAAAAACGAACAGTGGCGCTCTACCCCGTGCTCCTGAGCATGACTGAACGTGAGGAGGTACGAATGAATTACATTTTACTAGTGAATATCATCGCAGATCATTAGAAATGGAGGAGATAAGGCTCACAGCAAATTCAATCAGTAAATTAAATTTTATGATCCTATCCAAATTATTATAATTTCGCTCCGTACAAGACAAGGCTTTCGCCCTTTATCACCGTTCAAACCCTCTTCACCGAAACCTTATCTGTATTATGTAAGATTTAATCGGGCCAAAAGTAGGAAATATACCATTTAACCAACGACTGGGGATTGTTGAAGTTTGGAAACAAGACAATCGCACTGTCTAGCTGCCCTGTAGATAATTAGATAATTAGTCATTAGTGCTCCATCAATTAGTCAGTGCTGAGATAGGAGTGGGTCTTCCGCTACCCCTAATGGGTATGAGCTGATAGTGGACTGATATTTCATTCATTCGCTGGCGAGTGCAGCGCGCGCGGAAACTTCACCCTCAAATAAACGTGATCAGAAAGAACCATGTCAATTGTCAATGGTTCTTTCTGCGGCCACTCTCAAACTTCATTTAGCAAAGGAATTTCTATCAACTGACCTCAATCAATTGTATTGTATAACTGCAAACGTTTTGGAATGGCTAGGCCCGATATGTGGATGCTCATGCCCCGGTAGATCTGAAATAGTGGTGGGGGGAGGGGAAGGGGAGGGGAGGGGAGGGGGAGGGGAGGGGAGGGGAGGGGGAGGGGGAGGGGGGGTCTGCTACACTTTTTCTGTTACACTTTTTTACAATACACTTTTGCCTTTTTTTTGTGTATGGTGTAGTAAAAAGTGTAGTAACAAAGGTTTTTTACACTAAACCAAATTACCTTCTAAAAATCTCCTTTTTTCCTATTATTTTCCAATCAGTCTTCACAGTACATTTCCAAAGGTAAAACTTACCTTTGGTGGGTTGGTGCGTTACATTTACAGTTTGTGATGTTGATGGTGTTAGGATTGATTTTTCCATATAGACACATTATAAGGGCCATATAATTATCATTATTGCCTTGAAGACCCTTGAATAGACGGTACTTCTTGACTCTTGAGTAATTTGCCATTCTATGCTCTACCCATTCTATGCTCTACAAGACAAATTAAAAAGGTAATACTAATAGATACTATTTAATTGTACGAGGGACAAGACAGCTATATTTTACTTTGAAGATTACATCCCCACGTGCGATATCTGAAGTTAAACATTCACGAGACCATTTCTCCAATTTAAACGTGAGGAATAAAAATAAAGTTGCGAACTGAACTGCGGCCCGGTAGACTACAGGACTACTTTTGGTTTCTAATTCACAATCTCCTCCGAATTAGAGCAACGTACGTTTTCTAGTTACCATGAAAAAAGGTCAGACTGTTTCTGCGGACTCTAGTTTAATCACCATCTATATTCCAGTATATTCTTTCATTGTACGGAAATTACCCCGGAAGAGAAGAGATACCTGGTACGTTCTGGACTTACCGCTTGTAGCAATAAATGAAATCAAGGACAAATGTTCAACTAATTTAAATTTAAGACCGCGACTAACTACCAAGTAGACGGAAAATCGTTAACTCCATGAAATTGCATTAAAATTGCTATGAACATGCGAACAATTTTAGCCGAAACTGAAAGTGGAAAATAGCTCAATTTGAGGATGGCCCTAAGTTTCCAGACTAAACCTGTTCACAGCCCTTTTTCTGGCCCTAAACGATTCCTGTCGTGAAAACCTTAAATCAGGGCCAAAAAATAAGGAATACTCAGGAACCCTCCTCCCGTACTGTAGTGCGAAACGTGTCTAGACTGAGTTCAGGAGTAGGAGGGTGGGAATGAGGCTTCGTATTCGTCACAGTAGTGTCGTTCATCAGATTGAGGCGTCCGGAGCAGGTCTTATCAGTGCATCTTCAGTAGGTCTTATCCAGGCAGTAGGTCTTATCCAGGCAGTAGCGGTATCCGTCGTGGATAACGTTTCTTGAACCAGAAGTACGTCCATGAATAAAGGTGGACATGTTGTTGGATGCTTCGGTAGAATCATCGTGACCTTATATATGGCCCAAGCATATGAACTTGTTATCCCAATCAGAGATATGTCTTCATACGATGCGTGTGATAGGAATTAGGATCATCTGCTGCCTACAACTGACTCAGTGGATCGCTTCGACATACGTGGCTTGAACCTACCCGACGAATCACTTAATTGTCCATAAGAAGGATAGGATCTGACCTGAACTTGGAAATATGACAGGATCTGGTGTCGCACTATACAGTACGATACCTGGACTGTAGTGCGACACGAACTTTAGTGCGAAAGAGGGAGGTCTTGTCGAACTTCAGGTTTGGCACTAAAGTACGTGTCGCACTACAATACGTTTACCACCCTCCTACATGTTTCGCTTTGAGAATAAGATGAATAGAGCTTGCTTGACACGTCTTTAGTTTATCACATCATCTGATCTTGGAAGCAATTTTATATTTCTTTTAAACTTGCCACTGCTTGCACTTCTTCGAAACTACATTTCTCTGAAATTTATAAAATTCCATCTATCGACTTTCGTGTGCTTCGATTTTTATTTTAAATAGACTCTGTTCTGCAGAAGTCTGGCCTATTTCTGCCGAACAATAAAATTCTCCAGAAAAGTAGAGTTATTTTTTCTTAGGCAAGTATATGAAGCCAGCCTAGCACCTAAGAAGAAAAACAAAAGCTTGCACACGAGACTGCGCTGCAAACCAATCAGAATAAAGATATATATATATAGTCACGTTTAAAAAGTTATGGTTAAATCACAGCGCCGCCCGCTCTTTCTCCGATACGGCAAGTAAAGTGCAGGTAACAAGTTAACAAGCACACAACTCGATCTGAAAAGAAGGCAAGTTTTTTGTGAGTTTATCACAGTTTATTTAGCACTGTGCTTGTGTTTGAACTAGCTGATCAAACGATCTCGAGCCACATGGTTGTTGGTTTAAAAGGGATTATCCTTCACAAAGGAATATAGCGACATCGTACGAGCAGAGTTTCTATTTTGTGTTGTTTCGCTAGACCTCCTCTTGTTTTATATAATCCTTCAGTTTAAGGTGGGACTTGTTAACTGATTATTAAGTTAAACAAGTTTATATAATTTAATACAGCGGAATGCCGAAACCGTGCAATGATATGATTATTTTGAATGGTTCCTGTTTGATCTGGTCGTTAGAAAGTGGCCGCATGTGATTTCCCGCCGGTAGTCAAAATAATGTCGAGTTATTAAAAAAAATCGATTATCCATTTTATAGTTATAGTTTGCATCCTTGCAGGTTTATTCTGCAGAGAAATATAATCGAGCTTATTTCGAGTTAACTGCTGCAGCCATAGTCTTGATAAGATGATATTTATTTCTTAATTTCTGGAGATGATTGAGAGAATTTGATCACACAAATATAATGAGGATTTATCTGATGGAACGTTTTGATAAGTCTCGTTTTAAAGTTGTTATCTTGTTACCTAGTTGGCATCCAAAACCACAGGATAACCGTCCCGAAATATGAAGTGGTTACATGACAACAAACTTTATTAGATTCTATCATGGATTATTTTAGTTTAAGTCGATATAATTAACAGTTATTTTCCAACTCAACCTCACCTTGTTAGCGGTTGTTTTGCTGGATATAAAGCTGCCGAACTCGGTCAGAATATTGCCACTCCCTCTTCTATCTTTACTGTTTGCTTGCCGTAATCCCGCTCCACCAATAGTGTTGGAGGTGAACGGCTGAAATGGGTGAAAGTGGTTAAGTTTATCTGATTAATCACTGCAGTTAAAACCGGGAATTTAATTAAACTAAGAAAGGGAGGGGTTGGGGGCGCCATCAACGTTTTGCCGCTGACTTAATGAAATTTTTGGATCGGTAGAATTGGTAGAATTAGAATATCCTACAATACCAATTTCCCGTTAGGTCATAGACATAAAATGGTGACAAAAAGGCGGGTCGACTGAAAGTTTTTTCGTTTCATTGTCTATAATTTATTGATAATGATGCTACACACAAGTTTCACTATAAATCACGATATCAGAATATGAAATAAACCCCATTTTTATTCAATTTTATTTAATTTTATTCAATAAAATACAATAAATATTACTCCCTAGGGGTGTTATACCCTTGTCACTCGCCCATTGTCACTCGCCCCCTCTTTAAACACTCGTCATATTCTCACTTATATAAACAGTTTACCGTTATTGTTATATTTTAACCGTTTTTCTCGTGCAATTCCTCAAATATCTAAGGACTGTCTCGGATATCTTCTCTCAACCCTCCTCATGCAGTTCATGAATAATGAGGTTTTAATTTTACATCTGTCCGCTATTTTATTACCAATATTTTTCCTACTGCATTAATGATAAAGTAAACTCGTTCGAAAAGAATTACCGGGGACAAGACTTGAACTTGCACACCTTGCGGCGTCCGATCTTAAATCGGATGCGTCTACCAATTCCGCCACCCCGGGGATGTTCTGGATACTATCTAGGTCTTTAAGTGCCCCAGTTGCATTGTAGAGAAGATAATGAGATTGTATCATTGTTTATCGTGTTAACAATGATATCTTGAGTTTATTATAAGGGGCATCATGACATCATTAAACGAGTTCCAAGATTCACGTCAACTGCAAACTTCCTTGAGTATCAAGGACATGAAACTGTCAAATGCTACAAATTTTGCTGAACCTGCTTCACTATTTTGATTGTTACTACCTATAAAACACCGTCAGTCCATGATTTATGAATAACTTAATATATAACTTAATTTTATATTAACAGGAAACGATGTAACAGAGCCAATACATTTTAATGTTGCCATGGGGTGGCAAGTCCCCGTACATCGTAGTCCCATAGTTTCACTGTGTCATAATATATAAGTTTTTAAGTTTAAAAATTAATAACAAGATGATAAATTGAACTTTAATTTCGTAAATCATAAAATAACAGTAAGATACGCCGAATACACCAGGTGCTAGGTGTAAATGATTACGATCGTCATTAGACTTTATCTATGTTTCTTGTTTTAATGTTAATTATGTTTCTTGTTTCAATGTTAATTATGTTCTTGGCAGTGGTTCACACTCTGTTGATATCTCTTTAATGAGACTTGATTGAGGCCTCTCAACTTCCCTAGTTAAGTGTGTCCCACAACGAAGCCCATTGCCTAGAAGTCCTGCATTATTATAATGCACCTGGACATATGTGGCAAGTATAAGCTCTTTAAACCAAAACCAAAACCTATTTATGTTCTTAATGTTTCTTGTTATTTTATCAGGACTGGTAAAATTTGTGTTGATATAAGCGGGATATAAATGCTCTATTTCATTTCATTTCATTTCATTGTTGTCATGACCTGGTCGAGGTTTTTGTCTACTTTCTTTGTTAGAATAAAATACATTCGTGCTGGAACTTGGCAGTGGTGTTGTGAAATAGAATTTTGAGGTCAGACTTTAGTCTAACTTGGCTAGAGTAACCGGAAAAAACGCATCGGTACCAGTCTACACGGCTCATCAAATCTCCCTAACAATTATTAGTTGTAATCCAATGAGCAATCAAATTGTGGTAGGTTTATAGTATCTTTCGGAAATTCCAAGGTTGAAATAATAACAAACAAATAACGCAATTTTTATTTAAACTTGTTTTTCGTGTTTAATTTGATCAATCTGTTAGTGCCATAATATAGGAGGTGTTTAAAAATTGAGGTGAAGGCCGAAAGTGTAGTAGCTGTTGTTACATTCAGAGGAAGATAACTTCCTGGTACATCCACAAACATTCCTTTAAAAAGTAACGGCTAGACTGACTGTGACATTTCAGAATACTTAAGATCAGCAATGAGACAGGTCAGGCCAGATTGCATCATTGTGTGTCACTGTCCTAAACCGTAACATTAATGATTATTACCTCATGGGTTGTAATTAGATTTCGGTAAAAAAATCATCGAAAAATTTCAATCCCATACTTCCGTGAAATTCTGACGATTATTATTAATCATGAATTTCTGACGATTATTATTATGTTATGATAAGACTCATCAAGTTATGGAAGTCTTCACTGATAGGGATTCAAAGTAGTCGCCAAATTCACTACAACCGGGCATAAAGTCGCTGATGACACGAAGTTACGAAGTATTTGGTCAACATAATATGAGGCTATTATAATTAAAGTGTTTTAATTAAAATTTGGTTATTAAAACGTTGTAAACAAAACTTGTGGGTCGACAAGTTCTTTTTTAGAAAATTTAAGCATTTTGCCATATATTATCCGGAATCTTGAGCACAGAAATACCTACTATACGATAGACTTAGAGAAATAATATGTTAGCTTTCTGGAGATATTCTCAGGGCAGGCAAGGCTATCATCAAGGGATGCTTCGCCTGTCCTGCCTCATTGCTGGCTATAAGTGGCTCCTGATTTTAACAGTCAAGCTGTCGCCTGGGACATCTTCAATTCCGAAGAAGATGTTACTCTCCAGTCTCAGATTCAACTTCAGAGCTCCGTTTTGCCGTCAGACTCGCCTCGAATAGAACGATAGCTTCATTTTAGCATTCGAGAAAGGGCATAATTTTCCATCTTAAAACATAGCGATTGATTTAATTGTTGCACTGATTTGTACCAGGAAACAGGACATTTTTCTTCGGAATAAAGTCTATTTTAATACGTTTACTGGACCGGAACAATAGAAAAGCCAAAAAAGCATGAAACCAAAAATTTGTGTTGATAAAAGTCAGTCCTTCTTCGTATAAATCGATTCGATTAAATATTTAATTTAACTCAAAATTATCAAATTACAGTCGAACCTCTGCATTTTGGGTAACTCTATAAGTCTATATACCGTGCCTCTCTAATCCAGGTACTTCGATATACCAGGCCTATTCTTTTTCCCCAAACTTTAAGTCGATCTACCCGTATTATTGGCTAATTCGTGTAAGAAATATTATTTTAACAGCCAAGCTGTCGCCTAGGATATCTTCAATTCCGAAGAAGGTGTTACTCTCCGGTCTCCAGGCCTATTAATCATACTCTTTTGTTGGAGCAAATAGACTGAAGAAAAATATTCATATGCATCTATAAGACATATTATCCATATTATAATTATGAGACATAAGACATATTCATTTAAACTCGAACCGGGGGGGGGGGGGGGGGGGGGGGGCCAATGGCATAAAATGGCATAAAATGGAGACTTTTTCTATGGAGAAAATGGAAAAACCCATGAGTAATTCTCCATTTTCTCCATTTTATGCCATGAATTTTGTCTTCGAAATTTCATCTTTAACACTATTTAACACCTAAATTGGACATCCTAACATGTTTATTTACGCTTACTAGGGGCGTAACAAGATTATGAAAGCTCATAGTAGGCTACTAGATGCTTATAGTTATACTAGGTTAGTAGAGGCACACTTCAGGCAAACTCATAATTACTCAAGACTAGTGTAAAGTTATTTCAACAGGCTACAGCAGGAGTGAGTAATAGGGGAGAGTAATAGGCACTGAGAAGTGAGACCTACATCCTCGAAAGTCGAAACAAGCTCGCACTGCAATGGGGAGGCCTGCCTTCCGAGATCGCATTACCAGTGGGAAGCCTCAAGTCCAAATTTGTGTATCGAGGGGTAGGTGCAGACTTCGATAAACCGAAAAACCAAAAAAATATTTTCGGCTAATAATGAAGAGGGTAGCATGAAACGTGGAGAAAAGTGGTTTTTAGAAAAACTTTGAAAAATTTTGACTTAGAAAATTTTCGGCCCGAGTCATTCTCGATACGTACCTCTCGTATCGAGAGCTCCCGATTCCGAGCTCGTGTTGCAAAGGGGAGGCCTGCCTTCCGAGATCGCATTTGCATTACCAGGGGGAAGCCTCGAGTCCAAAATTGTGTACCGAGGGGTAATTTTCTAAGTCAAAATTTTTTCTGAAAACCGCTTTTTTCCACGTTTCATGCTACCCTGTTCATTATAAGCCGAAAATATTTTTTCGGTCAAAATTTTTCAAATTTTTTCTGAAAACCGCTTTTTTTCCACGTTTCATGCTACCCTGTTCATTATTTGCCGAAAATATTTTTTCGGTTTTTTGAAGTCCACACCTTCCCCTCGATACACAATTTTGGACTCGAGGTAATGCGATCTCGGAAGGCAGGCCTCCCCTTTGCAACACGAGCTCGGAATCGGGAGCTTTCGATACGGGAGGTACGTATCGAAAATGACTCGGACCGAACATTTTCTAAGTCAACATTTTTCAAAATTTTTCAAAGTTTTTCTATAAACCACTTTTCTCCATGTTTCATGATACCCTGTTCATTATTGGCCGAAAATATCTTTTTTTTAAATAATTTTTCTCGAAATTCTAAATTTTTCAGGTTTTCAATGGCATAAAATGGCATAAAATGGCATAAAATGGAGACTATTTCTATGGAGAAAATGGAAAAACCCATGAGTAATTCTCCATTTTCTCCATTTATGCCATTGGCCCCCCCCCCCTCGAACCCTTCTGGTCTGAAACACTCTGCAGTCTGCATACTTCCTTTTCTCAACCCATCTTAAATCGCTTTGCCAGATCAGGCTACCATGGGATGATGACGAACCAAAGCCAATAAAAAAACTGCTTAATCAGATAAGACGATTTCACCCTGTTGTTCTTGTTTGTAATCATGAAATCCTATTTTGTGAGCTTCAGATGCAGACTTCCGCATTTCTCTTCTAATAGTTTATGAGCTCATCATTCTCCATCTATCGAATCTAACACGACAAATCAGATCACCTCAGTCTCACTACCCACAGCCTCTTTCTAATCTACGTCATTTTTGGGTAACTCCTTCCCTCCCACCCTCAGCATCCATACCACAAGAAACTACGTCACAAGGAAACACTTCCTAGTAATCATATCTGTTACATCTGCTTCAGTGAGGAAAACTCGATAAACAAGTTTAGATTGCATCATTGTTTGTCATTGTCCTAAACTGTAACATCGATGATTATTACCTCATGATTTCCGTAAAAAACAGCATCGAGAAATTCTAATGCAATTGTTCCAGGAATTTCTGGTTACAAAATTATTCTATTTTTACTAAGATTATGTCATGATGAAGATGTAAAGGCATCTTCTTTTCAAGCTATGGAAGTCTTCTTTATGGAGGGCTCCTTTCTGTTTGCTTGTGCCTGCCCTAACCAGTCTGAGAATTTCCCAAGCATACAAATTCTTTGTCGCTATTGTTTTTATCTAGTTTCATTGCCAGGTGTAATTCTGTACTATTTGATGAAAGTTTCAAATTATATGTCTCTGATAGTGAATAGTGATAGGCATTCAAAGTAGTCGCTAGCTTCACTTAAACTGCATAAAGTTGTAACTGGCTTTCTTTTAGCTTTTTCTGATTTATCTTCGGTTAACACGAAGCATTTCCTTGGTATGAACCAAGGTCCAAAACGTTGTATTTGTAATTAAAACTTGCAGGTTGACCCTGCAAATGCGGAAAGCTTTAATACCAGAAATGGAGCTGAAATCAGCTGATCACATTATGTAAACACATACTGGAAGGAAGGAGGACTATCGTTACAAAATAGACGGCAGTTTTAGTGCAAATCTCATCACCGATACTGTCCGCTTGGTTAATTACCAAGAAAGGTAGATCCGTATCGAATATTATTAAGCGAATTTTATGGTAGAAAGGTGAAAAATCGTTGAAATTACAGGAAGTCTGTAGGGCAAATTCCTGCAGCCGGAAATCGAATCTTGAGAGATAAATAGAATTAAAGGTGGGAAAGGTTGAAGTTAAATATAATTAAAAGCAAAACTGAGCGTCATCAGGGAAGTTGAAACCCTATGAAATGAATACAACAGGAAATGCAGGCTAGCCCGATAACGTCACGATTGTTTTCACTATTTAAGGCGAGCCCTCTCACAGTAATCACTATCTAAAGTTTGTTTTGACGGCCTCTTATCGGTTAAAGGCTCCTGCTCCTGGATTGAAGCTCGGTTTGTTTACTATGTGGTTATAACGCTGAAACCGGGCTTTATGATCACTGGAGTTCACGTCTTCTTCTGTTTTTCTGGTCATTTTGTGGCCATTAGCCACGGTTAATTGGCCGTGTTATACTGGGGCCTACAATTAACTAAACTTCGAGATCTTACAAAAACTTGATTAATTTATGCATTCATCTTGACATATTGTGGATTACAATACTTTCCAGTGTCCATGTACACACTATAAATCTCACATGGTTAATCCTGGGCTTACTTTACATACGGGTCACCCAGAGCTTACCTCTAAACTCTTAATTAGCGTACATTTGTTTTTCTCTTCTGCCTTGTGGAGTGGTGACCAAAAAACGTTAGCTGCTATGTCGAGCCCTGTTTTCTTTTCCCTTCCTTTAATGATACACGGGAGTAAACCCTCTTTTGAATATTAACTCCTGGTTTGTGACTCCAGTTGTTTATTTACATTAGCTTTGATTTAACAAAGATTATTACTTTACGGGTAAATGCCTCACAGAATGGCTAGCCTCACAGAATGGCCAAATTTGTAAATGTTTTTGTAACTAATTTTTTATATAAGACTGGTAGCTTTTGTGGATACCATATGAAACAAAAGTCTTCTGGCAACACTTCCTGTGGTGAAATCATTAACTAGGACCACATTTTCTGGCATAAATATGACTGTTTATGTAGAAATTTTGAGCACTGAAAATTTGTTTTCAAATTTTTGAACTAAGTTTACATTTTGGTGAGAACTTCTGGCACCAGTATGACAGAAGATGTTTAAAGAATAGTATTCATCAAACAAAACGAACATTGTTCAATATAGGAAGAAAAAAATGCTAAAATGGCTACACGCCTCACAAAATGGCCAAAATATGCCTCACAAAATTTGTTTTCAAATTTTTGAACTAAGTTTGCATTTTGGTGAGAACTTCTGGCACCAGTATGACAGAAGATGTTTAAAGAATAGTATTCATCAAACAAAACGAACATTGTTCAATATAGGAAGAAAAAAAATGCTAAAATGGCTAAACGCCTCACAAAATGGCCAAAATATGCCTCACAAAATGGCCAAAATTTAAAACTCCTTTTATTCAATGAAACAATAAGTCTAAAGTATTCACAAGCTATTTATCATACAATAACACCCCAGATGGAGTGTTTTTACAGCCGAATGAAGGTTATAAATCATGAAATCAGGGAATATGAACAACGCCACACAAAATGGCCATTTTTGGTGTAGGAAATTATGCCCTTTTTATTCAGTTCTAAGAAATTTCACCTATATGGGGGTGTTAACAAGGCATATTAATACCAGCAGCATGCCTGAAACAAGAGCCAAAGGTTTTAGAAAAATAAAATTTTCTCGTTTTCATTTCTTTTTGGCCATTTTGTGAGGCATTTTTCTTTTTTGTGAAATAATTTTTCACAGCTCAGTTTTTTCGTGAGTTTTAGGTTATTACCCCATTCCTTAATAGGTTTTCTAACAACGTGTGGTGATAGAAATTTAAAAAATATCTCCATCAAAAAATTATAGAAATTCAGATTTGGCCATTCTGTGAGGCATGTTTTTTTGGAGGAAGAGTTTCCGGCCAATTTTTCTCAAAGAAAAAATGGTTATGAGATTAAATCAACCCCCGGGAAGAAAAATATGAGTGTCAACTTAGCTTCTTATGAGATAAAAACTGGAATAAAGTGTGTTTTGTGATTTTGAGAGACCTTCCTTTTTTTTGGCCATTCTGTGAGGCATATACCCGTAGCTTAGAATAACAGTTTATGCGCAAAACCGAAACTTTAATAAACTTAATTTTAAGACTTGAATAGGTTATTGTGTTTATCACGATAGTCCTCATGTTTTTTGTTTTTCCCGCCCTTTGATCTGCGCGTGCGGTCATGATGATTTAACGATTAACTATTATGTTAAACTTACAAATATTTTATCATCTATTCAACTTCAGAGCTCCGTTTTGCCGTCAGACTCGCCTCGAATAGAACGATAGCTTCATTTTAACATTCGAGAAAGGGCATAATTTTCCATCTTAAAACATAGCGATTGATTTAATAGTGCACTGATTTGTACCAGGAAACAGGACATTTTTCTTCGGAATAAAGTCTATTTTAATACGTTTACTGGATCGGAACAATAGAAAAGCCAAAAAAGCGTGAAACCAAAAATTTGTGTTGATAAAGTCAGTCCTTCTTCGTATAAATCGATTCGATTAAGTATTTAATTTAACTCAAAATTATCAAATTACAACTTCGAACCTTTGCATTTTGGGTAACTTTATATACCGTGTCTCTCTATACCGGGTACTCTAATATACCAGGCCTATTCTTTTCCCCCAAACTTTAAGTCGATCCACCCGTATTATTGGCCAATTCGTGCAAGAAATGTGATTTGACATAGCTCATATCGCACTTTAGTACACGTCGAGCTGTATTCCATGACAAAACGTCACAGTACATGGCCATGCATATAGGGCCCAATAATGGAGTACATAAAATTCGCTTGTCAGGTTATTCGAGAATCGAGAGGCTACCGGGGATTAGGTGAACTTCATTATACCAGGTTATATACTTCTATACCGTGCACCTTTTGATCGAATTGGAATGGATAAGCTACAATCGCGATAAAATATTAGCATAACTCATGAAATTCGTTAAAATATTAGCATAACTCATGAACTGCAAGCTTGTCGCATGTAAGGTGCAGGCAACCTAACATGCTTTAGCAAACAGATTTCATTTGAATTATGATTAAAAGTCCAGATATACAATAAAGTTTTAAATATAACATTGTAAAAAACTGGGACGACTGTTCATATTTATACTAAGATATCATCGTAATCATGCATAGTTAAAAGTGTCCAATGAGGTACAAACGTTTGAAAATATAGAAATTTGGTGCCGATAAGTTGCCGAAAAGTTGCCGATAAGGCTCACATCACCATGTGAGTGACTCACCGCCACACGCTCTTAAAAATGAGTTCAGCACAACAGTTTATCGACGATTAAATTGAATTACGTTTTGATGACTATGTTCATATATGACCGTACGCAGGAAGAAGATAATCTTATCTATCTTCAGATACTGTTCAATAAACTAATAGGGGCCTCTCACCCATTTAAATTGTAGGAATATCAACCGTTATTTGTTCATTATTTCCATCTTTGCACAATTTATAAACCCACGTACGAGCGGGAGTACCACGTCACGTATCTTTTCTTTAAATAACAAGTGCTAGCTCAGTACCGCCACAAAGTGCTAGCTCAGTACACCCACAAAGTGCTAGTCGATAATAATTGGATCAATTCTAGCTGTCTCCCTTAATTGCCTTCTTAACCCACATCTGATTATCACACGACTAAACCGCTCCTCTAATTTTCTAATACTCCCTGTTGCTCACAACAGTGGCGTCATTTTCACTCATTCGTCTGACCCCCCCGGGTCTAACTCTAATCGTACGCCATCTTCTTCTCCGACTGCCAGTCGGTGGCCCCATTGTACGCCCAGCACTTTCCCAACATTGGAAATAATATTCTTTCCTCGCATTGGCTGTGAACCGGCGTGAATGACGATCGCGATGATTAATCTTGTTAATCTAGTTTTTAAATTAGGTTATGTTGATGGAAAATTCAGTTTAACCACCGTAATGAAGGCTGTATTCCAAGTTTCGTTTCTGGGGAACTGGGATGAAATAGTCGAGTTTATATTCGTCCTACTTTAGTTCTTATAGTTCAGCTCAATGTAATTATAATTACTGTCCTATTGGTGCATTTACTAGAATTTATACTCAATCTCGTTTTGCCAGAAATTGCAAAAGGTATTCCTTTGATGTCGGCCACCCAAGTGTCCCTTGAACCATGAGAACACTTTTGTCAGTGGTTTGAGTACAAAAGCAGAAGCGTCACTTGGTCTGATCCCCTGACCGAGGCCGGCGCAGGTCCCACTTTCCTCTTCAAACTTCATCCTGTTAGATAGTTAGTAACACTGACACCTGAACTTCAGGTGTCCTGAAGGTCCTGAAGTTCCTCGGAAACGTTCTTGATGAATAGGGCATCCAGTGCTGACTAATTTTAGATATAATCCAAACTCCAACTTCCTTGATGTACCAGCTCCCAAACGTTTATTAGGCAATGAAATTCATACTTTTGGTAGGGGAGATATCGGGGTGTAACTGTAAAAGTTTCAAATAGTGAAGGGGACCCCCGATGCCTTGTTCAGGGCAACTTTAGTATAAGATAGGAGTCGGAATGTCTGTTTATAAAGCGGACAAGGCAGCATTCTTCAATACTTCGCGGTTTATTTTCTTCTAGGTCATCCGGGAAATTGAATTTTCAGCACCCTCTGGGAAATTTTTCTGACATCGGAGAAAATAATTTGTCGTTTGCTGGTAACTACAACAAGGCGATCAGTGATCACTCATTAACCTCACGTATTTTAACCTTTTCCTCCAAGTAGCTCCACACTTTGCGTGCAAGGGGGTTAAGTTTTAACCACAAAGTAATTTAGGAACACAATATCCATTCCACGCAAATAGTTTAGCTTATGATAGTTTTAATTTCTGTCTGAATCACACTTTGTGTCGTACAGGGCATGCCAAAGGGCTTCTCCTGACGTATTTTCCCTGCTGACGTCGGGGAAAATAATTTATCTTATATCCGTACGTCATAAGGAAGATCGTGGGAGCACTAAAAAATCTAAAATCTAAACTCTACGTTTTTGCCTTTTCGTGGTTCCACATTAGCCTTTTCGTAGCTCCATACATTCTTGCCCGGGAAGCTTCTTGCCGGACAACCGTGCTAAATCACTTAAGAGGTAGTTGGAGTACATCGAGTACTACTGCTACCACTAGGTCGAAACTAAGACCGATCTACGCTAGATAACCTCTTCCATATATCCCTGTCCCACATCAGGGTTCACAGTTCCTCTTTAGAGTTTGTCCCAAATTCCTTCAGGTGAAAATAGCTTTGTCTTGGTCGGCCATACCATGCAAAGGTTCAAATAACTATAGAGTATAAGTACTTTAAACCCAAACTCTAATCTCTACCCAACGTATTGTTGCCATTTTTAGCTCCTCCTTGTCCAGGAAGCTGTGCCAAATCACAAAGAGATGGCTGGGAGTTTGCCAATGCACACATCGCACGACCAGGAAGGACAGAAGTAGTCCAGAATAATTTGGGCGACTTTTGGCATCAATCCAAACAATGGTGATACGTCTCACTACCCTCTAACAGGAAACTTGTTTTCAATTTTTCAAGTGCCTTAGTTTATGTTCAGTAACTCATCCGAGTGTGCCGTAGGGCTCCGCATTGTTCAGACACAATGTTTTAAGAATAATATGAGAGTATTGTCCGCATTTCCGGACTATTGCTGAGGCCAAATGTACGAGGTAACACTAACACCTCGCTTCTTTAGAATAGCACGTACAGGTTTCTGTTATCTTATCGTATTGTCTTTTTC
The DNA here is from genome assembly GCF_026151205.1 of Bolinopsis microptera. Classification (NCBI taxonomy): domain Eukaryota; kingdom Metazoa; phylum Ctenophora; class Tentaculata; order Lobata; family Bolinopsidae; genus Bolinopsis; species Bolinopsis microptera. The sequence continues at coordinate 5,260,672 of NC_087079.1, read as the reverse complement.
TTTGTTTTTAACGGGCAGCTTTTTTAATTTAAAGGTTTTCCATTTTTCCTCGTTTATTTCTGCCAGATAGTGCTCTTTCAGTTCAATTAAAGGCTTCAATTCTTCCTAGACCGTATTTGCATTAGCAAGAATGGTCAAAGGCGAAAGGAAGAGGGCTTTAATTTGCGGCTGCATACGGTAGGAAGGAGAGCACGAGGACTCCGTTCACATAAATAAGGAAATGTAAAGAAAATAAATTAAATCACGATCAGGATGTTCTTACAATTCCAGCATTTCACCAGCATTTCAGAAATTTTAGGTAGCGAGCTGATCAGCGAATTTAAACTAATTTTAAAATCACTAGGTTTATTGATCACGATATTGATAGGAGCCAGGTTTATGACGTGTATAACACGCATCGAAAATACAACCTGTTAAACTTAAAATAAGTTTAGTTTAAGTTTATTTTGATGACGAAATTATCGATCGAATTTTCAGAACGAATCTTGAGTGAATTCCAAATTGAAATCGCGATGCCGGGGATCATGTTTAAATTTCCTCTTACCGGGAACTTAATTTCTGTGAAGCGGATGAGATTATGCAGATCTTGGTCGCAGAAATTTTTATAAAATGGATTTTCTGCGTGATTTTGTTATTCAGATTTGTGGGAATGCTTCCAGAAATATCCGGCTTGGCACCCCCAACACATCCTGATCGGTCGGTCGTGATATAACTTGTATCAGTTATATAAAGAAAACATCTTTGTGCTTCGATCATTTATTTTGGTTCATTATTCAGTGCTCCAATTTTTTCCTGCGAGGTTTTTTATCCCATTTTTATCACAAAGTTTTATTTCAAATCCGGTCACTTGCTTACTAAATGTTTGCTTAAATCCCATTCTAATAACAATATAAGCTATAAAAACACTCATACAACGAAGCCTCCTTGACCTTAGTTCCTTGAAACTTAAAACTTAAATCATTTTCTCGGCCTCAATTCGAATCATTCGCCAGTGAAAATCTAGACTAAAGACCTGCAAAACTCTGCAAAGTAATGAGATGAATTGCTTATAATATCCCCAGTCCACCACAAATTTACCAGTGACCATTTATAGCCTCCTCTTGATGTATATATACAAAAGAATTAGGAAAGTATACCACGATGCTAGGAACTGACCCCCTGACTTCTCCAATAATACCAAGAGGGTGAGGCAGTGTTCACTATATGGCTTATTTAAAGTTAGAACGGTAGCCGATAGTGTCCCATATTCTAGCACCTTGCCTATATACGTCCACGGGGGAAGGTCCTGAACCTAAGTTTGTTCGACAATTCAAACCAAACCAACACTCAAGATATTAGATAGTTAAGAGCGAAACTGAAGCAGACCGAAAGGGACTGAGTTCCTGTTGCCCCCAACTCCCCCTCCCGCCCAAGTCAGAACAAGGCAGTAAGGTAGATACAATCTAGATAAATCTACTTGACAGTGCAGCGTGTCACTACCTAGAAAGTGCCGGAGCTAATGCTGACCCGCATGAAACCCCGTGCACCATCATCCATCATGATGTACATTGTATTCTCTCTCTCTCTCCAGCAGCTAGTATAACTCATTGGGGGTGTGGGCAAAACGTGTACTGCAACCGACTGCAAGCCCACACGTGAACTAACTCCCCACGTGCGTGAACTTGTAATTCCCACCCCCCGCATGACGTGTTATATTAAAGTCCCTTTAATTACTAATTAGCCGTCATAATGGTCTTAACTTGGCGGTAAGGAGCATTACGTTTAGCTATTAAGTAATTATCTGCTTCTGTTAGGTAGTTAATGTGTGTTGCTATTGTTTTATCGTAGTGATTACGTAATCGTGACTTTAGAGTGATGTTTGCGAGAGCTTTTGTTTCGGCATTGTTTATTTTTTGCGGTTTTAACTCCTTGTTGCACTTTACTGGTACTGATCGAATTAGGGTTCACATTTCCAAATCCAATTCTCGGAAATCCAATACATACTCATCAAGACAATTTATTAATCAGGTACGTAATTGATGCATAATTCGTTAATTCTCCAGTTCATTCATTCTACTCGCATTTTCTGCAGAGGTGAAACGCTGATTTTTGGACCCTCACAATCTGAAATTTATACTAGCCGGACCAGCTTACTTGCATTTACATACCGAAAATCTAATTCCTAGGTCATCTAATTTGATGAAAAATTCCTAAATTTCGATTAGTTTGGATTTAAAGCATAAAGTGACCCGGCCAACAAAGTTCCATTGTAATTCTGAAACTCAGCACAACATTTCTACCTGACCCGATATTTGTTTATGACCTGATTTTAGTTGCAGTAGAATTTTCTATAATTTATCATTCTATTAGTCTAGTTCTGTTCTCCATTGCTTGACATTTTACTAAATAGTAAAACTGTTAAAACCGAAATATATCTTAATATTTTCCAAATGTTACATTTAGACATCTTCCCGATGATCGACATACATTTTACTAACCCAACATTATCTTAGGAAGATGCTTAACATTCCTGTGATCGCACACTTTGCCGCGGCAACTTTCTTCGGAAATGTGGCCTTCAGTGCCATGGGCTTCGGCATGGCCATCTGCTACCTGTTCGTATACCAGATCGGTGCACTAGCAGGACTAACAGAGTGTTGCGCACTACCTGGACTAAAGTATGCGGTATTCATCCAGACCATAGGCATGACCGTCATCCAACCAATAGTCCTCTGGAACGTGAACCTCCGGAAGAACTTTAGATGGGATCTAATCCTGACCATGGTGCCAATGCAACTGGTTGGAGCTCCTCTCGGACAAATCCTACAAGCTTACACCCCTTCGGAAGTCCTAAAGATAATCGTAGGAGTTGTAACGATAGCGGTAGCTGCATGGCAGGCATTTAACTTATGGAGGGGTTGGAGGGCTGCTAAACAACAAAGCAAATATGAGATGGTAGAGGTTGGTCTGGAAGAAGGGACTAACGGAACTGCAAAGAGTGACGTGTTCTTCGTGGTAGGATCCCAGAAGGAGGACAGTGACTGGCTTCATGGGCTGATCAGCGACAGGAACCCACAGATAGCTTCTCCACCTGCAGCAGGTATCTTCCAACACTTCGCTCCCATCCTGGAGAGTTTCGGAGACCTTACTGCTGAGGAGAACTTCAGAACCCTGATAAACTCAGTGTGTGAGTTCATCGAAAGTAACCCGCTTCCATGGTTGGATTCGAGCAAAAACCCACTCTCCTTCGAGTCCAACTCCATCCTGAAGATGTGCGGAGAGAAGCGCACCCTAGCGGCTGTGTTTGAGGCTGTAATGGACACCTACACAGAGGCTCACAACTGCAACACCTGGCTTTGCAAATCGGAAACAACCGGTGAATACCACGAGGAACTAAAGAAACAGTTCGGAAGCAGAATCAAGTTCGTGTACCTTTACCGAGACCCCAGAGACGTGATCCAGAGCACCAGCAACGCCAACTCCCACGTCTACGTTGAAGCAGAGAACTGGGCTAAACTGCAGAGAACCGCAGCTGAACTTCCAGAGGGCAGTGTCTACAGGGTTAACTACGAGTCTGTGGTCGGAGACAAGGGTAAACAGATGGATCAACTGGATGAGTTCCTGTCTGGAGGGGCCCCCGAGAAAAAGACAAAGACCAAGCAGACAGAAGGATGGAAGGCTACCGGTAAACTAACTGACGAGGACGTTAAACTGATCGAATCTGCATGCTTCTCCGAGATGAAAGACCTGGGCTACAAAACAGTGAGCAAGAGTAAACCTAAAGTCAGCAAGAATCAGATAGAGGAATTCAGGACAACTCACGATGAAGGACTCCAGAAGACGAAACGACATTATGAGAGAAGATAACCCGAAGGAGTGGGACAGGAGTGAGAAGCAGAGGCTCGTCCTTGAAAAACACAACACTGACCTCGTTGTCATGCCCCTCACCAACGGAAACCATGCTGAACACGACGGATTACTGGAAAACGGCAAGATGGCAGGAAAGAAGGAGTCCACAGACAACAAGACCAAGATGAAGATGGTAATTAAGGATATAAGTCAGACCTTCTGGCCAATCAGGCCGAAGATAATCTGGATGTGTGTAGCTGGTCTATTCAGCGGGTTCCTCGCCGGACTCATTGGTGTGAGAAGTCCACCCCTTATAATATTCTTCTTCGTATACGAGTTTCCTCCAGTAGAGGTAAAAGCAAACGGAGCGGTCATCGCTGCAGTAAACACATGCGTCAGAATTATCACTTATCTGGCTAACCCACCCCCAGAGGAGTACGGTAGTACCACTTGGTTTGTCATGGAGGACATCTGGCTGTACCTTGTGTGTGCAGTGGTGGCTATAATGGCCTCCCCTATTGGTCTTTACTTCACCCGATACCTTAATAAGAGCGGCTACAAAGTCGGCCTCACCCTCCTTCTCATCGTGAATGGTGTTACCATGGTCTCCACGGCTGTGTTGGATATGGCTGGCTCCGGATCCTCCGCATAACCTCCCAGATAAACTCTCGAACAGTAGATGATGTGTAACCATGGTTACCGTCATCAATAGTTAAAGTATTTTAACGCTACGAGAACTGCAGTAACAGCAGTAAAAGTATTTTTACGTTATTGTAGATACCCACAAGATCTGGATTCTGGGTGGGCAGGTGAACTGTATTTGCTTTGTCACGTGATGGTGATCATGGCTTTTGATTGGTCACAAGCTGGCTTGTCGATCACTGTCACTTGTCAGAACAAATCATGGTTCACCTCCCCAGGTTCAGATCTCTAGTTCAGCTTTATGCATGTTTTACATGATATTATATATCAAGTGAAAGAACAGTTTAAGTTTTAGTTCTACAGCATTTGATATCGATGTGATGACTTGAATTGTACTTAATAAAACTAGCGGTTGTCCGTTTAAATCACGTTGTTCAGATATAATTGCAGTTTCGATCTTTAGATGCAGCATGCTTTTAATCTTGAGGTCTCTCCTAAAGTTGATGAACGAGTGTTATTAACTTAACTTTAATAATTTATTTTAAACCCTCAGATTAGAAAAGTTAGTTAATAAACTCTTTCCAATCTATTGCTGTGTTGAACTTACATGTTTTTAATTTCAGTTCACCGAAACGACGGTACATTATAATTGTTTTATACTGTATTTTAATTTTAATAAGTTTTTACAGTTTATCAGCGATTTTTCATTTAGTGTACGTAAAATCTTCATAAAGTAAAAGCATCCAATGAGTAAATAACAAACCATGCCTTGAAAAGTTGAAAGAAGTTTAGTGTGCAGACAACATATAATTTTGTGCAGATAGGATTCATATTAGTTTGGTCACAAAATATATGACCAAAAACATGTGTAGTTGGAATTGTTCTTGGAGAAGCAAAAAGGTTAAGGTTTTTTCTACCTGACAAACTCCTCTTCCATTAAAACAAGCCATCATATGGCCACGTTAGGATCAGATTTATAAAATTCAAGGTGGCTCCAAGGCAGTACCATACGGTGAACACGTGATCCGTCTAAAAGGAAAAAGAAATATTTAAATTCATGAATATGACGTAAAAGGTAGTTGAACTGGGCCACCATAAAATTGAACGTTTTAATCAAGTGTAAAGGAGCCGATCTAAAAAATTATTCAACAATTAAGCAAGAAATTATGATCAAAAAATTTACCGCCATAGAGAACCAAGAAAAAATAAAATTGGTTATCAGTTAGACTGGGCGGTTGTTGACCGGCTCTCAGTCGGGGGCCTAATTTTGCGATAATTAGACCCCAACTTTGTCTAGTTTCATCCCAAATCTCTGTATTTTCATCCGACTTTCCTTCTGCTTCACAAATAATACCCCAGTATGTGCGACGCGAATTGGGGCCCATGACCTACTTAACTTCCCATAACCTACCTAACTGTTTACTGTTGATATATAACGTTCACTGTTCATTATGTACGAGGTTTTTACGAAGCGCTGTTCATCAAGACAATTTAATAATAACAGTTGTTTTATAATATCACGTCCTCAGGACACACGTGCAATAATGAGCGCGCATTGTTCACCACATGTCGTGATAACATTGTACTCCATATCAACAACTCCGATCCGGTCGTTAACTAGTCCGCTTCCGGTTATCTCGGCAGTAATCAAATCTTAAAACCTGGCCTCGATCTGACTATGTTAGTATAATACAATTTAAATTACAAGCTTTATCTCCACATCATTATTTTACAATTATCTCCGGGGCTTCTCAAGAAATCAACCGTTATTTAGGGCCCTATTTAGTGGCTCTTATCACCAATTCGAATCTGATATTGATGAGTGAAGACATGACTCATATCAAGTACGGCTCCACATGCAGCATTCACCCCTTTCGCATGCACCCCCTTCAACGACCCATTAATCAATATGATGGGCCCGGCGCTGTATGACAATGTTTTACCCCTTGATAAGATGAACTTAAGTCCGGCAGTTAGGCGGGGGCCTACCTTCCACTTTCGTAGAAAATTAAAAAACCCTTCCTCTGACAAATGGAATATATAAGACGATTTACACGTGTATTTTGAAAGCTCCTGCTAAAACAAACTTTTCGTATATCTTATATTATATGTTTTCAAACAAATCCCCCTCCAGGAATATATTTAAAGTGGGTTAGAATCAGAACATGTCGGAAATTATTCTATTATAGCTATTATAATATTATCCCAATAACATTACTAAGCTATATATTTATAAATATACTACATGTATATTTATTATTTACATGTAGTTTATTTATAAATATATATATATAATAATATATTAATAATTATCATATATCGATATAATTGTTTAAAATATCCCTGTGGTAGTTTTACCTGATTACAGTTAATGGAAGCTAGTTGGAGTTTGTTGGTAAGTTTCTTGTCTATCCTGACACACACTTCACCCATTCCCAGGAGGGGAGACCCGCGGTGGGAGATGCCCAGAAAGTGCTGAAAAGTTGGGTTTAACTTGAAATAAGTTGAATGAAATTTAGATAAAAGTATAATCATTTCCCATTGAAATTATGCATCATGCAAAAATAAAGGAGCTAATAATTAAGGGGTAGAATTGGTTTTAGAGTCTCCCAAAGTTAATCCTCAAGAAGTACAGTACAACTCCGTGTACAATGTACATTGTACAATGTACACGGAGTACACTGTACAACACTTCTCTTATCTTCTGAACAGTGTAAAGATGTAGAATACACGATTATCATCCTGATTACAAGGATACAATCATAGAGGCTGCTGTATGTGAATCGGGGATGATTTGGATCGTTACATTGCATTGGATGAAGTGAAATGTGAAGCAGCATGATTTTTAACCGTCCTAATACCGATAATATTAATAAAGCTGTCGATAATTTCATAAACCCTTGAAAGTTTATGAGCATCTATAGTAGAACAATCCACTCAACAGATAAAGCATCGAGCTCCAATAAGATAAAGAATTAAGGACTTGGTGAGAAGAAACATGGCTGTAAGAAGTACATAATTTGGGCACCCTGTGGCACTGGTTACCATGACAACTTACCAAGCGTAGTTTCCTAAAGATGTAGGGATGCTCCTAAAATCTACATTGAAAAGGGGCGTGATAAGAATTACTGAGTCCGATATGTTGGGCATGATCATGGTTAAATGAATAACGGTTTTCATGGAGAGGTGACGCATATTTTCTCCCATAAAAACGTAGAGGGCACACAGTTAAACAAATATTATGCCTTTACTGATCTCATTGAGTGCTTAAATTGATTTCATCGAAGTTTTTTTCTGGAGTCGATTCCAAAAAATAAACTCGATAAAATCAGTTTAAATCAACATGCAACTCCAGAACTATGCGTAATTCGGATTAATCTGACTACTAAACGAAAAGTCTCGCTTATTGTAGCGTCAATATGGGTCACCTCCCCGCTGATTACCGAGATCCATAGGTCACGTGAGATGATGCCCATATAAGGGCATCACGTGAGATGATGCCCATATAAGGGCATCACGTGAGGGCTGGCAGAGAAAGTGGGATCAGTACGAGGTTGTACCGGGAATTTGGTGGGTACTGGCGGGGGGCTACGGTGAGAAATACCAAGGAAATGCTGAAATTATATTATACATATGGTAGAACTATACACTAGTTATAGTAGTATTGTTGGAGTCTTTATTTGTTTATAATATGTATAAATATGTGTTAGTGAGAATGGTATTACCATATGACATATCAATGGGGTTTCTCATAGTTGCATGGTTCTAATAATAACTGATTCAGCCGAAATTTGTAATTTTGTTGGAATCGGCTTTCGGAGTCGTCCTACTATTATAGTAAAACCCACCAAGCACCAAGCCAGGGTTCACATCTGAAACTGATTCCAATCAAACGATTCTAAGAACTCAGAAACTGGTTCAGAATCTCTTGCTTACCCATTTGTTGTCTAGAAAGTTGTGATCAACAGAAGTTGTTGTGAATTCTTTTCGGTTACAAACTGCTATGTGTAGTGTTCCGTCCGGTCGGAAGAATCCTTCGAACCCGTAGCCGTTAGCATTGTAAAAACTGAAAACACATGTCTTAATAAAGTTATTTGTGTCATGAAAACAATATATTTTCAATCATGAAATAACCTTAATTATAATATTTCCAATATGTACAAAATGTATTTCGAAAATGCCCAAACTTTCGTCAAAGTTTCTTAATCTGATACATGTACACCAGTTCTCTAACCTGTATAAGGTATATCTCTCTTCACAGAGGGTTGTGTCGGGGGACATGGGACGACGTCCGGCACTCTTCAGGTCTAGTTTAAACCAGCACACAAACGTGTAACAATTCTTACCGTGCGGCCACACTTTTATCTCTGGAACAGTTATACCCTGCAGAAAAGCAGTGTTTATATGATAACTACCCTGGTTACCGTGACAATTAGATTGGTTACCATGACAACTACACTAGTTACCATGACAACTACACTGGTTTAGTGGTGCAACGTTGCCTGTTGGCGCCCCCCCCCCCTGCTGAAAAAGCGTCCCCTGTTGGCAACGTCTATGCAACGTCTATGCAACGTCCCTGCACAGTACCATATGAACACCGGCTACTAGCCGGCTACTAGCCGGCTAGTAGCCACTTTTGTAATAACAGCTCCTCAACTTCACATTAACAACCGGCTACTAGCCGGCACTTGAAAAGCGGTCACTAGCCGGCTACTAACCGGCTACTAACCGGCTAGTAACCACCAAGTGGCTACTAACCGGCTACTAACCGGTCACTAGCCGGCTCTAAAGCAGACCTATTAGTAGCCGGTTCTAAACCGGCTACTAGCCGGCTAGTGACCGCTTAGTAGCCGGTTAGTAGCCACTTTGTGGTCACTAGCCGGCTAGTAGCCGGTTAGTAGCCGGCTAGTGACCACTTTTCAAGTGCCGGTTAGTAGCCGGTTGGTAATGTGAAGTTGAGGAGCTGTTATTACAAAAGTGGCTACTAGCCGGCTAGTAGCCGGCTAGTAGCCGGTGTTCATATGGTACTGTGCAGGGACGTTGCATAGACGTTGCATAGACGTTGCATAGACGTTGCATAGACTGACCGTGCAGGGAGTGTGCATAGAGTGTTCATTGTGCAGGGACGTTGCATAGACGTTGCATAGACGGTTCTTTTGTTGTTGCATGGACGTTGCATAGACGTTGCATAGACTGTCCGGAGCTAAACGACCAAGTTGCCTCTCTAAAATAGTTAGTAAATCTCACCGGGCACTCCTTTTGATCGGGCGAGTCTCCCAGTCCAGTGTGGTAACAATACTTACGGCAGTTTGGTGCTGTAGATCGAAGAAGTGGTTAGGACCCTCAGCCCCTTTTCCTTTCGCCATCCTTTCAAGAGAAACTTGTAACCTTTCCGTGAAATTCGGCTGAAATTAACAATACTCCCGTCATGATCAAATTTTAAGTAAGTAAGTGTTCTGTGTAAATTTCTATTGATCCCGTTTGATGCGACAAGGAAAAGGCTCTTATGATCAGGAAAGGAATTATTCAACGTTTCAATGTGACAACATCGTATTCATGATCTCAATAAATGTATTTAATTGTAGTTGTGAAAATGGTTTTTTTTAAAGAAGTTTTTAAACTATTTTCACAACTACAATTAAATACATTTATTGAGATCATGAATACGATGTTGTCACATTGAAACGTTGAATAATTCCTTTCCTGATAAGAGCCTTTTTCTTGTCGCATCAAACGGGATCAATAGAAATTTACCCAAGAGAACATTTCAACTATGCGACTTATAAATAATATTCCAATCCGGATTTTACATGTTCTGTGTACCTCGGTCGTTTCTTACACTGCCGTAATTAATGATGAAATGACCGGACCTCTTTATTAGGCTTATTAGTTCGGAAAATAGAGGCTGGAAAAATGTAGTCATGTGAAGTGTTTCAATTCGGAAATAAAGGCTAGAAAAATGTAAGATACGTTTTAAATATTTAATACTCACAATCTGATAATCTACTTGAAATAGGAGGATGAATTGTCGGACCTCGATCGCAGATATAGAATACCTGCAAAGTACCAATTGTGGGGAGGGAAATTATTTTCCATATGGCTATTCTCATGGTAGAGCGACAAAAGCTGGGTGAAACTTCAGATAACAAACATGCGAACATTAGATGGTTGCCAGACCATTATAGTATAGCAGTTCAAATATACACACAAGATAATAGTGAATATAAAGATATAATAACTGACAACAAGAGAAACATGTACATTGTACATTGTACATTGTACAAATGACACGTCTCTTTAAAAGAGACACAAATGTGACGTACCCTCCTATTTTCTCCACTATAGCCAGGAGCTGCTCGACAAGATGTGAGGTGAGGGGTCGTGTGGGGGAGGACAGGAAACTTGTTATAACTGTTATTATCCCGCCACTGCTGCACCTGTAACCATCTCAGTGTTAAATCATGCTTAGTTCTTTAGTACTTGTATTGAAATAATATTGAAACAATTGCAGAAATTCCACTTTCTGCGCGATCTTCTCACGGTTTTTCACATTATTTATTCTAGGACATTCTTCCTAGCCTAAAGCTGAACACGTCGTGTGGCGTTTTTCATTACCAGTTATCCAAATGGGATCCAAATTATCAGTTTCACGGATAGAATACAGATATAACCATATTGTTAGGTTCTTACCTCATGACTGATAGCATGTTGGCAGTGATTATATCCAGGATCTTATCTAGAAGATATGATAAGAACTCGTTCTCAGAATCCCCAGGCATGGTGAAGGACCACTTGAGAAACACTTTTAGCAGCTCCAAGTTCTGGATTACAATAAACTCTGCTTTATGTTGTCCTTCCACGACCTAGTCAGGGGGTTGTAGGTGAGACTAAAATTTCAATATAAATACTTTAAGTAAGACACATACTCCTTGCTTTCGTTCAATAGTTCAGAGCAGAGTGGATATAACCTAAGATATTTAAGAAATGTCAGAGTTGTGCTTGGATTGGAAAACACAGATTTCAGGACGATTATCAATGCTCACCATGTCAAGGATAGCTTGTATGATCTTGAGAGAGGGGGATGTTATATTATCCAGCATTTTTAAATACCCTATGTGGGCTTCGAACTCCTCTTTGGCTGGAAATAGAAAGTATTAAGTGAGAAACAGGCCATACATTTTTAAACACGCTGATACATGTGTATAGTACGTTAATATCACCCAACTATCATACTATTAAATCATGGTAGAATTAAAGTCTTGCAATCTAAAAAAGCAAATTTTCTGATTATTTTTCTCATCTCTCTGTCTCTATGTCGATGTGTAGAAGGATGACACAGTATTTGCAAACGCTTAAGGAACGTTGTCTAAACCCAATCCAAGCTCATGTAATCGTTAAACATAGGTATGTTTAACTTTAAATATAACTTCCAATGAAGGGTTAAACGAGCTAAACAAGATGTTCAGGAATTCAGTTAAACAAATTTGAGCAAAATTCAATAATTTCAAAGAATGCTGCAAACATTCGAGCACGATTTATGTCATTGCTACATAATATTATTATCTCCTATCAAGTTACTAATTACAAGATTAACTGTTTTTTCATCATTACATAGCTTCACACCAGAGCAAACAGAATCAATACCCAGCCTGATTTATAACTCACATGAGGATGATTTTCTCATCAGTGAAGAGTAGGCTCTGATACAACTGATAATAACAGCTTCTCGAGCGTTGCACTCGCTCAAAACTCTGAACAACTTATCGAACACGAACACTCCGAGGAAAGACGACTGGAGAGACGGTCGGTCCTTCACTCTCAGAATCCGGGGGATTAGTTCTGAAATGTTGGGGGTTTATTAGTTAACGAAAGATCAGATTATGGGATTGTTTTTACTTGCTTTCTCGATCCATTTCATTTGCAATCTTAAATTCTATATTTCATGGGAATATCATGACGTTCGCGCGATAAACATAAAATAATTTGACTCGCGCGTTCCAATTTAAAATTAAGTAGACCCTTTGACCACCAAAATGCAGAGCATTGCCGCAGTGAATGTCTGGGTATTGTCTGTATAACTGATTACGCAGTGGTCACTTCATAAAATCTACTCAAAATACACGACCATATACACGGTGTTCGTAATATTTACAAGGTTAATCAGTACAAACACAATCTTGAGTCCAGTGACAGAAATGAGAAAAACTCAAATTTATAATCGGACAGTGGATATGATCGGAATGTCACTTACCGATGTACAGGGAAAGCATTTCATACTCCTCATCCTTGGCTCTGAAACAAAGCAATATTTAGGCAACTCACTACATCCCTTCAGTTGGTATCTGTTACACATGATGTGCTGTTACACATGATGTGCTGTTACACATGATGTGCTGTTACACATGATGTGCTGTTACACATGATATGTTGTTACACATGATGTGCTGTTACACATGATGTGCTGTTACACATTGCATGTGCTGTTACACATGTGCTGTTACACACGATGTGCTGTTACACATGATGTGCTGTTACACATGATGTCCTGTTACACATGTCCTGTTACACATGTCCTGTTACACATGATGTGCTGTTACACATGATGTCCTGTTACACATGTGCTTATACAATGGTTTATCAGGTATACATGGTACAGTTTCCACCCAACATTTCAAATTGACACGCCAGTACGCCTTGTCGAGTACTGCTTCCGTACTATCATCAGCACTGTTATGAAGTAACAGAGTAACAATTATAGACACTGTGTTTTACCAATTATCAGATATATTCTAATGAGGAAGTTTGTATCCTTCCCTTTGAAGTATTCCAAATTACGACACATATACGAAACCACTTGCTCGGCGATAAAGATAACAGGATGGTATTTACAGATATTAGAGCAGCATTGGATTTCACTAAAGTATTTTTAACATCAATATGATGCGGTGTCTACGTAATATAATAACTGTAAATACAGGGTTCAAAACAGCTTCTGTCATTAATCATGTTTCAAGGCTTATCCAAGGTATTATGTATAATTTACTACATATTTAAGCGAACAAGGAAATCACACGTTAAATATTAGTTTTAAACTTGGTCACGTGACCTAGAAATGGTCACATCTGGTGTCAACTTATTCTCATTATGCGAATATACGAGTACACACTACACAGAGTACATCACCAGATATTATTACCATATATGGGCATCACGTGTTACCATATATGGGCATCACGTGATCGATATAAAGACAACGATAAAGCTTAATCCCGGTGATTCAGTGGTCTCTGCGTATTGTACAAAGTACTCAAAGTACTCAAAGTAAGTATGTACGCTTAAATATTTGGTATGTAAATGTATGGCTCCTCCTTTTACCTCCTCTTACCTGCCATGTGGTATTGGTTACGGAAAGGTTATTACAAGGTGAGGCAATTGTTAATAATTATTGTGAGGTAAGGAGTAATACAATGTACTTCAGTTATTCATGTAATTATTTTACATAATATACTGAAGTATTTCATATAAGTATTTTATTTAACATACTGAAGTATTTCATATAAGTATTTTATTTAATATACTGAAGTATTTCATATAATTATTTTATTTAATATACTGTGAGAAGTATTTTATAGAATTATTTTATACACTGAGGTCAAAGAAATGGTCCACATTGTTCTGTGCCGAAGTTCCAATGTGTGTCGTATACAATAACAGCACTGAACTGCATCTTTATTCTTGTGTCAAACAGTAGGCCCGTGGCAATATCTGAGAGCACTTTGTGATTGGTGTGATTCCGGGCTTTCTATTGGACGGTTAAACTCTCTTAAACTTAATAGTAGAATTCAGTAAATAAAGACAAGTAACAACTGAGTAGTCGATGTGGTTATGACATATTAGGCGAGGGGATATGGCAACAATACAATAGTATTCCGGAAGGAAACCGAGGTACGTTTAGTATTGAATCTGTTATATCAAATACCTAACATGTATATCAAATACCTAACGTGACAGTTTATATATTGTTGCTTCTACGGAGCAGTTTCTGTGCCTCATTGTATCTGTCAATGTTGTGCTGGATAACTTTAAATGTTGATGAGAATATTATATTTGGATGCAATTGTGATCCCTTGCTAATTTTGGATATCAAGTTTTGTTTCGATTCATCTGATCATTGCAAACAGATTTGGTCAAAAAAACAAAACCCCTGCCAATCTTCATGATATCTCCAAACATCCTTATTCTGTAAACAGATCCCTAGTATATTTGTTAATAAAGCGGGCATCTGCTTAAAATCATTCAACTGTTTGCTAATTTACTTACTTGAGAGAAATTTCCTGAAGGTAAATGCTCAGCAGGGATCTGACGTCAATTTGTCTCTGAAACAATAAAGAACATCATTATTTGTGAATATTAACTCGAATGATCGTGTGAATTTACACTATTATTAAATGATAAATATAATAATCACGTGCGTTACCGATTACCATTATAATCGACATATTCATTATTACATAATATGTTAGCTGCGCTCCAAATCAGAACTAATATCAAGTAACACAAAATACAACGAACGAACGAACGAACGAACGAACGAACGAACGAACGAACGAACGAACGAACGAACGAACGAACGAACGAACGAACGAACGAACGAACGAACGAACGAACGAACGAACGAACGAACGAACGAACGAACGAACGAACGAACGAACGAACGAACGAACGAACGAACGAACGAACGAACGAACGAACGAACGAACGAACGAACGAACGAACGAACGAACGAACGAACGAACGAACGAAGGATGTCCTACCTTATCAGGTCTGGAGTTGTGGGTCTGCTGAATGTAGATAAGAACACACTGTATAACTAGGTCTCTGTGTTCAGGGCACGTGTTTATCAGGGAGAGTAAGGCTGTGAACGTACTGTCGTTTATAATACCACACGCTGTTTCCTGGGTTATTATAATATTATAATATTAGAGACAGGTTAAATTTGGGGTGGGTTTTACCAGAAAATTAGAAATTTATGAGAAAAATAACCAGTTCATCAGTTATATAATTCAGTTCAATTAATATTCCCAATATCATACCTCTCAGGAGCTAAGACAGGTATTGACAATGAGTCATAATTAATTAGTCATAATTAATTAGTCATAATTAATAATCACGTGACCTGAAAATCTGTAGTTAATCAGAGGACACATAAAACCTGTGCTTATTTGATATAATTACATCCCGGTTAACATTGATATCAAATGTACGAGATATAAGATGATATTTCTAGACAAAGACGGGTCAGAACTCAGATCAATGAAAAATGAGGAGGCTGATCATTTCAATGATAGATATAACAGTGAAGAGCAGCTGACCAGGCTAATAGGACTAATAAAGCTAATTAGGTTCAATTTAAGAGATACCGTAACATTAATTGAATCTCTGCTAAGTGTTTTAATACAAGTGGATCTCCTCTTTGAACGATCCTATTCTTTAAAGATCACATTACTAAGAACAAGGGATCAGGTCACTAAGACCGGGGGATCAAATCTCGGAATCAAAGTTAAATCTAATCTTCACCAACAAGAGATCAGACATACTAAAATACTATAATATTTCAGAGAATCAGGTGTTAACACCACTAATAGCAGTATATTAAACCTTAGTTCCCAAAGATTTATGTGCCAAAACTTTCGGCAGGATATTCATTTTTTACTTTTTTTAGACGAGGTAATTTTGAAAGAGAGGGCCACCTAAATTTATTGTCGCTCAAATGTTTGAGAACTAAGGTAATATGACGTGTAATAATTAATCAGGTGTTTATCAGTATAACGGTGCTACCACGGGGAGGAAGAGTGGGGGGGAGTTATAGTGGGGGGGGGGGAGGGGGAGAACTAATGTAATATGACGTGTAATCATTAATCAGGTGTTTATCAGTATAACGGTGCTACCACGGGGAGGGGGAGTGGGGGGGGGGGGGTTATAGTGGGGAGGAGGGGGAGAACTAAGGTAATATGACGTGTAGTAGAATCATGTGTTTATCAGTATAACGGTGCTACCACGGGGAGGGGGAGTGGGGGGGGTTATAGTGGGGGGGAGGGGGAGAACTAATGTAATATGACGTGTAATCATTAATCAGGTGTTTATCAGTATAACGGTGCTACCACGGGGAGGGGGAGTGGGGGGAGTTATAGTGGGGGGGGGGGGGGGAGAACTAAGGTTACAATATGACGTGTAATCATTAATCAGGTGTTTATCAGTATAACGGTGCTACCACGGGGAGGGGGAGTGGGGGGGGTTATAGTGGGGGGGGGGGGAGAACTAAGGTAATATGACGTGTAATAATTAATCAGGTGTTTATCAGTATAACGGTGCTACCACGAGAAGGGGGAGTGGGGGGGTTATAGTGGGGGGAGGGGGAGAACTAAGGTAATATGACGTGTAATAATTAATCATGTGTTTATCAGTATAACGGTGCTACCACGAGGAGGGGGAGTGGGGGGGGAGTTATAGTGGGGGGGGGGGAGGGGGAGAACTAATGTAATATGACGTGTAATCATTAATCAGGTGTTTATCAGTATAACGGTGCTACCACGGGGAGGGGGAGTGGGGGGGGAGGAGGGGGAGAACTAATGTAATATGACGTGTGATCATTAATCAGGTGTTTATCAGTATAACGGTGCTACCACGGGGAGGGGGAGTGGGGGGGGAGGGGGAGAACTAAGGTAATATGACGTGTAATAATTAATCAGGTGTTTATCAGTATAACGGTGCTACCACGGGGAGGGGGAGTGGGGGGGGGGGGGGGGGGGGAGAACTAAGGTAATATGACGTGTAATAATTAATCAGGTGTTTATCAGTATAACGGTGCTACCACGGGGAGGGGGAGTGGGGGGGGGAGTTATAGTGGGGGGGAGGGGGAGAACTAAGGTAATATGACGTGTAATAATTAATCAGGTGTTTATCAGTATAACGGTGCTACCACGGGGAGGGGGAGTGGGGGGGGGGAGGAGGGGGAGAACTAATGTAATATGACGTGTAATAATTAATCATGTGTTTATCAGTATAACGGTGCTACCAAGGGGAGGGGGAGTGGGGGGGAGGAGGGGGAGAACTAATGTAATATGACGTGTAATCATTAATCAGGTGTTTATCAGTATAACGGTGCTACCACGGGGAGGGGGAGTGGGGGGGGGGGGGAGGGGGAGAACTAAGGTAATATGACGTGTAATAATTAATCAGGTGTTTATCAGTATAACGGTGCTACCACGGGGAGGGGGAGTGGGGGGAGGAGGGGGAGAACTAATGTAATATGACGTGTAATAATTAATCATGTGTTTATCAGTATAACGGTGCTACCACGGGGAGGGGGAGTGGGGGGGGAGTTATAGTGGGGGGGAGGGGGAGAACTAAGGTAATATGACGTGTAATAATTAATCAGGTGTTTATCAGTATAACGGTGCTACCACGGGGAGGGGGAGTGGGGGGGAGTTATAGTGGGGGGGAGGGGGAGAACTAAGGTAATATGACGTGTAATAATTAATCAGGTGTTTATCAGTATAACGGTGCTACCACGGGGAGGGGGAGTGGGGGGGGAGGGGAGAACTAAGGTAATATGACGTGTAATAATTAATCAGGTGTTTATCAGTATAACGGTGCTACCACGAGGAGGGGGAGTGAGGGGGGGGGGGAGAACTAAGGTAATATATGACGTGTAATCATTAATCAGGTGTTTATCAGTATAACGGTGCTACCACGGGGAGGGGGAGTGGGGGGGAGTTATAGTGGGGGGGGAGGGGGAGAACTAAGGTAATATGACGTGTAATAATTAATCAGGTGTTTATCAGTATAACTGTGCTACCACGGGGAGGGGGAGTGGGGGGAGTTATAGTGGGGGGGAGGGGGAGAACTAAGGTAATATGACGTGTAATAATTAATCAGGTGTTTATCAGTATAACGGTGCTACCACGAGGAGGGGGAGTGGGGGGGGGGGGGGAGAACTAAGGTAATATATGACGTGTAATCATTAATCAGGTGTTTATCAGTATAACGGTGCTACCACGGGGAGGGGGAGTGGGGGGGAGTTATAGTGGGGGGGGGGAGGGGGAGAACTAAGGTAATATATGACGTGTAATCATTAATCATGTGTTTATCAGTATAACGGTGCTACCACGGGGAGGGGGAGTGGGGGGGGGAGAACTAAGGTAATATGACGTGTAATAATTAATCAGGTGTTTATCAGTATAACGGTGCTACCACGGGGAGGGGGAGTGGGGGGAGTTATAGTGGGGGGGGGGAGGGGGAGAACTAAGGTAATATGACGTGTAATCATTAATCAGGTGTTTATCAGTATAACGGTGCTACCACGGGGAGGGGGAGTGGGGGGGAGTTATAGTGGGGGGAGGGGGAGAACTAAGGTAATATGACGTGTAATCATTAATCAGGTGTTTATCAGTATAACGGTGCTACCACGGGGAGGGGGAGTGGGGGGAGTTATAGTGGGGGGGGGAGAACTAAGGTAATATGACGTGTAATCATTAATCAGGTGTTTATCAGTATAACGGTGCTACCACGGGGAGGGGGAGTGGGGGGAGTTATAGTGGGGGGGGGGGAGAACTAAGGTAATATGACGTGTAATCATTAATCAGGTGTTTATCAGTATAACGGTGCTACCACGGGGAGGGGGAGTGGGGGGGGTTATAGTGGGGGGGGGGAGAACTAAGGTAATATGACGTGTAATCATTAATCAGGTGTTTATCAGTATAACGGTGCTACCACGGGGAGGGGGAGTGGGGGGGAGTTATAGTGGGGGGGGGGAGGGGGAGAACTAAGGTAATATGACGTGTAATCATTAATCAGGTGTTTATCAGTATAACGGTGCTACCACGGGGAGGGGGAGTGGGGGGAGTTATAGTGGGGGGGGGGAGAACTAAGGTAATATGACGTGTAATCATTAATCAGGTGTTTATCAGTATAACGGTGCTACCACGGACTAAGACCCTCACCGACACCAGACAGGACATGTTGTAGCACACTTCAGTCAGAATCACGTGAGGAGACTGCAGGTTAACGGGATGAAATCACACAATAAAGAGTGCGATGAAATCACACAGAAAACCGGAAAACGGTATAATAAAATCACACAATGAAACGGTGTGATAAAATCACACAATGAAACGGTGTGATAAAATCACACAATGAAACGGTGTGATAAAATCACACAATGAAACGGTGCGATAAAATCACACAATGAAACGGTGTGACAAAATCACACAATAAACAGTGCGATAAAATCACAGAGAAAAAGGTGTGATAAAATCACAGAGAAAACGGTGTGATGAAGTCACAGAGAAAACGGTGTGATGAAATCACAGAGAAAACGGTGTGATGAATCACAGAGAAAACGGTGTGATAAAATCACACAGAAAACGGTGTGATAAAATCGCACAGAAAACGGTGTGATAAAATCGCACAGAAAACGGTGTGATAAAATCACATAATAAAAAAGAACGTTAGAACTATTGTGATGCCTTCTATTCATTGGGTTCCAAATTGAAATCTTACAGTTTGAAATAAAGTGGTTGGACACAAATCTGGGAAAAGGGCTGACATAAATAAACAAGAAAAACTGGGTCACAATATTGAATATAGCCGGTTTGCCTTTAACCAAATTTTCAAGGTTTCGAATTTTTATAAATTTATAAAGTACTGTATGTAGAATTACAGTGAATAAATTATAGAAAGTGAAAATATAGAAAGTTCAGGAAATCGAAAAGAAATTCCATACCAACGAAACATTTAATTTAAATAAATTGAAAAACGATCGTCATTGAATAAGACTAGATGTCGTCACAAAGTAGACTGTCGTCACAAAGTAGACTGTCATCACAAAGTAGACTGTCGTCACTGTCGTCAAAATCATAAATTCCTTGCTTACCTCTCCTCCACAAAGGAATGTTCCTAACAAATCCAAAGCTAAGAGCTTGTGCTTAACTTTACACTCTTTACTGTTGAAGATACCTGTAAGTCAGAAAAGTATGAGGAATAATGCATTTCCTATTATGACGTCCTACCAGATCATGAGAGACCTTTACCTCTTTACCGATCGTTAAAATTCGACATCTAGTGCTAGATGTTGTCCACAAAAAGTCCAAAATTCTCTTCAAATAGTGAGTATTCTGGCGACAGTGTCGCGTAGTTAGCGTTATCTGACGCTAGATAGCGTTATCTAGTGTCATCTATCGTCATAGCATAATCTAGCGCTAGATGACGAATTTCAACTATCGGTAAAGGTCTATCATGAGGTCACAACTGATATTGAGATAACAGCATTCCTTTATCATAATTGGTAGCTAGAACTACATAACTCCACTAATATAATTAAAACATATATAATGTTACCATTAATGGCAATCCTAAAGTTGCCTCTAGCAGTGGTGTTGAGAACGCTGTGAGCGCTGAGGTTAGACACTACTACAGGAGCTTGTATACTGGCGGGGTCGTCTAGTGCTAGTGCGTCTAGCAGGGTCTCTTCTTTACAGCTGTAAAGTGGGGTCGTTATAGTGATAGGGGGGGGGTTAAAGCCAGCGGTGGTGTTTCGGAATCATCATTTTAAAGATCTTAAACAGACAGTCTCTACTTGCCCAACATTAACATTTAGTATCTGGTAATGTAATTTGGATTCTGGTGGGGATGATCAGACATAGGACTGTCGTAATCAGAATATTCAAATTTACTAAAATTTGACATTTAATATATTAATTTAATATTAAACATTTAATATAATATCGAATGTAATAATCGTTACCTCTTGACAATGTTCATCCAGTTGTTCTGTCTATCGCACATGAAACTGTAATAGCATGTTATCTGAAAACATACTCTTGTTATTACAGGTGGTGTGAAATAACAATATTCTAACACAACAGACCAACTCAATCTTCACTAATTACACTCTCCAATCATCATTATAGCATGTCTGCATTCTTGACAATGTCTGATTAAAACTTGAATGCATAATTTCTCAAGGTATTATTTTTGTTATTCAAGTAGAGCAAACAATCGTATAATAATATAATAATATTATAATGTAGCTGAACTCCTCAATTTTAAACTGTCTAGAAGTTCTAGTATAATTAACTTTAGCCATTACCCACATTTCTCTCAATTTACCTCTAAAAGTATGGCTTGTAGCCAGTTAGCTACTGCTTGGTTAGCGTTGACATTACTGACAGGCAGATTAGCATTGTTCACAACAGCTATACACGTCTTAGTAAGGGTCTGAGAAGTGACAACTGCTGCGTATGATATGGACACGTCCAGCTGAGCTTGCGATAGTGGCTGTATGTTCTCGCTGCATCTGAGGAGATTGGTTCTGGTTTTATGATATTATGTAATAAAGGTAGAGTATAGCTGTTAAAAATTTGTTCAAGTAAGAAACTTATTTGGTTGGAAAACATTTTTCTTGAACAGTTTAGCTAAGCATGTAATTTGACAATTTCTTTGTCTCTCTTAAAAACCTAGAATTTTCAAGAATTTAACGTCATATCCACTCGAACACTAAAGATAAAGACGAGTACCTCGATAATATCACCAGATAAAGTATGAGACCGTGAGCTCGAGATAGGGGCAGCGTAGCGTCCCCTCCTGAGTCAAAAACTGAAAATATAGAGTTATAATGTGAATTATCGATTTTCTGTGTTTCAGTAGTGGTCTGTACTTAATCCAAATAGACAGTTAGTTGTAGAGCGTATTATCAAGTCTGTATTCCCTTTTCTTTCAAACTAAATACAAGATTTACTTTATATAATATATTATATACAGTAGCAGTAGTAGTAGCATCGTGTATAATAATGATATAAAAGTGATGAAAAGTTGAGATATGATAAATGACTCATTTCATTTTACATGAATGTCGGTTTAAACTCTGTTTAACCTTCTTTAAGGTAGCTCATCTGATTCTCCAGCTCTTTAGCTAGGATCTTTGGAAGGTCATTCTGATGATTCTTCAGATTTAGCTGGGCTTCCTGTTGCCTGAAGACAAATAATGTTGTTTCTAACAGGTAATCTTTGCAAATTGTATTCGATAGAGTATGTATAAACTAATTGGAAAGATTCAAAGCCATTTTGAAAACTTCTTTATTTACATTTTTCATGGTTTGCAAGACTGTAGAACACAAAAATTTTGTACTTAAAAAATTCTATCGATAGTTCAGTGATTTGAGCTTACTTGGATAGAGAGCTGGTCAGAGATTGCTGGAGAGTGTCATGATGAAACCCATACACCGATCTCATCTCCTTCAGGTGGATGTCCAAGCTGGCATTTGTTGCTTCAATGTCTCCTACTTGGTGGGACGTGGCAAATCTTTGCCATGTTGCTCGCAACTTGGCACTTTGTATTGTTCTGAAATTTAATGTTTATTTACTTGGTGATAGTATAAAAACGGGGTATTTTTTATAATTTCATATTTTGAAACAAAACAAGAGGGATCTAAAATCAAACACGGATCACTACTAGAATCATGTTTGAATTTGAGAATCTTGAAAGGTAGGATTGCAGGGATCGGATGTTAAGTCAAAAAGTAGGGACTATATTTGTGATCATGTAGTTCACCCATGATCCCAATTGAATGTTTAATAAAAACGTTCGCGTTGTTCGATCTATTTACAGACATTGATTCTTTGTTTGGAGGCATTTTTATCACTGATATCACGTCTGTCTGCAACTAATACACAAAGAACAACACAAAACAATGAGTATAGTAATAAACCAACGTTGTGGCACGTACTTGTCCTAGACAAAGTAAAACTGGACCAGGAATAACACTGAGCCCCTGTCCCACAGTATTGTAAAACAGTCGCCAAATTATGTAAAATTACGTGTACAGTGCATGGTGGATATTAGGGGGATCCTAGAGTCATCATGCATGATTACTAATCTGCAAGACCGTTTCCACTCCTATTATTCAGTTTCGGTTTCATGCTTGCAATGTTCATACATAAAACCTAAACTGAATAATATATGTGGAAACGATCTCACATGTCAGCTTGTAATATGTAATGCATTTTTTAGCTTTACTTCCTAATATGCAGAATGCACCCCCGACGTGCACTTAACACAATTATATCATAAATTAGTAAATATTTTAGCTTTGTTATTGCCAAACTGCAGAACAGGTCAATGTTATTCCTAGATCAATTTTACCTTGTCAAAGTCCAGAAACTTCAGTTTAATACTGTTCTCTTAGTTTCTTCTTTGTATATTAGTTGTAGAGACGAGAAGCCAGTTAAATGAAATTTGCTCAAAATATTGTACTCACTGCTCAGAGCAATATAACCTTGATTCTGCAAGTGTACATCTGCATCATTTATTTAAATTGACAGGTTTGCTCACCTTGATTCCTGCTCTGGGGTCATTGACCCAACATACTGCACTCCACTCATTGCTTTCTCATTTCAAATTCATAGAGCTAAATGTTCAATTATCAGTGGAGAGGTAAACCACATTCATCCTGACATGTACAGCAATTAACTAGTCAACTTCCAGCATTGACCAATAAATATCAAGAATCGTTGACAGATGCCAAAACAAATGCACCTGCCAAAACAGGGAGACTAAGGCTATCTCAGATCCACAAAGATGTATGGATCTGTAACCATAGATCCAGTGAAGAGCTTGCAGGAAGGAAGCATCTGAAGATCTGATCACTGACCTGAAGAAGAATAGGACTGAACAGATTCACCTCAGCCACTACATCCGGCACAGGGAGGTCTGTAACTGTGTTATAAGGACACCATGAAGTAATTTATGTCTCTAGGACACTGGTGAGTATATGTATGAGTATCATACATATAATATAGAGTTAATTCTGGCGGTATCTATATTTTAGAGACAATTGTATTTATGTACTATATTTTTCGATTTTGTTCACACTTGTTGAACATTTCATTATTTTATTCATAAGTTGTCAAGACTCTGGGCAGCCATAAAACTCCTTTTTCGAAAGCTAACATCTGTATCATTCACCTAACCATGTGTCTTTGCATACTACAGGACGTAAGCGAGAGGGCTCTGGTTAGAGCAACTTGTATCAATGACCCACGCTTTTTAGCTTATATAAATTTCGGCACATTCCATTATATGTTTGGGGAGGGTCATGTTCTGTTTCATTTTGAACTGATCCGTTTCAAGGTCCTGTAATATGGGCCAGGGCTCGGTCTAGACTCTAGATCGAGCTTAGACCGTCCGTGCGTGGTGAAGAGCCACATCCTGCACGAGGTGACCCTGCTAGACCGGCATGTCATTGAAGAATCCGACTGTCTGGGTCAACTAAACACGGCGGATCTAGAGGAGCACATACCTCGAAAAACAAGCCGGGTTTATGAAGACCTGCACCCGTGATTGTACCTACTGATGAGGGTATTGGATTATAGTGTCACATCCAGGTTGCAGTGGCGCCGTGCCTGGACAATGTCTAGCCATTAGACAAAATCCCCCCTCACTTTTATGATGACACACGATAACAGCACTAGGGTTCAAGCCCCTAACTACTCAGTGGCAGCTAGCTCCCTGTATGACGGGCCCTCCCTAAAACCCCCGGGAGGGGTGGGTCCTGATAGTTGCAGCAACCCTGTTACTACCCTTTTAGTTCGTAGGAAAATCCCTTTTCAGGTTAGCACCTTCAACTGTAGGACTCTCAACCCTGTATCACGTAAACAGGAGTTAGCTCACTCAGCCTTCCTGCATCATAATGATGTTATCTCCTTGCAAGAGCATCGCCAACACCACAAAGAATCCCTAAGAATTGAAAACATCTTATCATATCAGCTCATCACTGCTTCTGCTACGAAGAATTCAGTTAATGCATCGGTTGGTGGTGTTGGGTTTCTTTTATCTCCTAGAATTCAGAAATCTCTCCTATCTGTAGAGAAAGTTAATAGCAGAATCATCTTGCTCCATGTAAACGGGAATCCTCGCCTCACAGTCCTCTCATGTTATGCTCCTACTAACTGCAGTGATATTGAAGAAAAAACTGCATTCTACAACGCTCTAACCAGGATCATCTCTAAGGTACCTCCTCACAACATGCTAGCAGTGTGCGGTGATTTCAACGCGAAGCTCAGTAATAGCTACGGTTTCACATACCATATGTCAACCAACGACAACGGTGAACGACTACTGGATCTGGTAGACCAACACCAGCTGATAGTTGCTAACCGCTGTTTCCAGAAACCGGCTAATAAAATTTGGACCTATGAAGACCCCAAAAGAGCAAAGCATCAAATTGACTTTGTACTCTGGCGGAAGAAGTGGGCAAATAGTGTGAAGAACTGTCAAGCGTACAACATCATGCAAACTGTCGGTTCAGATCACCGGATTGTAACATGTTTTGTTCAAGCCAGCTACAGAGTCAACAAAACTCCAGCACGGGACCCTCTTAGGAGCATTGACTGGACTCCACTGATCCACGATTCCAACATGAAACACCAGTATGCAGTGGAAGTGAAAAACAGGTACAGTGCACTCCTAGAGGAAGCAGAGCTCGAGTCCGACTACGACCTGCTCGTTAAAAGCGTTACAAGCACAGCACTTAAGGTGTTGCCAAAAAAGAGAAAGAGGAAACGGGAAAATCCTTACAACGATCCTAATATTGCACACCATCGCAATATCCTAAAGGATGCGTCCCTGAGTCACAGGATTTCCCCCTCTTTTTCGTCCAAGGAAAAGCTTGAAGACGCAAAGAAGCAACTGGACGAAGCCTATAATGCTGCTACTTCACAGCACATTCGACAACAGACTGACCTGCTGGAGAAAACTAACCCTGAGCACAGGCATCGCAGTTCCTGGCACATCATCAGGCAACTAACATCTTCCGACACTGTGCCATACTGCAAAGTGCCAGGAGGCACTACCGAAGAACGGCTCAACATCTGGTTCGAGCACTTCAAGTCCCTTCTAGGCACAGAACAGCCTCCGCCGGACCTCACCCTCCCCTTCTTCAACCAGCGAGTCTCTGACACCCTGCCCATCAGCTGCTCATCCTTCAGCATGTCAGAACTCGACACGGTTCTGAAGTCCGCCAAGTCCTCCAAGTCACCCGGTCTAGATAGCATCCCTCCCTCAGTCTGGAAGCTTCCCCAGCTACGTGAAAACCTCCTCGGATTCTGTAATAAAGCACTCATGGATGGTGTGATCCCCCAAGCCTGGAAAACGGCCTCTATCATTCCTATCCCCAAAAAGGGTGATCTTACTAATCCAGGAAACTACCGTGGCATTTCACTGGCACCGGTTGCAGCGAAAGTTTTTAACAAGCTCATCCTCAACCGGATCTACCCATTCATTGATCCCCTCTTGCGGCCAAACCAAAATGGTTTCCGTAGAGGAAGATCCACACTCCCACAGGTCCTTGCCCTACGTCGTATACTCGAGGAATGCAAGATCGGAAATCGTTCAGCCGCAATTGTGTTTGTCGATTTTTCGAAAGCGTTCGACAGCATTAACCGGGATGCCCTTTTCCACATCCTCTCCCTCTACGGTATCCCTACTCCACTTGTAGATGCTATCAGGCTTCTTTATGACTCATCGTTCTCTCGTGTCCAGACCATCGACGGCCTTACTGACTTTTTTAGGACACTTATTGGAGTTCTTCAAGGGGACACTCTAGCACCCTTTCTCTTCATCGTCGTCCTTGACTATGTCCTCAGAAGCTGCATGGGTGACGAATTCGGTCTTACCATCGTGCCTAGGAAAAGCCGAAGAGTGCCTGCGGTCAAAATCACAGACCTTGACTTTGCTGATGATTTAGCCTTAATTTCAGACACCATAGAGCAAGTCCAACTTCTGCTGACAGACCTTGAAAATGCAGCCGCACAAGTTGGTCTTGCTATGAATGCTTCTAAGACCGAGTTCATGTCCATCAATATCCCTGACACTGTCGACTTACATTCTATCTCAGGCCGCCAGATTAAACAGGTTGATGACTTTAAATACCTCGGCTCTTTCATTGCGGACAGTAGAAAGGATTTCAACACAAGGAAAGGAATGGCCTGGTCAGCCTGTATTAAACTGCAAAAAGTCTGGTCCTCTGGCATTTCCGAACAACTGAAAGTCAAGTTCTTTAGAGCCTGTGTCGAACCAGTATTGCTCTATGGATCAGAGACATGGACCATAAACAAGCAGCTTGAGAAACGCCTCAACGGATGCTACACCCGTCTTTTAATGAAGGCCAAGAACATCTCGTGGAAGAAGCATCCAACCCTCAAGCAGATCTATGGCAACCTTCCATCTATTGCCTCAGTGGTTGCGTCGAGGCGTTCCAGATTTGCTGGGCATTGCATGAGAGCTTCTGACCAAGTTATCTCCACTATCCTCCCCTGGCGACTTGCCCAATCGGGCCGTGGAAGGAGACCACTCACCTTCCTGGACGTAGTAGCTCGTGACACTGGGCTCCAGTTAGACGACCTTCGAACTGTTATGTGCGATCGAGACGTGTGGAGGCAGACAGTGAATGGGATTTCGATTGAGGATCGCCCAAAGTAAGTAAGTATTATATGTTTGTTCGATTTGCTGTACATTAGAATATAATATGCTAATTTTAAAGAGTTTCAAATCAAATCATCTAGGCGTAGCTTCCACAGGAGCCCCGTAGGCTAGGATCTCATGGTTAGGTTTTAAAAGCAGTGGTATGATATTTTTGTATTTGATCTTCTATGTATTACCATGCTTTTATGCTGTCTTGCATAGTGTGACATAATAATTCTGTGATATAATACACATTATACAGACATTTCGTATGTTCAGATATTATGTCTTGTGTGGTGCACTGACATAATATATTTCAGGTGTTTTGAAAACCACAGTTGAAAGGCCATCCGCTATACTATGAGTGCTGCCGCTTCCTGACCCCATAAAACTGTATTGTACATTGTTGAGCACAGAATCTCACCCATCGATAGTTTTATCAATTTGCACTGTACAACGAGCATGCACCTCACTTACACAATACTGTAAGGTCCATGGTATATTATTTGCAGCATGTTGCAACTTTAGGGGTGCTTTTTTGGTTGACTTTTATTATGGGGAAAAATTGTATAAAAAGAGTGCCGCGCATTAGGATTGGCATGCTAGGTAACTTCCGTATACAAGTGTGCAGTCATTTTATTTATTTGTTTATTTGTGGCATATGCCACGAAATTGCAATTTTTTTAAATTAAATACTTTTCAAATTTTACAGAGTACAGCAATAGATGAATATAAAATAGAATCGTTCAAAATATCGCCCCCATCTGTAAAATATGATGGGCACCCAAACACGGTAGACACATAGTGAACTCAGTGGCGTAACGAATGGCCCCACTGACCCCGGTGTGCAGGGGGGGGGGGGGTGCCGTCTTAGGGGGGCGCCAAATCGTCGTTTGAATGTGGGACAATTTCGAAAACTCAACTAAAGTACTAGCAAAACTGCGCGTTTTGCTCTAGATGCACACTTTTTTAGAGATTTTACCCCTGTATCCTCTAAAATCACCTAATTTGTTCAATTTTAGGGAGGCGTACCAAAAGAGGAGGGGGCGCCAACAGGGGGGCGCTTTTTCGGCGGGGGCGCCAACAGGCATCGTTACGCCACTGAGTGAACTATGTCCGCAGTAACTTAGACCCATTACATCGAATTAATCTAAATCCAAAAATTTATGAAAAACTATTTAATAACAAACAAATCCATGGTGAATAACTGGGGATATAGAGTCAAAATTGGTATTTCAATAGCCAAGTTGATTTAACAAAAATCAAATATTGCGACGTAAAGCAGTTTGCAAAATCAAATGACTTTATATTATTAGCTCTTTTTTACTTAATTTAACAAAAATATGCATTATACAATTTGTAGCTTGAGACGCTTTGTCTACTATTCCCCCAGCCTTTCAATTTGAGGGGTTAACTAGGAACAATTTCAATTTAGATTTCAGATCAGCAACTTCAGATAAATAATAAAAGTACAGCAGCAGCTGTTTTGTTGCAGTGTCTGGAACTACCAGAGATCTGAGACTTTCTACGATTTTATTTCTATTTTCGATCGCATTTTGTGATAATCATGAATCATTGATTTGATTGATAACTTTAACACCTGATAGGGATCAGCTGTCATTATAATTAGCAATGTTAGCATTTGCATTATATGCTTAAGTGACTTCCAAGATTTAAAAATAACTTCTGACCTGATTTATAACAATAATAACATACCAAGCCCAATTAAACAAACGATATATTCGGTATTTTAAAATTGATCAATAAAATTTAATTGTGCAATTTAAAGATATCCACTTCTTTCGCAAGGAGGATGTTGCAATCCGAGAGGACGACTTTGCCAAACCCACCGAATAAAAGAAAGGTTTATAAGTAAACTTGAAATAGCGCTATTCTAAATGTGTTTATATCACGTCGTGACTCCCATTTCACAGGGGGGTCTGAAACCAGGTTTTCGATCAAATCCTGCCATTTGTAGTCAAACGTCGCCAACAGTTGCTCTCGTCCAATGAAATCGCTGCATTTTGCAAGTTAGAATGCATAATTGAATTACATATATTCATATGCGGAGATTGGCTTACATAATGCAGCGATTTCATTGGACGAGAGCAACTTTTGGCAACGTTTGACTACACATGGCAGCGTTTGATCGAAAACCTGGTTTCAGCTCCCCCTGTGATTTGCCATTGTCGTTACACTTTTTCTTTTTTTTTTAATTTTTATAGTCAATAGTACAGCCGCGCACTCGTGCGCGGCAGATCTACAACGTGTAACAAATACATACAGTATACGCAATATTAATTGTGGCCTTTTAATTTGTTAGTTGAAATTTTAATTTTAATTTTAGTTTGTCATTCTGCTGCAAATTTAATGCTTATGTTTATAAAAATTATTGGCCTGGGCCCGCGCCCATAGGCCGCAGCCCTCAAGTAAAATTTAAACAAAGTTTAATTAGTAAATACTTTGGCATTTTGAGGACGTCGCTGGATGCTGTTTCGACGCGCCGCGCGCAATGCTTGCTTCGCTTCAAGTGTTCACCTAACCATGTGCTTTCGCGCCACTTCGGGCGCGCTTGTTTCACAAGTCAACCGCCGTAAGGCGGGCGCGCGCTACTGCAAGCGCAAGGGCTCTGGATAGAACAACTTCAAGTGATCAAAGCACCCTTTATACTATATTTCTTTAAAACACCTGAGCTGACAAAATCGATCGATTGTTGTTTTGCAAATCATTTGTCCCACGTTGTGAATCTCACTTCATTTTATTTAATTTACTAATGTAACCCGGCCTTCGGCCGGGATTTCACTGTCGCAGTTAAAAAGGGTATGAGTAATTACCCGCTGAGTCAAAACCCGCATTAGGTGACCCAATAGCATTTTAAACAATAATTTCATAATCAGTTCTTTAGCTTGTGAATAATTAAGTCATTATTAGCCATTAGGCACCACATTCCATGATCATAAGGTCTGCACACCGACTATTACACCTCATCACTCCCGTCTTGAATTACCTGGGGACTCCAGGTTATTATGTTCATAAAGATTTGGCGGAATGACAGGCTGAGTGCCGCCCAGTAAGTTTTGAACCACTTTCCATTTTTATTTAAATCGTTATAGAAATTAACCCTTGTTAACTCCGCACCACACCCGCCTATTATATTTGAAAACACGTATAACATTTGCATTGTCGTATTAACTTTCTCTCTGCAGTCGATGCGAAGCAAGAATGCTAGTTCATAGTTTGCGCGGCGCGTCGAAGCGTGAAGCGGCGAAGTCCTCGACTATCCAACCGCGACCGCTAATTTTTTTGTCGCCGCAAAATGTTGACGCTCGTATTCCAAAAAATAATACAGGGTGGGCCAAAAGTCAGTACCTAGATACGTTGGCCTTTATATTGGCCTTTATTATAGCTCAGTCCCAGAAAACCTTACCGCCTGCTGGGCTCGCTAGAGGTGATAGATTTTCAACAGCACGTTTGGCGTCGCGCGTCACATCGAGTTTACCTTTCGCACGCTGCATTTAGTTTAGTAGTCATGACAACGACATGACTTTGCAAAGTTTTCGGTTTAATTCAGAATCTA
Organism: Bolinopsis microptera; assembly: GCF_026151205.1. NCBI lineage: Eukaryota > Metazoa > Ctenophora > Tentaculata > Lobata > Bolinopsidae > Bolinopsis > Bolinopsis microptera. The sequence continues at coordinate 5,229,107 of NC_087079.1, read as the reverse complement.
AGTTGTCCCAAATTGTGCTCCTGGGGAGCCTCTTTTAAATTTACAAGACGGACATTTTGTTGAAAACCGGAAGGTTCTATCTATTTTACTTTTGGAGATATTCCCCGGCCGGTAGGGTTTGCTGGGGTCACTGAGTGCCCAATTTAAATACTTCTTTCTGGTATGTACAATGTATGACTTACTCTTAGTACCACCACTGGTTCGAGGAATTTGTCAACTCGAAAAATATTCGCGTTCATTTTTTTCAAATGGAGGTTCATTTTTTACATTTATTTGATAGTTTGGATAGCCTGGGGACCCCGGGCTATTATGTTCATAAACATAATAAAGATTCAGCGGAATGACAGGCTGAGCGCCGCCCAGTAAGATCAAGCTAAATGTTATTAAATTGTGTTTGGCCATTCGAATTACGTTTGTCCTGAAAGAATTAGAACTGTAGCTTCTCAGATGACCGAGATATTTTATTATACAGAATTGAATGCTTCTAAATAAACCCAGTTATAAAAGGAGAAAGCATAACGAGTTTATTCATTACGTGCGATCAGGTGATTGGTTTACCTAATCACGTGATAAGGTGCCCCCGTTAACTACCCCGTTAAACATTATGGGAATTGTTAAGGGTGCCCAATTAAGGTGTCGTGTCACTGTCACATAATCACCCAGTCGATTTTGTTAACGAGATACAGAAAATGCTTGATAACTTCGTCATTTCTGATCCGTTTTGCCTCATGTTTTCAGATCATATGCAACATTTGATAATCTACCGTCTCTGAAAAAATTAGGCGTTCAGTATGTTCATGTTCAGAGAAAACAAAATAGGTGTTTTAATATTGAATGGGCGTGGTCTAAAATATTCGAATTTTCAAATTTTGACGACGGAATCCTCGAACCAGTAAGTACAGTTTGCCATCTGCAAAGCAACAGCTCTCAAATATAAAACACGGCGGAGCTATGGCCAACGTATGGGTACTGACTTTTGGCCCACCCTGTATATTTCGGTACGACTACGAGTAGCAACTGATTCTCAACGTCATAATATTGAGTATACGACTGTACAGCTTTTTATAATGATGTTCGTTTACAGTTTAATGTTTATAGACAGACCAAAATAAACAATGAATCAGAAAACTGTAAGTGTAAATACTAAATAGATTATTAGATAATTACATTAATTAGATAATTACACTAATAATAATATAATAACAATAAAATGATATTAGAGTAGAGCCAGAATCAAACAAGTTTTTAAATAGAATCTAAACAATGTTGTGCAATGCATTAAAAGCAGGATCAAGGATTACCACAAATATATGTCACAGATGAAATGAAACAGAATGTCTTCTATAAGTATAATAAAAGTATTTAAAATTCAGTATTAGAACCTATTAGTATTAAAATCTAGCTTCAAGCTTAATACAATATAAATATGTTGCCTTATCACAATGGTGGCAAGCACGACTGTGGAAATTTACACATCTTTCTTTTCGTTATGAACAATTTCCACTCTACCCAATTTTTTTCCCTGCTCTTGCCGAAGGCAAAAAGATCGTAGGGAATAAGTAATCGGGTTTGGATATATGAGCTATCCCGATGGACCTGCGGTGACGACAAAAGTCTGCTCCTTCGCAATATAGACCACTCCCCTATAATTAAGTGTATAGGAAGCGTCTGTTATGCTGCGCGTGACGTTCAGCATGTGTTAGTTAATTGCAGTATCCAACGCGAATTTCAATTGTTATGTCAAACGATGTCGTTCAAATTAAATTAGCCCAAAATTTGTGCGCGGCGTCTAAATATTCGATAACATGCAATCCTGCACGCGCGCAATGACAAATTACGATGAAAATATTGCGTTGCAAATATTAACGGTTTAAGCAGGGAAAATGAATCGTGCGTGGTGTAACCGCGGCGAAATTCTTGTAGGTTTTGTGTTTTGATTAAAAATAATCATTTGATACTTCAACTTCAAGGGTTTAAATCATTCAGCGGCACAAAAGTATATTTTTCTAAAAATTTGAAACACTTTCTTTCTCAACGAGTTTGTTGTAAGTAGATAAACTAAAAGTGAGCAACCTATCAGTACTTGTAGCACCGAATAGAACACATCAAAAACAACCGACAGATCACCTTTCTCGACAAGCATTTCAGTTATCTCCACAGTGTAAACGATCATCCCAGCCCAGGGTAGCGTGGTAGCGAGACTCACACCAAGGATCGCTATTATGGACCAGGGTATAGTTCTTCGCTCTTCCTGTGATAGATTCCCTCCAGAGGTGTTGGTGGAGGTAGACATCGACAATGAAGCTTTGGTAAGCGAACGGTGGATCTCTTTTGCGCCAGCAGCCAGCTTGCACATGTAGATGTACAAGCAAACTGTGCCGATGAAAGGAAGAATAATGCCTACTGTAGCAACAATACTATAGAATATTTTACATTCAGCTTTACCTTTTTCATCAAAACTGCAGTACGTCATAACCTCACCATTACGTAGCCGAGACAAATTGACAACTGCGCTGCAAAGTCCAAGGCTAGGAGCAGCCGCTATTAGTCCGCAAATCAAAACAGCGAGTGCAAATGCGATCAGCTGGTTTCTTCTCTTTATGTAGTCGAAATAAGACAATGGGAATGTAACAAATATGCTCCTGACGGCTGAAATGATGAAAATGCAGTACCCTGGTAAAAGCAAACAAAATGTTTGGAAACCTTGTTTTATTTGACACCCCAACTCAGTTTCCTGATCCTCGGTCTCCTCTGATCTAGTCAGCTCAGAAATCCAGGATATGGAGAGAACCAGAAGGAGTAGCAGTTGAGACACGGTGTAAAACAGAACAGTCAAATAGATGTTTAGCAGTCGCTTAAAGTGTTTAAAGATTATGTAAAATGTTAAAACGCTAAAAATTATCAGGGTAATATAGCTTGGAATTGAGATTACCTTGCTGATTATCAAATTAAATTTGAACGGACTAGGTATAGGACTCCAATGATTCTGAGGAACATCATTAATTATTTGTAAGAATTTGTCACCTCCATGATCCGAATCAGGTATTTTTAAAGATGATATCGGTGAAGATGATATCCAAGGTGGTCTCTGCAATCGCGAGTTGAGCGGTGACGAGGAGATTGGTGGAAACATCCTCAGTCCGGAGAGTTACTTCTAAATTGTCATGTTCAGCTGAGTTGGTGATAGAGTTGTTAGAGAGTGTTATACTGGTGCTTCAGAACAGAGGATTACAATAACCAATGATTTGCTGCTCGTACGGTTTTAATTACCAATTCTAATTCTAGGAACCGACCGGAGTAGGAGAGAATGAGGGGTCCCACTTCACTCTTAAGAATCTGGTGTGTTGGAGAGGTGGTTCGGATTTGAAATAGGATTAAAGTGTCAAGATATTAATGCTTTTCATGCAAACAAGCGAAAATTAATACTGTTAATTGGTTTTTCTTTGAGATATGTTCCACAGTTAATTGCGTTATAGTGGTATCTGTGGACATTATTGGCAATTACATCATTAAGCTGTTTGTCGGCTAATCAGGTGTGGTGTCATGTTCGCAAGCAATAAATACATCGTTAATTAATCAGGTGTGTCATGATTGCATCGTTAATCAGGTGTGTCATGTTTGCGAGCAATGTTAACGTTAATCAGCGGTCGTTAATTGGGTTTATTAGGTATCAAATGAGAATTGTATGCGGCAACGAACTTTAACTGCAATAGAAAAACCTTCCTCCAGATTTACCGATATTCCGTTTGATCACAACTTTGAATCTTTTCTAAAATGATTACCAGCTACGATATCCTCTGTCATGTGTTCGACCATCTATGCAACGAGAAACTTCTGCCCCTTCTGGGGGTCAACAGCCTATGCAGACAAATGGTGATGAATCAGTTCACGGTGTTGAAGATCACGAGTAGCAACTTACGCGAAACGTTGCTGTTGGTGGCTAACTGCCCCAAACTGTCGACTTTAGAGATAGCATTTACAATTACAGGCGGTGAGGAAAGACAGAGCCTGAACAGCTTCATCAGGCTCCCGTCAACTCTGACAGAGCTGCGGTGTACCGGCCCTGTGCCGGAATGGTGGCTGGCTTCAGTCAGCAAACGGCTGCCAAACCTGGCATCAGTGGTGTTATGTGACAACACTACAGCAACAGGGGAGCTCTATGGATAATGGAGGTCAGGGGCTCCCCTGACCTCCATAGAGCTGTCGGGTATCAGCCAAAACTTCCCAACTTCCCCAAAATTAGACATAAAAACTTAGACCACTAGACATAAGTTTACTACTAGACAGAAAGTTAACCACTAGACACCCCAAATTCCAATCAATGCCTGGAAAACTGCAAACATTCAGAAGACGATACATAGAGGACAGAGGCCCTTTTATGAACAAAGGCAAAGATGAGGAAATAGCATAATACGTATGTGATGTAAAATGTGTTAGGCATAAGTTACTATTTATAGTTAGCAGTTAATCTGTTAAGCGAGATTTGGAACCATGAAAACATTGACCAATTGTTAAGATAATTAATCTACATTATAACTTTATAACATACCTTTGCGAACACAATATGGACAGAACCTCATGAGGGTAAAGGAAATATTTCTACGAACATAGTGTAATACGGTAAGCTGATGCAGCAGGGTTTTATATAGCGTTATAGCGTACTGATATTTTAGAATGTTCTAGTTTAGTGTAGAATAACCGTTAGAAGGTTGGAGCTGAGTGTAATAGATTTTGGATGGTTTTGCGGAGGAAGACACTTTTTTTTTTTTTTTTTTTTTTTTAAGAGAGGCTGGGCATAGAAAGCCCACTAGAGGATAGCATTAAGATGCTTTGCCTACCTCTGGGATGAGGGGGGGTTTATCGGAGACAACAGTGTGAATTGTGGAGGACGGTGGTGGTAATGATCTGAATGGGAATACCGCGCTTTGGTACCAGATGAGTTTATAAATCAGTTAGGCAAGGCTGCATATGTAATGTGTGTCTAGGACCATCCGTTAACCAGATATCCTGATTCAGTCTGTGGACTTTGTTGTTGATTTGTCGTTTGATGTAAGATTGAGGGATTGGGCATTTCAAAACGTGTTCGCTGGTCGTGCCAAGCTTGGCCAGCTCATCCGCTTTTTCATTTCCCCACAACCCAATATGGGCTGCGGAGGAAGACACTTGTTAGTCAGTTTTGGTCGCTGAACGACTCGTGAGCAGGCAAAGTTTATCATCGGTACGCCCCGGGAGGACTAGTCTAGGATGCCGCCTCTATTTTACACTAAACATAGTGATAGTGAAAAACTTATACAAAGGATGCCACAATCCTTGAAACATGCTGCCACCTCTAAGTCGCCCTAGGGCCTGTCGTGATATCATGGATCGCTTAGGTTCCACCAGGATCTGGTAGTCCTCATAATTCTGCGGCCTCTATGTTTCGTCATCTCGCACAACTCTTTAAGAATCTTGTGGATTTGGCATGTGAAAATTTGCAGCCTTCCAGACATTGATTGGGTTAACGAGGTGTCGTACGTCACCTCAAGATCGGGTGACAGGGGGCTGACCAGGCCAGAACCCAATTGATTGGGTCTGAGGTCACGTGATTATGAGCCTGAGGTCACGTGACTATGACGTCACCAGACCTTCCTCTCCGTTTCCCGCTCATTGGACCAGGTGAGCTTGCATGCATGTGAATGTGGGTGTAAGTATAGCTGTACTGTAGTTTATACCTAATTAAACCCCTATAGAAACCGAAAATTTATTTTCTGGCAGAAAGCTAGAAATTTACCAAAATATCGTCATTGTTTTAAATTTATTTTGATGACCATTCCTGACCTAAAATCGCACGAGAAATCGATTAAACTTGGTTTCAGAACTCAACAATGCTTCCTTATGCCTCAAAATCCATGTTTTATCGATTATACAATCAACATCTCGATCCTGTAGTTAAACTTATTACTTAACGGATTCAAGTATAGTTACGCGGTAGACAAACTAAAACAAAATTGTACGTTTATAACCTACCAGGACGTGCGCCGAGTTAAACTCGTCGAAGGTAATATTTGGAACAAATATTTTACGAGTATCACCCGTTAAATAAACTTATATGTATAAAAACCTTGTGTTATGTGGCAGTTGTATTGCAATTTGTGCAATTTCAGTTGGGCAGCTTTTTTTAAGTGTCTGTTATTTCAATTTTCGTAAACCTACTACCTGGGAATGTCATGAATGAAAAAGGTGACCATCTTTGGTTATAACTAGCACTTTGCAAATCCAGCAGATCTACTTTCGTAAAATATTTTGTTAACAATTTCTAATAAAATTCAAGTTGCGCTGGTGAGGCTAAATGTTAAAAGTGAGTCGTCGATTGGTACAGTATAAATGGAAAAGACAACTACTTTTTATATTAATATAATGATTTATTTTATAAGGTTACTTATGAATTTATTCGAGAAATAATCTGGAAGTATTATGTGCGAACAAGATGTGCGGAGGGAGGGTGTGGCCGATTGTCTGAAAATCCTTGACTGGAGAAGGTGCCACCCTCCCGACGTGTGAGGGTTTTTTACAAGCCATACTTGGACATGACCGCAAGGAAGTTCACTGAGCTCCCCATCTACAAAGAAGATTCTTGTGGATGGTGGTTTAAAACGGGAGTCGGTAATAATTGTTATTATCAAAGATACTTTTTTGCATAATATGTGTCATATGTTAACGATCAGCTTAATCAATCATTCATTCAACATATTATTATACTACTACTAGAAATAACGTGTTTGAGTTAGGTTACAGTTTCTTTAGTCTCAGTACATGATGTAAATAAAAAATAACACAATTATCCTCAGCAAAGAAGGAGTATGCTCGGGTAACCCTACCCCCCTTGCTACGTGGTCTGACGAGAGCCGCTATTATATCATATATAAGAATGCCTCTCAAAACAGTATTTGTTAACAACAACCAAGCTGTTGAGAGGCAAGTGGCGCTTATTTCAACCTGTGGTAAGAAGGTGGTAGGGGAGGATAGGAAGTCTGGGCAACAAATTGCTGTCGCAGAGCACAGACAGCAAACGAGAAAGCAGAAGAAGTGAAGGTACAATAAATCAGATATACTGTATTTCCTAAGTGGCTCACAAGTAGGAGCTCAACCATTATTTCTTGTATTGTCACAAAAAACGTCTGTAGCTTAACTTAATTTCAGATCACATCATTATAATGGATTATAAATAATGCTAAACATTAGCCATATTAAGTGAAGAGTATTATGTAGGCTTTTAACAACCATATAATGCTTTATATCCCACACCCAAGTAACGGAAATGCAATTGATTTTAACCTGTCGACAATATTTCAGAAAAGATTCCCGCAAGCAAGCATGTTCCTTCGTTCTGCTCTGATCTCTACTCTGTTACTAACTGATGATGGACTTTGATACGATTCGTTGATATGATTTTTTGACGTATTGTATACAGCTTACACTTAACCATATGGTTCAGACAAAAGGACAATTAAACTGGTGTTTTGTTTTTAACGGGTGATACTCGTAAAATATTACCTTCGACGAGTTTAACTCGGCGCACGTCCTGGCAGGTTATAAACCTACAATTTTGTTTTAGTTTGTCTACCGCGTAACTATACTTGAATCCGTTAAGTAATAAGTTTAACTACAGAATCGAGATGTTGATTGTATTGATAAAACATGGATTTTGAGGCATAAGGAAGCATTGTTGAGTTCTGAAACCAAGTTTAATCGATTTCTCGTGCGATTTTAGGTCAGGAATGGTCATCAAAATAAATTTAAAACAATGACGATATTTTGGTAAATTTCTAGCTTTCTGCCAGAAAATAAATTTTCGGTTTCTATAGGGGTTTAATTAGGTATAAACTACAGTACAGCTATACTTACACCCACATTCACATGCATGCAAGCTCACCTGGTCCAATGAGCGGGAAACGGAGAGGAAGGTCTGGTGACGTCATAGTCACGTGACCTCAGGCTCATAATCACGTGACCTCAGACCCAATCAATTGGGTTCTGGCCTGGTCAGCCCCCTGTCACCCGATCTTGAGGTGACGTACGACACCTCGTTAACCCAATCAATGTCTGGAAGGCTGCAAATTTTCACATGCCAAATCCACAAGATTCTTAAAGAGTTGTGCGAGATGACGAAACATAGAGGCCGCAGAATTATGAGGACTACCAGATCCTGGTGGAACCTAAGCGATCCATGATATCACGACAGGCCCTAAAGTCGCCCACAAGAAGCCACTGAGCTGCAAAATCTTGCCACTACTCGATAGAATTAAAGATGAAATGATTTAAACCTCAATCTGATAACCAAAATGATAATATGCCATATAGGACTACTTGTCCCAGATTTTTCTTAGTTTGGCTTGTTGCGGCGCCGCGATTTTTGGCCTAAATAATCGCGATTTTCTTTTGTCCTTATTCCGTAGAGTTATTTCTAACTTGTCATGTTTAGCTGAGTTGGTGATAAAGTAGTTAAAGAGTGTTGTACTGGTGCTTCAGAACAGAGGATTACAATAACCAATGATTTGCTGCTCGTACGGTATTAATTACCGGCACTAATAGTAATACAGTTATATAATTATTATATAACTAATACAGTTATATAATAAGTTACATAAAGTAGTATAAATACTAATATATACATACTTTATCGGACCTTATTTGGACGGACATTAATTGAACGCTGGAAGCCCTAACGTCTGGCGATCTGGGAGGAACTTTTGAGATCGTCTGGAAGGGCTGATCTAAAAGCAAGCTCTGCTCAGTTAAGTGTTTATAGCTAATCTAACTAGACTAACGAGCTAGTTAACGAATCTATGACATCTAACTTTGCTCTGCAAATACATTATCTTTTGCCGCGATTTTCAAGATTTTCATCGCGATTTTTGGCCTACATAATCGTGATTTTCTTTTGTCCTTGAGGTACGCTCAGCCACCAGGTACCTGGAAATTAGTTCGACACGAACTTGAACAAAAGCATCGATTTTTTTTAAAGAGGCTGGGCCTGGTTGGCCCACGAGAGGATAGCATATGGATGCTTTGCCTACCTCTGGGGTATGACAGCCTTGTGGGAGGATGCCGGTGGAATCAAGATGTGTAATCAAGGATGATGGTAAGTGTTGTGGGGTGTTTTATAGATGAACGTGGCTGAGTGTGGAAGAGAGAGGCGAACTAAGACGACGTTTGAGTAGTCGCTATGTTACACCGGTCTGGTCCAACTCCTCTGGCACCATTAAGCGTTTAGTGTGGTTTGCAAAGTTGACGATGGTGGTGTTGTGTTGGTTGTCGAATATATCATTGACAGAGAGGTGGTAGTCCCGAAAATTATTTGGGCAATAGCCGGGCACTGTCCGAGAAAGTGTGAGACAGTCTCCTCTTCGTCGCCGCATTTAGGACAAGCACTTGTGTCTGATTTGCGAATGGTATGTAGGCGTTTTGTTAAGGCCGATGGTGTCGTAACAGTCTCTAGTAGTTCTACTCCTCGTTGAGGGTGTGGATATAGCTTGAATAGAGGAGAGACTGTCTGACCATATGATGATGTGTGTGTTGGTATAAGTTGACAGATATTTACAAGCTTCGATGATGGCAGCATCGATGGTTGGTATTTAAATAGTTTTTTAATTCCATGTCCGTTTGTCAGTATATTTCGAATGTTTCACTTTTATGATATAGTACCTATAGTCTATACAGATAATTGTATTTATTAACATCCAGCACCAAAGGAATTTATGAACAAAAGCCATGAACTATGTTCATTGATTCTAATTTCTAATAATTCGGTTCATTGATTCTAATAATTTGGTGCTGGACAAACTGTCGTGGGTAAATCGTGAGAAATAATAGCTTTTGATTACCTTATCGGACCTTATTTGGACGGACATTAATTGAACGCCGGAGGCCCTAACGTTTATCTTAATGTCCGTTCAATTAAAGTCCGTTCATTTAAGGTCCGTCCAAGTTCAAGTCCGTTGAATTTTTTTCAAACATTTTTCCACTTCGAACTTTTTGTCCAGAATTCGTGAGAATTGTCCAGCTTTGGTTCGAGACGGCAGTGTTAAACAAGGAACTGAAACCGAGGGTCGGTTCTGTTCAGCCGGTATCACGTTAATGAGACAGCTTTACAACCGAAGGACTGTTCATTTTAAATAGAGTTAATACTAATGAGTTGCATGATGCAGACAACAATTATAATTCTGTGATTAAATTTATTTTGTTAATTGTAATGGTATGATTTTATTGTAAATGTATTATATTTCGTTTTGACCGGGTGTAGCAAGTCCACACCGTGGCACCGTAAAATAAAGATCTGGTTTTAATCTGTTATGAAAAGCTCTGATAGGTAAACTTAACTTACGAAAATACAATATACGGGAACAGGATCGAGTGAAATATTTTCTACACGATTCACGTACTGAAGCCAAGCAAGACAACTGAACAACGAAATTATGAGTATAATTGTGATATAGTAGATAGGTAGATTTATCAAAAGACAAGATTTTGGTATACAATAGAATTATTTTCTAAAACTTAATTTGATGCCGTCTTTTTAAAATCTATTAGACTGTGCGCCGCTCATGCTGCAAGCTCGTGCACTGGCACAATTAAAACATGTAACGAAAACATTAATAAATAATGCTTCAAACTTATTGTTCAAAACCAAATAGAACAACGCCATCACAATAAAACAACTGCAACTGCCAAACAGATATCAATCGCAGCTATTGTGTATGCGTGATCTAATTCGAAGCAATTAAGATTTAAGTTCAAAATGAATAATAAATGGTTTGATCATTGACTAAAAGACATTTATTTCTAAACATTTTATCGCATATGACACTTCATTTGGACTACATAGCATTAGCAAGACTTGAGATGGGTTAGATGTGGAGACAACTTACAATCTTATGCAATCCAAATCACTGTGTGCCATTTTCATGTGTTGAAATACTACTACTACTACTATGTCGGAACTAAGTCCGATCTACGCCAGATAATCTCCTCCATATATCCCTGTCCCGCATCAGGGTTCGCAGTTCCTCTTTACAGTTTGTCCCAACTTCCTTCAGTAACATAGACAAGTAGCTTTGTCTTGGTCGGCCTTGCTGTGATCTACCATGCATAGGTTCCCATAAGATTATGTGTTGAAATAGCCTGGCTCATGGACTGGGGACCAAGAGCTATGTTCCTTTTATTCTCTATACCTGGAGCGAGCAGAGTCTAGCCATATTTACGTTTTCTTATATTTGAGCAGAGTATTATGTTTCGTCACAAAACTGATAAGCATATCAAAATGAAGATTTCCACCGAACATAAACGTGATCAAACATTTTGCCCAAAAAACCACGTTGTATATATAATAGGGGCGCGTTATAGAAAAGGAATACTGTACCCTTATATTCATCAGCAGTTTAGCGATGAAGTCAGATCCTCAAACTACAAAACCAGTTCGTTAGTATTCAGCTGCAACTTGTTGTACATTGAAACATAGGGTATTAAAACGGGTATTATATTTGTTAGAGTTTGACCTTGTATTTAATAATAAATCCATAAAGACATGTTCGAACATTTTATAGTGATACATCTCATAAGACAATGTTACTGAATGATACAGCTTTAAAAGAAGATTCGCTATTCCACAGTAACACGACACTCCTTACCCCCAACAGTGCGCTACTCAAAGTACGAATCTGCACGGTTATCTAGAACCAAACATTGTAACGTAGGCGATACTAGGGTGTGGATTTCACATTTCGTCTTCGCACTGTGTTCTTTGTTGCAGTTTTACAGCTGCCTTTTCATCCCACCACGTGGAATTTTGAACTAATAAAAAATGCATCTAAAATTTCTGGTTTTCCAGCTGCTTCTCTTAACAGTATTATAGTCGTGTTTAGTTCAGTAAAGGAGAATTTTTTTAAAGAAATTTTACTTACAGAGTGTTTCATAAATGGAGTCCGGTTTTTTATTAATTGTTTAATTTAGTAAAAAATTAAATAACTTGTATGATAACATGATTGGGAACTGGGTTTTACTACCCCAGTTAATGTTTACTAAAATAGATATTGAACAGCAATTTAATAAGATAAAAATCGTACCAGCGTACTTTAAAATCTGTATGATTCATGAAATTAAAAGTAGCTTTGACCATTAAGAGTTAAATATATTGTTTATATTCCCCATCATGGACTAGTGGCTCAACAATACTGCGTCGGAAATTAAAGCTCAGCTAAAGCCTGAAGACTATTCAGTCTTGTATAGAAAATAACTACAGCTACCAATATGTCCCTCACAAACATGGTCCAAAACATCTCAAAACAGCACACGAAACACACACTCAAAAAAAGTTGTCAACCGTTGCTCTCATCTGCACAATAATTATAAATTTGCCCGTCCTTTATGTAAAACTTTTTGGTCGGTTCTGCAAGTGCCCGCTTCTTCATGTCCTGTACCAGATCTTTCCGGAGCTTCCTCTGTTCGACAGACCGATCAGGGCTCAAGAAAACTGTCTTAAACTTCTCAGTCTGCCGCAGGTTCCTGGCATTCCTCAGAATCTGATTAACGATGAGCGAGTTTGAGGTGATAACTTTAACTGGTCGCCTTGAGTCAACCGTTTTCTTTTTTCCTATTCTCTGAGCCTCTACTTTTGGCTTTATGCCAATAGTTTCCAAAACTTCACTGACTTGAGATTCGAGCTTCTCTTCTTTTTCCTCAGGCAGGCCGAAGATAAGAAGGTTCCTGCTGCGGTCCTCCTCTGCAACAATAGTCTTGACTACAGACGTCAATGCTTCCGGGCTGATTACTGGAGACTGTGCTGGCAAACTTTGAACGACTGAGCTGTAAGATTGGAACTCCGCTTTCACTGAATCAGCAACTGAACTTGACACAGTTTTCTTCATCGCTTCAAGTTGCTCAGTCTTGCAAGCTGATAGCTCGGCCTGAACACTGATAACCTGCTCTTGCTTCTCAATTAACTGACCCTGAAGTCTGGTCAACACATTCTTATACGCTTCAACGGTATCCATAAGATAGTTCGTATACTCAAAAGATCGACCACACACATCGACAATCTCCGGCTTATTCAGTCTGTTGAAGTTCTTAGCGTCCGCAATGTCCTTTAACTTTCCGTAAGGCTTGCCAAATTTCTTCAGAGTCTCTTTGCTCCAGGTGAACATCTCATTCCACATGTAATTGATACTTTCCAAGTCCAAATCTGCCATCGTAAAGATCAGAACAACAAGCTATAAAAGATCAGAACAACAAGCTATGAGATCAGAACAACAAGCTATGTGATCAGAACAACAAGCTATGAATCAGAACAACAAGCTATGAATCAGAACAACAAGCTACATAATTACTGTATAATGTAAATTTTATAACCACTCGTCGCAACAGCTTCTAAATTATAATTGAACAATATCTCAGTGCAGAATGTGATGCTCGCGTAAAGAGCATGCTTCCCGGAATCAGCATCATGAACAGAACAAGATGCTGTGTTAATGCGGATAATTCATACTCCTACACGAAACACTACATCATATTACTCATAACCCCCACATGAACACATAAACCCTACTCCATATTAGGAACATCTGCACTGTCCAGTCTCCACCTGATCCAGAGAAATACACACAGAACAAGGAGATAAAGAGTGTCTTATAGTAAACAGGACTGTGAGCACTCTGAACCGAACCATTTTGGAGAGGAGTGCTCCACATTCGGTAGTGGACCAGGAGAAAAAGTCTACAACGATAGCTACTTTCCAGAACAGAAATGTGACACACACTGTGAACCAGTACTTGTAATCTGACAACAGAAGAGAAGATATGCGAGGAAGGAGAGACAGATGACTTCGGTGGGTGTTAAAATAGCAAAAGAGAAGGAAAGAAGTGCATACCACTACGGAGAGAATTGTACAACCTATTGTAAGACAGCACAACAGATAGGAGTCTGGATAGCATCAGGAGCTGTCCTCTTCATGATATTGATTTTGGGTGCATTTATATTCTACACTCACGCAGGAAGCAGGAAAATGTAGTTTACGTTAATACTGCAGTTCCCAACACACCTGAACAGATCCCCACTACTGAACACAAGCAAGACGATGTTGTTGTCCGAGTAACCTCTGAAGATGCTACTTACATTGACTACACTATTGATGGAACCTCACCAGACAGTGATCATCTCTACACTGATGTTGCGTTTCAAACCTTAGTTGTAGTGAACGTACGGAACGTTCACTAAAAATAGTTTGTGAACGCGTTTGCTAAAGATTTTAACGTTCGGAACATAAGGAACGTTAATTGCTATTATGAAATTAAAATGCCGGACATAGCCCAATTATCCGGCAAAGATGCTGACAGATGAACGAGATTCTCTAAGACGGCAGGTGGACGTTTTCCAGAAACGGCTGATCACTGAGCAATTCCCATGTACCCTAACAACTGATGGTTGGAAGGATCTATCCTCTCACCCTCTCGTTAACTTCACCCTCGTGCAAAGGCAGGACATTATTTTTCATGACGCAGTTAATGCTACAGGGGTTGAGAAAACTGCGAATGGTCAGTATGAGATTGTAAAAGCCAAAATTGAAGAAATTGGCGCCGACAGGATTTGCCACGTTGTAACAGACAATCCAAATGTCAATAAATCTCTACGACGCTTAATCGAAGCTGATTATGAACACATCATAGGATCATGCTGTGTAACCCACCAGTTCGATCTACTTGCCGAGGATGTCGGGAAGTTGAGCTGGACCAAGGAGACATTGTCGAATTGTAACAAAATAGTTACAAATGTGAAAAAACGTTTAGAACCCATTCTCATGTCAATTTGCTAAAACCAGGGGAAACTCGGTTTGCCACCCAGTTTATTATGTTAGAGAGACTGAAGGGTTCCAAGGATGTCTTGCCAACAAAAGGTGGCTCGAGCTCCATTCCCCCCTACATTCAGTAGGGTTTTGTGTTCACCCGCGGCTTATCAGGGATATGATCAGCACACGAATCAGGATGTCTGGAAGTTAAAAACTATCGGAAAAATTATCAAAATATTGACTAACGTTCACTAACGTTCACAAACGTTCACTACAAAATGATTGGAACGTACGTTCAGTACGACTAAGTTCAGCGTTCACTACAACTAAGTTTCAAACTAAAGCTGTTCTAGATGAACCACCTTATGATTTCGCAGAATTGAGGCTGTGGTGAGAAGCTAACGGGTGATACTCATAAAATATTTGTTTCAAATATTACCGTCGAATAGGACCGTCGACGAGTCCAAACCGGGCGCCCCTCTTGGTAGGTTATAAACCTACAAGTGAGAAGCAATATTAAGCTGAGTCGTGAGGTGAAATGATTCCATATGAATTAAGGAGTTAGTATTTGTTATTACTCGTTTGAGTTATTGTTTGCTGCAAACCTGACGAACTGAGGAACTAAATTGGCGTGTTAAATATGTGAGCTTTTTCGATGCATGTTATTAATTAGTGTTTTGACCTTATTTAAGAATTTACTTAATGATGATCAAGTACTTTTTACAAATACTATTTTTTAACATGTAAGACTATCCTATGTATATTTTATAAAATTGGATAACTGATCCGCTTTGTATGTTTTATGTTGCGAATGTTTTTATTCTTGGAAATAGATTGTGAGTGGTTTGTATAGTGATTCAAACATTATAATAGTGATTAAATATTCCAGCGTATTAGTTTGTACAGTTGAACTATTTTTGACCCCCTTACCACTCCCCGCTCCCATTATCATACTTGCGGAATGTGGGCAGTCAAAAGAAAGGTACAGGTCAGTAAAGATGATACGATAACTGCTGCTTGGGTAGCAGTTATCTCCACAATAAGAAACCTGATATTCCGTTACTAGAAATTACTAGAAATTAAAGATGTAGGTATTTGACATTGTGAAATTTGAAACATAAGGAAATATAAACTATCCATTTTATCACTATGGGCCCTTTACTTTTCAGTCAGTGTTGCTAAATTAGTTAAAAATCTATCAAAAAGTACGCTGTGTTTGAAGAAATACGTCAAAATACGAGGTCTTCACCTCCAAAAAGTGGTTAACGGGCGCAATTTTTGTTAATGGCAAAACTTGCCTCATAAACTTTAACGGGTGATATATTTGTAGAATATTGTTTCAAATATTAGGACCGTCGACGAGTCCAACTCGGCGCGCGTCCTGCATGGTAGGTTATAAACCTACAACAACTAGTCATCCTGCATCAACAGCGCAGGTATTTGTTATTTGGCAGGAGTTGCTATTAACTTGGCAGGATTTGTTATGAAATTATCAATCCACTAGTGTAACCCGGCCTTCGGCCGGGATTTCACTGCCGCAGTTAAAAAGGGTAGGAGTAATTACCCGCTGAGTCAAAACCCGCATTAGGTGACCCAATAGTTTCTTCAACAATAATCTCATCATCAGTTATTTTTTGTGGATAATTAAGTCATTATTAGCCATGAGGCACCACATTCCATGATCATAAGGGCTGAACACCGACTATTACACCTCATCACTCCCGTCTTGAACCGCTTTCCATTTTTATTTAAATCGTTATAGAAATTAACCCTTGTTAACTCCGCACCACACCCGCCTATTATATTTGAAAACACGCATAACATTGTCGTATGAACTCTTTCTATCTCTCTCTGCAGTCCAAACAGACCCCAATTAACACTAACAGTCCCCCCTCCCCTAATAAGCTTATGGTATAACATTACAGCGAATCTTCCGGGCTAATCCAATTATGACGCTACTTAAATGCAGCTATAACATATTATACAGTAATGAGAGAGAGAGAGAGAGAGAGAGAGAGCAAGCCCCGTAACTCTTGCCGTTCTGCTCAAGCTATTTTATGTAACATTTGTGGTACAAAACCATCAATTAAACCACTTACCACCGGCCGATTTAAAAAAAATTTCTTATGGGTTTCATCAGAGTTTTGTCGGCACTATACCGAAAAAACCAGTCCCGTAACTCTTACTGTTTTTTTGTATAACCGACCGGAAATTACACACGGACACACAGACGATCAGACAGACAGACACACACACATTTTGGTGTTATTAAGGTGATTCCGCCTTTCGATCCGGATAGATTATGGCAATGTTAAAGTTAAATCGGCAGGTTTTCTATTAACTTGGCAGGATTTGTTATGAAATTATCAATCCATTCCGCCTTCCGGATAGATTATGGCAGTGTTAAAGTTAAATCGGGAGGTATAACATACCATTACCACGGTTGTGCTGTCTATAGAAGTATAAAAAGCTAGGGTCTAATTTAAATTTGTAATTATCACCGGACGTGAGACGTATATTACTACTACTACTAGTAGTTGTACTACTATTATAGTATACTTCTCAATCTATAATTCCTCGAATATTCCCAGACCACGGTTTGAATATCAAATCAGCCGGACCGCAGTCATATCAGACCGCATCACCGCATCAAGGGCCCCGACAGTTGGTTTCAACTGTGGGGCCCTTTTACTTTTAGAACAATCTGGAAGATCGACTGTAAAGTGATTTGTTTTGTTTTAAAGACCCGAGGGCCACCCTTAAGGGCTTTGAAACCGGTTTATTAAGTACAATATAATATAAAAATAAATACTGAAATCGTAACATTCATGTCGATTCTAACTGAAATAATATCATCTGTAGTTTAAATAATATTACTTACTATCACTTAATTAAGAAATATGATATTGATAATATAATAAAATAAATATCTCTCTTATTTCCACACTAATTCTCACACCAAGCTTTAATTCACACATCAAAACTTTAAATTTTATCATATTACAAATGTCCTAATATATACGTTTCTTATCTTAAGTTAAAAGTCAGGGGTGCAGCCGTTGAACTTAAAGTAATTGATCACGCTGGATCACGATGTTACTTTATCAAAATCAGCTGGCCGTTTAGAAATGATTGCTGAGCTCTGTGCAGGTTGTGTGTCATGTGGTACTGTGTAGTGTGTGTGTGTGTGTGTGTGTGTGTGTGTGTGTGTGTGTGTGTGTGTGTGTGTGTGTGTGTGTGTGTGTGTGTGTGTGTGTGTGTGTGTGTGTGTGTGTGTGTGTGTGTGTGTGTGTGTGTGTGTGTGTGTGTGTGTGTGTGTGTGTGTGTGTGTGTGTGTGTGTGTGTGTGTGTGTGTGTGTGTGTGTGTGTGTGTGTGTGTGTGTGTGTGTGTGTGTGTGTGTGTGTGTGTGTGTGTGTGTGTGTGTGTGTGTGTGTGTGTGTGTGTGTGTGTGTGTGTGTGTGTGTGTGTGTGTGTGTGTGTTTGTGTGTTTGTGTGTCTGAAGTGAAGTGAGCGGTGAAGTGAGCGGTGACAGTTATTATGATGCACCGAGATCAAGTTTTGCATTAGACTTGTAAATATTTATTGAAAATAAGCTGGGAAGACACGTTATATTTAAGTTTGTTTCAGTGATGGCAAGCAGTGGAATTTTGAAAAATACTGATTGTCTAAAAGTGTTACTACCGTATGTAAGTATGATCAGTTACACGAGTGGGCCTTGACACCATGGTTGTACAAATCCGTATTTTTCATAAACTGCGATAAGATTTTTCCCTGCTACATCTTTTTCGTGTTTTACTAAATCAACATTATAGTCACCGGTAAAAACGATGTGTTTACGAAAGTGCAGATCAAGACTTCGAATTGGATTATCTAGAATTTCGGTAAATTTGTCAATACTCCTGGAAGGAGAGCGATAAACATTAACTAACATTTTAGTTTTGTTGAAGCCTTTGCAGTTGTGAATCTCCCCGTTCAAGTCACCATCTCCCTCAAAATTTGGCCTAAAAGATTCAATTTGTTCCCGATTACAGACCCGTTTGTTGATATATATTGTTAAACCCCCTCCCCTGCCTGTTTTCCTTACAGGGTCTTGCTGGATAGGCTCGTAGAAATTTTGCAAAATAAGGTCAGTAATCCCGTTCGGTAATTTATTCAGAGTACAGTTGGTTTCATTAAAACTTAAAATATCGAAATTGCTATATTTGTCGATCTCCTCCCGGAAGTAGCTGATGTTATTATGTAGTGATCTCACATTTAGAGAAAAAATCTTGAGCTCGTTGCGATTCGCAGATTTTACGTGCGTCGGCTGCTTGTATTCACAGCCCTGTAAGAAAGAAGATAGTTCGTTCCAATAATCCATTACAGTATCAAAGCTTGACTACTGTAATGCACTGTATGTTTGCCTACCGATGAAGTCACTGAAAAAGCTCAAATCTGTACTGAATGCTGGAATACGATTCATCTATAACATCGATGACCGTGATGTAGATCTTCTCGAATACTACAAAAAAGCACACATTCTCCCCATTGAAGAACGAATAAGTTTCAAGATATGTCTTCTGGCGTACAAGGTTATGTACAGCCAAGCACCACCATAATATCTGTCTGATCTTCTTCAGATTGACTCCCAGGCAGCATATTCTAAAACACGGCAACTGTCTGGTAATGACTTAAGGTTTAAGGTTAGTAGACTCAGCAAAATCAGGCTAGGTGATAGGAGGTTTAGCAACGCAGCCCCAAAACTCTGGAACTTGCTACCGTATACGGTAAGAAAAGCTAACAACATTGATATTTTAAACGGGCTTTAAAAACCCATTTTTTCAATCATTTAGAACATACCTAGTCGTATTTATATTCGTGTTCTTTTTTCTTTTTTAGAAAGTTCCTAGAACCTGGCCTTAGTTTGTACATTATTCCATGGGATTTTTTAACTGCCATGAGTTGTGTGTATAGTTACACTTACACGGAGAGACTAGACTGCCATTTTCCATACCCTGGCTTGTTTTTATTTTTTTAACCTGTATCCTTGGCCGGTACCACATGATTGCAGAGTTGGTAGCACATGCTTCGGCAATCTACCTGTACCTCAGTGAACCGGTGGGTGAACGGCAGCTTGCTTGCAAGCTGTTGGGTACAGGGTGATGTAGTGTGCGAGTTCCCTTAATTGGGTGCGACAATACTCAGGGAAATCGGACTGGGGATCCGTCGGCCTGGTCTACTACCTTCGAGCAACTCATTAAATGATTGTGTGGTATTGACGGGGATGCAGGCCACAGTTTGTGTTTGTTGTTTTGATCTACAAATAAAGAAGAGTGTATAATAAAGTTCAATTAATTAAATTCTTTTGAATAAATAAAGGTAACCAATATGTGTCGAGATTATTATTTTTCTCTTATAGTTTAATCCATCTGATGTCTGATTGTACCACCATGTCTGTCGTATATAGTTTTTAAAAGTTAGTGTTACCATTAAGCAGCTTAAAGGAAAATGAGAATTTCTTTTGTTGGAGAATTCTTAATTATTATAGTTTTCTCTTTGTTATGAGAGCCGCTCTGACATTAGTAGCTAGTACCATTCTTGGTTACTAGTTGCTAATATGAGCGGGATATAAATACTTTGTTATTATTATTATAAAGGGTCTCAATAAGAGGTCTCGACTGCCTAGGCGTCAAACCTTGGCAGTCGGTAGTTTTCCTCTGGCCCGGGATCAGCTGACCCTAGGGACCAGAGGGGAAAGGTGTAGAGACTATGTGTATCTACAAATCTTTCGAGGTTGTTTTTACAAGAGACAGGGCTTGCTACGCAAGGGAAGAAAACCGGGAGAAACAATCACAAATTATACAAATAAATATTATAAAACCTAGCAAAAAGAAATTCAAACAATCCTACACTACTACAAATGTTATTATTATTATTATTAATCAGAGCAACCCTCGTGATCATCTAGCTTATCTCCTATATCATTTATTAAACAATCTCTGTGGTACGGGTTGAATGAAATTTTGTCCGACTCTGTGCAGTAGTTCTCGTTCAGATCGATGCAGTTTACATTCAAACCTGCAATATTCTCCTCGCAACACTTCACACATCCTAAAACACCTCTGTAGCATGATGTTTAGTTGCTTTACATGTTACACAACAAAGTAATGGATGAAATTCTTTGTTAAACGTATTTTACAAGTGCCACATTTCTTAGAATTGGTCGGTGGATCTACTTGATTAGCTATAATACTGATAATATTTAATATTTCAAACTTGTAATATAGTTTCTATAGAACTAGGAAAGATTCTTAATGCGTGTTAGAAAATATTGTATCCTTAATAAGAATATTATATTTCCAAGAATCCACTTTCAGCATCGTTTTGGACCACAAAAGCATTAACTATTTATTATCACCTAGGAGATTGCACTGGACTTTTAGTTAGTCATCGCATGTTCATATTATAATTATTGATTTTTATCATTGTTCTATATAAGTATATACTATACAAATTATAAAATAGCTCTCGGCTTGCCGATTGAGCACTGTAAGCAGACGACGCCACCCACAATTAAGTATACTATATACTGTTGTGCGTTATTTTAGTTATTTTTTATATCATATCATCTTTTGTAGCCATTTTCCTTACGTGTTTCCATTTCCAAAATGGAACAATATACAACCACTTGTGAGCACTTAGAAGAGTGTCTATCAAATATCCCCGACTCCGAAGATGCTGCCATACTTGGTGACATGAACGCGCGGACCGGCACATTGAACGACTTCCTTATACCATGCGAGTCTAGAGACCTTCAAGTTGAACTCGATCCTCCCCAGCATTCTATATCTCCTACTGAGGTAGCTTCTAGAAACAACCAAGATCGGATTCTCAACTCCAACGGCAAACCCTTCATTGAGCTACTCCAGACAACTGGAATGATAATCCTAAACGGAAGGACAATTGGGGACATATTTGGCAGTCCAACTTGCATTCAAAGAAATGGAGTAAGTACGGTCGACTACATTTGCGTGTCCCACAGCCTTCTTCATCGGGCAAGGTTCTTCAAAGTTGGTGACCTCACCCCTTATTCTGACCACAGACCAATATCCACCACTTTAACCACTAACATAAGGAACATTGTGATGGCTGGCGACATCTCGAATGAAATGGAGCTCAAATTCGCATCGATCCCGAAGCCATTCAAGTGGACCAAAGATGCCTGCTCTGGACTTGGTACCACAGAAAAATTCAAGTCAGCCCAGAACACCGCTCAATTCAAAGAAAAAGTTGATTCTCTTCTTCAAACTGATATTTCCTCCCCTGACGACATTCGCAGTTTCAATGAAATTGTGATTGCCACCTTTACTAACCTGGCAAGTCAAGTTACCACCCAGAAAAGTGGAAAGCCCAGTACTAACAAAAACAAATGGTTTGATTGGAGTTGTAGGCATGCTAAACGATTAGTCTGTAGAGACGAAAGAGCCAAGAATAACACCCACATCGATCCTATGCTCGTGGAATCCAACCGAGCAAGATTTTACCTCCGTAAGAAAGAATACAGGGCACAAACACGAGCTAGAAAGGGAGCTTACCTATACAAACTTAACGAGAAAATCAACCACAGCAACAACATCAACTGGGCTGCTTTAAAAGACCTCTCGTCCGCTTGCAAGGACCCTGATACATTCGACATATATGACCTGGTCGCATTTCACAAGTTCTTCAACGACCTATACAATCAAAAGTGCAAGGACCCCTCACACGGTGGACTACAAACGAACACTTCGACCAACGAAGCTGGTGAACAGGGAACCGAGTACCACCTCGAGCCATCAGTCGAACTTGAAAAACTCAACACAGAGTTTACTATCCAAGAACTGGAGAAAGTCACCAATAAGCTCCAGAATAACAAAAGCGTTTCATGTGATCTTTCATCTTATCTCCAACGAGATGCTCAAGAGCTCCAAACTCGGTCTCCAAAAAGTCCTTCTGAAACTATTCAATGGTTGCCTAACGCAAGGAATCTACCCCTGGAACTGCTCAATAACTACCCCCCCCCCCCCCCTACACAAAAAGGGGGACAAGCAGAACCCCGATAACTATAGAGCAATCACAGTAGGAAGTTGCCTTGGAAAACTCTTTGCATCCCTCCTCCTTGATAGGCTGATCGAATTCCGTAAAGTCGTCTGTCCCGACTTCCCTCACCAACTCGGATTCAGAGCTGGTGCCCAGTGCTCTGACCATATCCTTACAACGATCATCGAGAAGTACACAAAGAAGCTGAAGAAGAAAATATTCGCTTGTTTCGTGGACTATCGTAAGGCGTTCGACACAGTCTGCAGGGAGGCTCTCATGTATAAACTCAGTAGACTTGGTATCGGAGAAAGCTTCTTCTCTTGCCTCCAGAACATGTACAGCAACTCAGTTACCCGTATCAAACTGAGCAAGAAGCTGTCGGACACCATCGATGTCACCATTGGTACCGAACAGGGGCATCCAATGTCGCCGGAGCTCTTCAAAGTATACATTTATGACCTCTCCATTAGCTCCTGTCCTATTGAGCAATCTTTTGTTGAATCTTTTGTTGATCTAGGCCTTCAACAATGTGTGTTAACACCTACCCACTGCAAAGGCAAAACACTTGACCTATTGCTCACAAACTCTGTGTCAAATATTAATGACCTAATGGTAGGTGAGAGAGATAGTGCTTGCAAGTCTGACCACTTCCCCATCAATTTTAAGATCAACGTTAAAGTTGGTAGGAAGAAGCCAGTCAGGCGTATGTGCTATAACTTTAAGACTGTGAACTGGGAGAGGCTAAACCATGAACTCCGACACACGAATTGGGATGCATTGCTCAATGGCACAGAACCTGAAATTGGATGGAAAAAATTTAAGGACAAACTTTTTAATGTCACAGATAAATTTGTTAAAAAATGCTCTGTCAAGACTGATGGCCAAGATCCATGGTTTGACTCGGAGTGTTATGATGCATGGCGTAAGAAAGTGAGATTACATAAAGAAAGGCATAAAAGTGATAGAGCTGAAATTGCATTCTCCCTTGCTAGGAAAAATTTCAAAAATGTGGTTGCTCAAAAAATGAGGGAAACATTAAATGAATCTGATGATAGTGCTTTAATAACAAAAAAATTTTGGTCCTATGTCAAATCGAAGACAGCTAGTCAGCGGATCCCTGAGTTTGTAAGCCACAAAGGCACTGTCCGCAACTGCCCTGAAGACCAGGCCAACCTATTTAATGACTTTTTCTTCGAGCAGTTCTCTGAGGCATCAACTTATGACATAGATATAGATTACTCTAATGATTGGCGCTTTGATATTGAATTTGACCACAGAAGGGTTCGCAAAATCCTTTCCAATATTAATGCTAATAAAGCTTATGGACCTGATGGTATCCATGGGAAACTTTTGAAAAACTGTGCGGTTGGGCTCGCATACCCTATATCAATACTTTTTCATTCATGCTACAACATTGGGACACTACCAAGGGAGTGGAAACTGGGGCACATTGTACCAATATTCAAGAAAGGGGATAAACATGAGGTTTCAAATTATAGGCCAATTTCTCTTACATGCTTAATCACAAAAGTTCTTGAACGCATAATAAGAGATGAGTTATTGGCACTTACTAATGGCATGATCAATGACAAACAGCATGGTTTCCGAGCTGAGAGATCTTGTGCAACTAATCTTGTAGGACTGTGCGACAGCCTAGCGCTCTCACTGAATGAAAATATGAGAACAGATGTAGTCTACTTTGATTTTGCCAAAGCATTTGACTCGGTTAACCATGATCTTATATTATTTAAGCTAAAGAGCAAATTTGGTATTGATGGGAGGCTACTGAAATTCATCACTGATTATCTAAGAGACAGGCAACAACAGGTCTTGATAAGTGGCAAGTTTTCTTCTATGAGAAACGCCCAGTCTGGTGTACCTCAAGGGTCAATTTTGGGACCATTGCTGTTCATTATGTTCATTGATGATATATCAGTGGGGATTTCACCAGGCACACAACTGTCACTGTATGCCGATGATACTAAAATTTGGCGTAAAATTGTTTCGGAGTCTGATATCCTGCGACTGCAGAAGGACATTGATTATCTCCATGACTGGTCACTTTCTAATAAAATGAGATTTCATCCCGACAAATGTAAGGTCCTCACCGTCGCAGGAAGGATATCCGAAACAGTTTCCCTCCTTAGTGTCCTACCACTCTTTAACTTTGTATACTCCATGGGAAGAATCACACTTGACTATGTTGATCATGAAAAGGATCTGGGTGTAATTGTGACATCAAATCTCGATTGGAAAGATCAGTGCTCCAAAGTCCTTTCTAAGGCAAACCAAAAATTAGGCATGGCGAGAAGAAATTGTTATTTTGTCCAAGACGTAAATCGTCGTAGAGTACTGTATCTCACTTTAGTGAGGAGCCTATTTGAGCATTGCTCGGTTATATGGAGACCAGTCACAAAATCCCAGATAAGCAAGCTGGAGGGCCTCCAAAAGCGTGCTATTAAGTGGATTCTTCACGAGGAGTATATGAGTTATCCACCATCCACATACATTCAAAAATGCAGACAGCTGAAGATTATGCCGATTGAAGACCGCTTTGACTTCTTGGATCTCATCTTCTTCTTTAAAATCGTGAAGCAACATATACCTGTCACTTTACCCTCATATTTGCAACCATTTCAAGGCCACTCAAGGCTCAGAAATAGTCACATGGACTCTCTATGTTTTGTAAGCTCTATCTCACCTCGAGCAAGCTCCAACGCTTTTGCCAAGAATTTCTTCTATAGGACCCACACTAAGTGGAATCACATTCCTCTAGATATCCGTGAGATATAGAGTATCACTGATTTTAAAAGTAAACTTTCCACTTACATGTGGGGGAAAATTATCCCGGTGGATTCGGACTCTGAACTTGACTATTCAATAGAAACAAATCCGTAAAATAGTTTATTCAAAATTATCTATTCTTGCTGTCTGCATTCACATATTTCTCAATTTCATCTCACAGCACAATATTTTATGAATTGATTGAATTGGTGTGTGATTTTGTTTAAAGTAACTTATTACAATTTTATAAGGGCCCATGCTTGTGCAGGAGCTGCATTTGCACTCAATATCTGTGTTTTGGTGACCCTCAGGTCCTTTGGTTACATACATTTTGTCCGAGACAATTTCAACTTTGACAATCCATGCTTAGAGGACAATATTATATTTAACTAATTCATTGTGTAAACTTGTATGTAATTGACTGATTTGAAAGATTTCAATAAAAAAAAAACTAGCAGCTCTTGAGGACTTGTCAATTCCAGAACTGAGCGGCTTCTCGGTCAGCCATCTTCTGTGGGCAGACGACCTGATACTTTTGGCACTCGACGCCAAAATCCTGCAGAAACAACTTGATTGCCTGCACGAATTTGCAAGTAAATGGGAACTGTCAATTAACATCGACAAAACCAAAATCATGGTATTCAACTCGAGCTCTCGTTTGCTGAAGTGCTCCTACGGGTTCAAACTAGGGAACCTGGACATCTCATCGGCCAAATCTTACTGCTATCTAGGCATTCAATTCAGTCTCAACGGTTCATTTAAAGGTGCCATGAACGAACTGAGGAAAAAAGCACTAAGAGCATTTTTCTCGATCAGACGCATGGTCGACACTCGAGCATTAACAACAAAAACCATGCTCAAGCTTATAGACAGCCTCGTTAAACCAGTCGCTACGTATGCCTGTCAGATATGGCTACCGTGTACAAAAATGGCAAAGGAGATGGCTTGCGCTGATGGTTCAAGACAGAACCTTGCTAGAGCTGCAACAAAGGACGCACTTGAGACAACACACCTGAAAATGCTGAAGTGGGTGCTCGGCTTACACAAGAAAGCTAACAACAACTTCTGTTACGGAGATACGGGCAGGTTACCATGGGCCCTGTCGGTACTACCACAATGCCTGAGATACTTCGACAGATTGTCTCAGACATCACCCAACGTGAGCAGCGTCAACTTTCTTGTACATCAGACATTCCAAGAGCAGAAGAATCTAAACCTCTCTTGGTATAAGACCTGGAACTCGATCGCTCAGTCTGAATCCAAAGCGGCCAAATTCGCTCGATCCGACCAACGCAGAGCAGAAGGAACGACCTCAACTGCACATGGAAATTTGGTCGATCACTTTGTAAAAGATTGGAGAACAGATTTAGCATCCCAAAAGAAAATGCAATTTTACTGCACTATCAAACAGGTATTCGGAGAGGAGCAGTATCTCAATCTAAAGAATAGTCAATGTCGCATGCACATAGCAAAAATCCGCTCCAGTAGCCATGACCTTCTTATTGAGAGAGGGAGATACACAAAAGAAACTGGAACGTGGACGAGAGCCTGCAGATTCTGCTGCAACAAGGAGAACGTTCAAGGCTTAGAATATTTCCCCTTTTTCGAAGGAACAATCATTGAAAATGAAGAACCCTGCCTCACCGAATGTCCAATGTACCACTCAGCGAGACTCTCACTGTCGGAAAACCTTAAGAGTCTTTTGCTGCTCAAGGAATACGGAGCTATCATGAATTCTGCCCATGTGCAAGAACTGGGCAAATTCCTTTGCAACTGTCACCGCATCAGGAACCCGAAAAAGACGCCAATACTGCCTGTCACCCCATCAGGACTACCAACTCAACAGACATAATACAGATCAACCATCATTATGCAGATTTCACGATCTGTTGTACGAGCATGGAACACTAGTGATTACTGTTTCCAGTACGTTGTGACTGTGAGTGGGAGGACTGTTCGAGTATGAATGTGTCTTTTGTGGACTCGAATACTGATATCGTAGTTTAGTGATCATTGAAGTTGCCTTTTACTACTTCCTCTTATGTTAAATTATTATTTCAGCAATTATTTCTATTTCGGTTGTTTGTACGGGAGTTAAATTTTAAGTGATTTTGTTTCAAATTTTCATGATTCTTGAAATTCGAATTTTACTTACTCTAGGTATGTTATTCATTCATGTATAGTCGAGACGATGGTGTTACGTACGTTTTGGTACGTTTTGGTGAGTTTGGCAGGGCGTGCGCAGGACAACTGCATCGAGTGCGTCCTCCTCCAGCTCAGCATTGAGTTATCGTTTGTCGGAGTGTAGCCCGGAACCGGTGGTGTGTCTGGGTACTGTTCCATAAATCTGCCTAGACCAACTTTGAAACTGTCTAGCAATGTGATACTCCGGAGCTCCGATGGGAGCACGTTGAAGAGCTGAGCTGCTCTAACTCTAAAGCTGTTGTCGTAATCTGTTCTTACCGACAACTGTGCGTTTTTGTTCATGGCTGGGATCTCTGCCTTAATACCATGCCTTTGATGAGACTTGAACTTGAAGCCCGTATCGTTCGGAGCATGTTCATTAAGAATTTTCCATACATGAATAATAGAATAACGCTCTCTCCGCCTCTGAAGGGACATCAAGTTAAGCTTCTTCAGCCTGTCCCAGTACTGGAGATCACGGCAGCCAGATATCTTTCTATTAATGGATCTCTGTACAGTCTCCAGCTTTTGTATCTCTGTGACTTTTGTAGGGTTCCAGACTGGACAGCAGTACTCTAGCTTGGAGCGAACCATGCTTTTGTATAAAGTCAGCATGACTACTTGTGACCGGTCTCTAAAGGCACTCAATGTCCAAGCCGCCATTTTTCTAGCTCCTTGAACTGTCTTCTCAATGTGAGGACCCCATGACCTACTGCTGCTAA
The DNA here is from genome assembly GCF_026151205.1 of Bolinopsis microptera. NCBI lineage: Eukaryota > Metazoa > Ctenophora > Tentaculata > Lobata > Bolinopsidae > Bolinopsis > Bolinopsis microptera. The sequence continues at coordinate 5,200,543 of NC_087079.1, read as the reverse complement.
CATACACTCCAAGGTCTCTGACAGTTTCCTGTGGTGATATTGCGTGTCCTTTTGGTGTAGTATACTCAACAGTCTCTGGGTAGAACGGGAGCTCTCTTAGAGCTTTTGATCCATTCAGGGGGTAGTTTACAACCTCAAACTTCTGTTCGTGTAGCTCCATGTTGTTAACACGTGACCACTCGATGACTATGTTGAGATCATCTTGCAGTAACTCCACACTACTCATTCCTCGGATAGCCCCAATCAGCTTTGTGTCGTCTGCAAAGCTGAATCCGTTACTATAGCTAATGCTGTTCAACAGATCGTTGATGTACAGGATAAATAGGATCGGTCCTAGGACTGTCCCTTGTGGCACCCCACTTGCCACTGGCTGGAAGGATGATTTGCGACCTTCAACAACGACTGTTTGTTTTCTGTTTAGCAAAAACTCTTTGATCCACCTTAAAGCCTGACCACCAATTCCGTATCGACCAAGCTTGGCTAGCAGCACTGCATGGTCGACCTTGTCAAAAGCTTTGGCAAAGTCGAGGTAAATCACATCAACTTCTTCATCAATGTTGAGTGATTTATAGATCTGTTCGATGTGACTGAGAAGCTGCGTCATGCAACTCCTCTTTTTTCTGAACCCATGCTGGTTCGTATTGATCATCATGTTCTCTTCCAAATGACGAACCAGGTTTTTTCTGATTACACGCTCAAATGTCTTTATGATGTGCGAGGTTAAAGACACTGGTCTATAGTTTGCTGGGTCCGTTCTGTCCCCCTTCTTATAGATAGGGGTGATATATTGGGTCTTTAATTCCGCTGGTATATACCCACTGCTGAACGATTCCTGACAGAGGAGTGTTAGCGGGTCTGCAAGTTGTTCTTTGCAGGCTGTGAGTATCCTAGCAGGAATCTCTCCGTCAGGTGCGGCCGAATAGGGATCCAGTTCTCCTAATGCTTTAATGATATCTTTTCTTGTGAAGCTTAGCTCGTTGAATCCGGAATCCAGTCCCTGAGGTAATCCTTGGCTCTTCATACATTCATCAATATCGGCACTCATAGGGTTACTAAATACCTTCTGTATTTTCCTCTGACTCTGTAATAGTGTCCAGTTTGTCGACACTAGCACTAAGTGCTTGTTTCGGAATCAGTTTCAGTGAGCCTTGTTTTGGAGGGTTTGATGAAAGCAGCATATCCTCCAATTCATTCTTTTCCAGACACACGTGGCACATCCAGACAAATCCTTTTGGATTTGTTTCACTCATACTCGTTGCCTTTTTCTTCAGCTCCTCACAGTCGTGACTTCCCAATAGGCACAATCTGCAGGTGAAAAGAGGCGTGGATTCCAGTGTGTTCTGGTACACTAACTTGCAGTCACTGCATTCAGCTTCAAATAGTGACTCTATCTTCAGGATTATTCTGTCAGTCAGGATATCCTGGTTTCGATAAAGCTTTTCCTTACCATCCTCTGACCTGGCTTTGAGTCCAACTAATTTTGCACAAGCCTCTAGCTGCTGGGCATTGCACTTCTTGACGTTAGTTTTATTTTCACCATAAGGCAGTGAAGGACTATAGCTCGCAAGGGCTTTCTTGGCGTGCTCATCAGCTATGTTTGCAAGACCTCCAAGCACAACTTTCTGATTCTCTAGTATCGCTGGCATTTTCAAAGAGCAGTACCCAGACACGATGTAGGATGCTGGATCCAGCCGGGTCTGAAAAGATGTGCGACAGAAACTTGAAAGCAAGTTACCCTTGTAGTAGGGTAGGGGTTATTGGGTAGGTTTTGAAATAACTGATTGATCACGATTTTTCTTCAAATAACACAGACAGCGTAAATTCTTCAAGCTAAACTGCGTTCAAACGATAACAGCAATGAAATATCCAGCTCCCTTTTAGGGCACTCAACACGAATACGTACCCGTAGTATAGAGCTCTTCAACACGGCAATTGCTATAGCGTGACCCGCCGAATCATGTTGTCACACCTCAAATTATTTGTTATATAGTAGTGTTGAAAGTATTAAAACTGTTAGTGCCATCTCAGACAACTTTACGTTTAATTCCGTTTAATTCCGTTTAATTCCGTTTAATTCCGTTTAATTCCATTTCATAGTTATGTATTTTAGTCACTATAATATATTTTAACACGCATTAATCAATCCACTTTCAGCATCTTTTCACCTCACAAGCATAATCTATTGTATATATATTTCCAAGAATCCACTTTCAGCATCGTTTTGGACCACAAAAGCATTAACTATTTATTATCACCTAGGAGATTGCACTGCACTTTTATTTATTCCTTTCACGTGCCACATGACAACTGAAAAACTTCCAATCATTTTTTAAGCTCCACAGTCCACACCTCATGTTTGTAATTGATTTGTCACGTGCCATTATATTTATATAGGAAAGTTTAGAATTATCTGAAAGTTGGTTTTCATTTTTGTTGGTTTTTATTTTAGTTCATCTCTTTTAAGTTACCAAGTATCACAGTGCTGGCAAGCATGACCGTGCCTCTTATATTCACTGAACTATTTACCCCCTTCATTATTATACCCCCTTTACTATTTACCTCTTTTACTATTTCCCCCCTTTACTATTTACCCCTTTACTATTTACTCCTTTACTATTAACCCCCTATACTAGGAGGTGCACGATAAAAATAAACTTGCTCGGATTTTAAAAATTTTTGTACCACTGTTTTCTAGAGATTGTGAGAATTTCCCCAATACCAAATTTGTCATACCTTTTTGGAAAGATCAGTGAGTTTCGCCTAGGTGCCATATTTGATGGTGCGCGGCTTTTGGAGCAAAAGTAGCTGTAAAAGTCGCGTAATTTGACCAAATTCGTCCAAATTTGACCATTTTTGTCGTATTATTCGGATTTATCTTCAGTTCCTTAAATGAGATCATTCTGGAAATTGGCGACGACCTTCCAATAGGGCTTTCACAACTGTCCGAAAAATTTGGTGGATATCGGAGTTGATATAGTGATCAAAATGGGGCAAAATACGCTACTTTTAGCTGTAACATAATGTCTGATGGTTGGATATGCTTTAAATTTTTCGGACACTTTCCTTGTAAGTCTTTAAGTAAGCATACCAATTTTTGTTGCAATTGGAGGTCGGGAAGGATACTCAATATCTATTTGTTTGAAGAAAGTTGTGCTGGCCGAAATTAGCGCTAAAAAACCATCCTACAGTCGGCACGCGCGGCTCACTGTCGATGGCGCACTACCTACCTATACTATTATACCCCCTTTATTGTTTTTCAGGCATTAAGACTCATCGAAAGTGGTTCAGCAGGCATATTTTAAGTTCAAAACATTCTAATTTCTTATTCAAAGTCAAAAATGACAGGAATAAGAAATAATTATGTGGAGGTTTTTAAGAAATTTGCATAAAATACGCGCCAGCACAGCTGTTATACGAAATTCGGTAAAAACCCAAAATCGCCATATTCAAGTGCCTTAAAAACCCTGTTAAAATTGAGTTAGAGATCTGAAATTTTGCAGAGCGTTAAAATTACGCTCGAGGTCCTAGCGTTCATTTTAATGTTCAAATGAAGTCCATCCGTTTAAGGTTCGTCTAAGTTAAAGTCCGTTGAGATATTTTTCCAAAATTATTCCAGTGCGAACTCATGTTTAGGATATGACAACTTTTTAATTTCAGTCAATTGTTATTTCTATCATCGGATTCGGACTAAACTATATCATTGGATCAATGAAAAACGAGTTATTATACAACTTATATATTCTAAGTATCACATTATGGCATGATCACTTTTTTGATCTTCGGCTTCCTGATCGTTCACTTCTTCGGAGTTATTATTTACCTCCACATCTTGTAAAAGTTTACACTGAAATGCAGGACCGAGGTCGTCAAATAAAAAATTGTTTTCACAAAGCAGGTATTACTAATATGATGATTGATGCTTTAAGCATAGAATATTTAATGCACGATAACCCATTTGAGGAAGATGACCTGTGATATGATCATCAAATCTGGTCATATTTCGTATCTGTTGTTTTTACACAACTTTCATAATCATAGACACTGATCTACAGATATTTTGACATCTTTTACTGCTTAACGACTGCCTTTCTTGCTCACTGTATGAAAAATTAATTTACAAATTAGATTAAAACATTTGGATTTTTGATGGTTTTGAATGCCTTCAAGCGTCCATTTTAATATGTCCGTTCATAATTATATCCGTTCATTTAATGCCCGGTTAAATAAGGTCCGATAAGGTATATTCAGGGATAGACGCTTTGCCAGTCAATTGTAGCCTGTATTTAAGTGTCCGTATTTAATTAAGTATTGGTAGACTCACAGTAATTGTGATCCATGATATCACGATCGGCACTACAAAATCAGCTTCAAAGAATCAAAAGATTGAAAAATGGAGTTTCTATCTTCTTGGAGAAGATTTAGCTGGAAAGCCTTTTCGGTGTTTGGAGCAATCTATCTGCAGAGTGTGTTAATCTACACTACCTCAGTCCTTCAGTCAGCATTCTACGTTACTCATCTTGTTAACAGAGGTTTGAATATGATACCTTTTCTAAACTAAATTTCAGTTATTTGGTCGTTTGCTTGAAATTTATGCTTCTTTCTCTATCTATTTCAAGAATAATGATTAATTAACTAGAAATATCCATTTCAGGAATCCCAAAATTTCAAGTTGGCCTCATTGGAATGGCTCCTGGTATTGGCTACATTCTAAACACCTTTTATGATGTCACCGGCTACTTCCTAAGAACCAAACATATTTCCTTAAGAGTAACCCAGTGCATCTTTTTGACAATGCTCATAGCCAGCATTCTTTGTAAGTATCTTTCTGTTTTAAGCTTCAAATGAGGCTAGAATGTTATTCATTTTTGAGGAATATCATTTATCACCGACCTTGCAAATTTTACTTGTCTGTCATTTAGTCAGTGTAATAAGCGCCAAGCGCGAGCACAGAATTTGTTTGTCCAGATATCGTTTATATGCCTTTTAAAGTGTGCGGGGGATACGGAAGCATCGAAAACCACCGTGTAGCACTTTTCAATTGCTTAATTTGACGCTGATATTGGTGTTTTTTGCCTTTGCCTGTCAAAGTGTAAAAACTTTTTCTTACTGGCCTCACCCGATGAGGTTTTGGTAAAATTTTGATACCAATATTTGACCAAAACCCATAATCATGGGTAGAGTGCTGCCAGTGACTCTCTTTCCCAAACAAAAGTAAATGATATTAATTTGAATGACCGTCTGCAAATTCAAAATGATACCGAGAATGAAATCGGTCGCTGGCTTTTCCCATTCATTCACGGCTTATGAATTGTAATAAGTTTCGAATAATTGCATCAATCACATGCTGTGGGTTGCTTTCGGGTCGAATGTCGATACCTAGTATTTCGGGATAAGGGCGGTTATATAATAATGATGATTGTGCCATACTGATGAGTCCTAAATAGAACGAAACACTGTGTCTATGGATATATACCTTATCGGACCTTATATTTGAACGGTCATCAATTGTTATTGAACGCTGGAGGTCCTAGCGTTTATTTTAATGTTCGTTCAAATGAAGTCAGTCCGTTTAAGGTCCGTCCAAGTTAAAGTCCGCTGTCCGTTGAGATTTTTACAAAATTATTCCCCTGCGAAGTCATGTTGAAGATATGACAACTTTTTAATTTAAGTCAATTGTTATTTCTATCATCGGATTCGGACTATATCATTGAATTAACGAAAAACAAGTTATTATACAATTTAAATATTCTAAGTATCACATTATGGCTTGATCACTTTTTTGATCTTCGACTTCCTCGTTCACTTCTTCGGATTTATTATTTACCTCCACATCTTGTAAACGTTTGCACTGAAATGCAGGACCGAGGTGGTCAATATAGCAGTTAGCAGCAGTTAGCAGCAGTTAGCCGCAGTTAGCAGCAGTTAGCAGCAGTTAGCAGCAGTTAGCAGCAGTTAGCAGCAGTTAGCAGCAGTTAGCAGCAGTTAGCAGCAGTTAGCAGCAGTTAGCAGTAGTTAGCAGCAGTTAACAGCAGTTAGCAGCAGTTAGCCGCAGTTAGCAGCAGTTAGCAGCAGTTAGCAGCAGTTAGCAGCAGTTAGCAGCAGTTAGCAGCAGTTAGCAGTAGTTAGCAGCAGTTAGCAGCAGTTAGCAGCAGTTAGCAGCAGTAAGCAGCAGTTAGCAGCAGTTAGCAGCAGTTAGCAGCAGTTAGCAGCAGTTAGCAGCAGTTAGCAGCAGTTAGCAGCAGTTAGCAGCAGTTAGCAGCAGTTAGCAGCAGTGAGAAGCAGTTAGCAGCAGTGAGCAGCATTGAGCAGCAGTTTCTTTGCACTTTAGTCCCCCTGTGCATACATACCTCTTATTAGAATTCAATATAACTTTATTATCATACAAATTTCAAAAAATTATAGTTCTTCCAGCAAGGAGCAAACACAGTTATAATATTTTGTGTGACAAAATTAACTTATTTTAAACATGTATTGCGATGTTTCAATTGTGACACTGTAAAAATATTACTACCACATAATAATTTATGTGAATGGTGCGTGGTTGTAATTGTGTTAAATGATCCAGTTTGTGATATAGGGTGTTTAAGCTGGTATTTCAATATTTGCTCAAAATTTGCTCAATTTTCACAGATATCATCAAGAGTATGTGACAAAATAAACGTATTCGTGCATTCTGTGTGTTATATGCTTGCGACTGTATGATATCTTACTATATATAAAGCGAGACGATATATATATGTGTATATATCCGTGCCATTTTACTGACACCACGGCATCAACTTTAACGCGACTTTCCGCAAAAACCGTAAAACATATACAACTGAAACTTTTTTGACTGGGTCAAATGCTTTAATGGCCTTCAAATCAGCATGAAAAAATAAAAAATTGGCCAAGGAATAATAATTTTAGTGCCCAAAATTTGGACTCTCAAGTGGTGTCAAAAACGCGAATTAAATAGGTAATAATTATTTTAGTCTCTCGAGTCTTGACACCACTTTAGGGTTAGACGGGTTCCTGCTAGTTATAATAATTCCCAGCACCTCTAGATCATCAAGTAATCCTACACTAGGATTCCTTGTCAGGGTACCCTAAAAATTCCTCATATATTTTCTTAAATGCAACAGCATGAAGTCTGAAGACTTTAAAACCATGTTCTACGACAATCAATGAGATGATCCGTAAAATAGGATATGGACTTTATAAACTCAACAATCTAAAGCATGTTAACTTTTGTGATGATTTTGAACAATTTCATGTCCAAGATGAACAGTTAGTATGAAGTGTGTCAAGTGCGAGAGCGTAAGAATAGTTTTTGGGCTATTAGCAATCTATGTCAACTTTCAGTCTCCAAAACATAATATGAAAATTAATGACGTTTAGCAATTACACAGCAACAACAAATTTTAAGAAAAGAGCCATGCACATCCATAGTCCATACAAATTTTAAAAAGGAACCTTTTCAACGAGATATTCTTTGAAATACTTGTCTTTAAAACTTGACTGTTGATGCAGCTGATCGATTTCCTGGAAGGAAAGATCGATTAGAGTAGTTTTTTGTAAACAACAAATACATTGAAAATATTGTACTTACTTGACAAAGGACGCGTTTGTCCCACTTAATTTTTTCATTCTGATGTGCTGTCAGCAGTCAATAAAACAGGTTCGTACTAGATACTAGATAATAGATACTCGATAATAAATACTAAATAATATCATTATACTAGATAATATGATATCAAATATGACAGTACTAAAAACATTCATTATGAAAAGTAACAATAAGATTAAAGTGAGGATAAAATCAAATATTAAGTGAATAACAATACTGCTAGAATATGCTATGTGTTGTATATGCTTTAAAATGTCTTTGAATGAATTCTTTGCAAAAATGATGTTTGTAAATCAAGAGGCTTGCATATAATGAACATATTGACACGGGTGCAGAGGTGAGTCTGTACGGAACCTAGTAGTTTCAGATCCTTGTTTAACTTGCCGTACAGCAAGGTCATCCACTACTTTAGCCCGGCGAGGCACATGTGCCCAGCTTTGATTTAACCAAGCAGTTGAACTTTAAAATAACCTAAGCGATTAACTTGAGAACTTAAGTAATCTGTAATTGCCAATTTGCATTATTAAGGCCCTATCATCTAATTACAGTTTAGATCAAGCACAGAAAATATTCCACTCGCTGAGCTGTTTGATGAAATAAAAATAAACTTCAAGTATATAATTGCAGTCAAATAGTGGACAACTCTTGGTTTCTTAGAATTCTTGTTTAAAATACACTCAAAGTTATGCAGCATTTATACTTAAGGGTCGTCTTAAAAGATTAATAAATTGTGTCGTATAATAGTCCCTCTTCATTAACAAAATGACGGAATTGAAATGATCAGCGATATCAAAACAAAACGTTTATGAAATCAACCTAAAAATAACAATGAAGAAGCGAATATAATGCGCAAAGCGCTCGATTTCTATCGTCGATTCGATTTTTTCGTGCGCAGGACCAGTGTGGGGTGTAAAAATTACAATCCTGCTGAACGCTGAGCTAACAGTGCTACACGGTGAATAAAAATTGATTACATTTTGACTAAAAAATTGGTATTAAATGTTTAATAATCGGAAAAAAAAATCTGTGCTCGTGCTTGGTGCTTATTAAGTTATTACGCTGACTAATTGGTAGAAATTAGTAAAAATTATTGATCATTTCAGTGATGGGGATCGTCGAGTGGCTCCCATCTGACTACAACAAACTTTTGGCTACCCTGCTGATACTACTGCGTGTCATTCACGGCTACGTAGGTTTCCTAGGCAGCAATGTGACAGTGGAATGCTGTAGAGCATGGTTTCCTGACCATATCAATCTTTTAGTTGGGCTTGAGTGTAGTGGATATTACCTCGGAGGTGCTTTTGCAATTTTCATGGGAGGGCATGCCTACGAAGCTTTTGGCTATCAGGAGCCTTACATGTTCTCTGTTGTAGTTTGCCTCATATTCTTGGTATACAATTTTATTTGTATGCCAAGAACTTCTGAACCTGTGTTTACTAAAGCTAGAAATATTGGAGGCATCATTGAATCTCCTTGGTCCGATGAAGTTGTGGTAAGTGAAGCTAGCAACAAAGATAGGGTTCAAGAAAAGGAAGAAAAGGTAGCGTCACCCCTTGGCCTTTCCTGGCAAGTTGCCATCCCTCTTGCTGCATTGAGTCTTACGGTTATGCTTGAAGGTTTCTCGGCGGCCATAACCACTCCTTACCTAAAGGATATATACGATCTACCCATAAGTCGTGGAAGTAGCTATGTGTTTGTACAGTACATTGGATTAATGATGGGGGCAGCTAGTTCTGGCTCGATCTTGCAATTAGGGTGGTTTTCTGTTAGTAAAGTCATGGCATCAGCTTCCCTTATCTGCGTTGTGGGCGTGATGCTAGTCTTCCCGGGTCAGGGCATAGAGTTTCTGTATGAAAGAGTTCCACAGGTAGCCTATGTCGGTATATTTCTCCAAGGGTATGGAAGCCAGATGATTGGGGTAGCTACCCTTCCGGCAGTCGAGGAGTTCCATACAGTATTAGGTGGAAGACCCTACACACGCAAAAACAAGTCGACCGCCTCAACTCTCTGGCTTTGTGCCTGGATGATATCCGTGTATGGAGGACACTTGGTGGCCTTGATGGCGATGGAGTTTATGACCTACAGCCGAGGTGGCTGGATGATGGCAGCATTCAGTGCACTGTCTTTGGTAGTGTGCATTTCGCAGGATATTGTTATCTGGAGATCTAAAGTTGCATCAAGGCGAGCCAAATTTGAACTAAGTTTGGTAAAGGTCAACAAACCTTTTGCCATGCAGTCGGGAGGAAGTGCAGAAGGAGCTGGGTCAGCAAGTAGAAGGAGCTGTCAGGCACGTCCTCTTAACCTGAGCGACATGTAAGAATGCAGGCAGTGCAGCGAAGGGCTGGCATCTTAGGAAGGTAGGCACTGTGAACTGTGAAGTTTCACGCAAAGAGACACATGCTCCGTGGCACGTGCAGACTCTGAAGCCCTAGAAATAGCCCTCTGTGAGTTCATGTGGCGAAAGTCTCACAACCTCTCCTGATCGAACTCATCTGTGAGAAGATCCTTTAATAGCGAAATCCCTAAGCTGATGAGAAGAGTATTATCCTGAATAGTTGAATGTATAATTTTGTTAATTTATTGGTTGTATTGGTTTTCAGGAATTAGGTTAAATTTTAATTAAATTAAAAATTACGTATACATTGTTTATCACTTATTATTACACCAAAGGATTGTTTACCTTAGTCATTTTTTGCCCCGATTGTGCCCCAAGTAACTTTTTGCCCCAGCTGTGCCCCAAGTAAAGTAAAGTAAGTAATTGTGCCCAAGTGTGTTTAGTTGGGAGGCCGACAAAGGGGGGCCCCCGAATATTAGGGGTCAAATCATATGACGTATATTTAGTGATGTGACGTATAAACGTGTGCCCCAACTGTGCCCCAAGTGTGCCTAGCTAGATTACCAAATTGCCAAAATGGCACGTGCTACGAAGTAGCGCGCGCCGGGCCAGACCATTAACAATGGTCAACGAGATCACGTATCTGCAATATCTGAATATGGTCATAACTGAAACTCGGTTAAATTGTGAACAACCAACTTGAAATTTTGGGAATGCACTTCAATTATCAAACCAAATATGTTTAGAAACTTTAAAGTTCCTGGCTGAATGCGTTCTCACTTTCCCAGCAAACCTTACAGGCTGGCCGTGTCACTAAAGGTGATCGCGTCTTCACAGCGAGTTCATGCTTGCGCCCTGCGCTAAGGTTTATTGTACGCGTGAAACATTCCAATGTTCAAGCAGCTAACACGTACCACAATTCAACCAATCAGAGTACAGAAATCCGCCAAGTTCAATTTACAAACTTTTGATCGACCCAAAATGAGACTTTTCTGGAGATTTTGAGATAACTCAAAATCTACAATGTCCCTAATTTTCCTCCTGGGGAGGAAACAGGAAACGTTCGATCGTGCTGAATCACTTTACAGTCGATCTTCGAGATTGTTCGAAAAGGGTCCCCGAGAGTTAAAACCAACTTCAATCAATGTATTTTTGGACGCTGATTTTGAATCACACCTTATGATCGAAATAAAGTTAAAAAGCTCCCCTGACGAGATATTGGTGAAACACTGTCTAGATCACGTGATATGACCGTAAATATAATTATAAGGAAGTAAGTCTAATTTATCGTTAGGGTAAGAATTCCAAAATATGCTTTTATTAAGGATTGGGTTAGCCTTAGGGTTAGGGTTGGGATCAGATTAATAAAGGGTTAGGGTTTCCAATAGTCGTTCAGGACCAGCTAGAGTGTAGAGAATTGTCATACGTTGTATGACCCGCCGCGCACGAGTGCGCAGCTCCCCCTGTATCGTTGAAACTCTACTATAGTGAAACGACCGTGGGGGTCACGATGTGATACAAGTAGAGAACAGGTTGAAAGAGTCAAGTGACAGTCTAATGCAGTAGAGTGATTAATCATCATCCGGAAACGTTACTTTTACTAGGCAGTGCGCCATCGACCGTTTTAGCTCGTATTTTGGCCAGCACATTATTTCGGAAACAATATCAAAAAGTTATAATACTTCCCATATAACAATTTTGTTGAAATTTGGTCAGCTTACGTAAACACTTATGTTTTACTGAACCTGAATTAGTTTAAGCAATTTCGATGGTCAGAATTTGAGTCATCAACGAATTTATACCTATATTATCATTTTTAGACCTCTTAATCAAGGCCAATCTCTAGTCTCCAAACTAAGTTAGGTTCGGTAGTTAAGTATGATTAAAAGGTTCTGACAAATTTTCAGCATGATTCATGTTCAGGAACCGAAGATATGACAGAATAATACGACAAAATCTACGAATTTCGCCAAATTACGCGACTTTTACAACTAATTTTGCTTGCTAAAGCCGCGTACCATCAAATATGGCACCTACTGTGAAAATTCTCACAGTCTCTAGAAAACAATTATGGTACACAAATTTTGAAAATCTGAGCAAGTTTATTTTATCGTGCACCCCCTACTTTTACAAAACGAACATTTTGCGTGGAGTGCGTGGCCAGTTGCGCAGTAAAGACACGCGCAACTGCTACAAACTGCTACAAACTGGCACTAACTGCTACAAACTGGCACTGACTGCTACAAGCTGCTACTAACTGCTGCACTTTGCTCCTCCTGTGAATATAAGTTTTGTTAGGAATATCAACTTATACATAATATAAGTAGTGCGCCATCGACAGTGAGCCGCGCGTGCCGACTGTAGGATGGTTTTTTAGCGCTAATTTCGGCCAGCACAATTTTCTTTAAACAAATAGATATTGAGTATCCTTCCCGACCTCTGATTGCAACAAAAATTGGTAAGCTTACTCCTAGACTTACAAGGAAAGTGTCCGGAAAATTTAAAGCATATCCAACCACCAAACATTATGTTACAGCTAAAAGCAGCGTATTTTACCCCATATCCATTTTGATTACTTTATCAACTCCGATATCCATAGGAGCCATGTGTCTACGCGTACTGCGTGACGCGCTTGTTTCACAAGTAGACCGGCGGTCGCGCGCTACTGCAAGCGAGATCGGCTCTGGTTAGAGCAACAAATTTTTCGAACAGTTGTGAAAGCACTAACCTATTGAAAGGTCGTCGCCAATGTTCAGAATGATCTCATTCAAGGAACCGAAGATATATCAGAATAATGGCTTTTACTAATTCGCTCGCCCAAAAATTTCACGTGACTTTGTTTTTTATGGTTTTTCAGCCGTACAAAACGGTTTTACATAAACCCTAATCCCAACCTTAACCCTAACCATAACCAATAACCCCGAAGCTAACCATAACCCTTACCACAACCCTAACCCTAACTTGAGCCCTAAACAATCGAATTCATGTTTTACTAGCCTGTCACGTGACCAAAACGGTTTTTTGCCCATAACTCTCCGTGGAAGCATTTTTACCCTACGTCATGTGGGGTGATTCGGAATCAGCGTCCAAAAATACACCGATTCAGATCAATTTCACACCCAAAGGGCCTTTTCACAAGAATGTTCTTAAAATTTGGGCGAGCGATTTAGTAGGAGCGCCAAAAAATACGACAAAAATTAACGAATTTGGTCAAATAACGCGACTTTTATAGCTAATTTTGCTCGAAAAGCCGCGCACCATCAAATATGGCACCTAGGCGAAACTCACTGATCTTTCCAAAAAGGTACGACAAATTTGGTATCGTGAAAATTCTCACAGTCTCTAGAAAACAATGGTACAAAAAATTTTAAAATCCGAGCAAGTTTATTTTTATCGTGCACCCTCTACATATTATATAATCTACATTGTTTAAAATTTTTGCCTCGGCTAAAAAAATTTGTGTAATTTTTAAAGGCTAGGCTGGCAAAAATTTTGCAAGAAATCGGAAGTTTTCATTTTTAATTTCCAAAATACAAAATAAGCCATAGCTAGAATGTAAAAAATTATGGGAATAGTTTAAAGTGCGACGTGAAAGGGGAAAACACATGCATGAAGACGCGCGCGCGTGCGTGTTTGATCTTTTTTCATGTCACATTTAAAGCAGCGGCGCTCAAAATAAATTAAAGTAAAAATTCCTAACAGATCGCATAATATTGAATTCATACTTTTTTAAATAGGGACGTATAACATACAAGCAACATACAGCGCGGTAAAATTATTATGGTTTTAAAACTGTATATTGCTCTATCCAAAGCTTTTACCTTTGCAGTAGCGGGCGCCTGCCTCTTGGCAAAACAACAAACAAGCGCGCGCCAAGAAAACAACAATTTCAAGAAAACAGTGGCGAAAAAGCACATAGAGTTAGGCGAAGGCTTGTATATATCACATCGTGACCCCATTGTCGTTTCACTAAATGGTGACTAAAAAGGAAACTAAATCGTTTCTTGGATACAGGGGAGCCGCGCACTCGTGCGCGGCGGTTCATACATGACAACGTATGACAAGTAAAGGCCTGGTACATGGTATGGGTTCACAAACTTCAAACTTAAATTCAAACCCTTTGCATCATTTATCAATGTACACTTCTTATCATTAACGATAAGGGATGTTGTCGCCCGCCGCGCCGTGCAAAATGATTAATTATACTTTGATTCGAAGTTTTTAAAATGCTTTTGAGTAGTATACCATTACTACTGTTCACTATTACTACCATTATACATGCCATAATATAAACTATTTTGTACCTTGGATCATTTTGACTAGTACCATAAATTATCTTTGACAGAAAATTTTTTAATGGATGATAACCGTAAATTATAGTTGTTTTAAATATTCATACTATACAGACTTGGTACCAAAATTCAATTTGTAATCAGTGTGTGGCTCGGTAGGTTCTAAACTTTAACAAAATTGTTACTAATTGTGTAAATGCAGCATCAGTTTTTAAAAATTAATATCGATACCATGTCCATATACTGTAGTGATGAAAACTCAATGAAACTGTCTATATTCCTAAAACAGGTGTTACTGCCCACTACACAATAAGGGGCCATAATTGTTTCAATTATGTAACTGTATAGAATTATTGTTATTATTATAACAGGTGTGTTAATTGTATTATATATTGTTTGCGTAAATGGTAACAAGAAGAATTTGTCATAACTTTGTATGAATGAAAAGCACGGATAAAAAATGTATACAGCAATATCACGAATTTTCACGAAGTATAAATTGGACGGCCGCGGCATGACTCTACACGATTTGGCAGTTTTATTATATAATTTAGCACGATCTCTTCACAGCCACATATTTATATCATCAAGATTTCCCCTCGCACAAAAAAATTAGATGAGTCCCAGACATTAAACATGTGGAAAAGATTCCTTGAATTATGCTGTGCGCATGTATAGGAAAATACATGTGCACATCACAATTTAATTTAATTTAATCTACCACATGAAAAAATACACTTGTCTCAGCTACTGTATGGACATCTTAAACTACCTCAAGGATCCGTAAGAATATGTCACTGGTTACTGGTTAGAGCTTCCGCCTTCTGCACATAAGGTCCAGTGTCACCTACTAGTCTAGGGAGGAGCTAAGGATGAATTGGATCTATGCAAAATTAAACATCTGTGCATTATCTCCTCGGTTGAATCGGCTGAATGATAGGAAGCTTGAGAAAGGGTTAAATGAGGGCGGGCTCTGCCAAAAGATCAGCAAACTTCTTAGGATACCCCTTGGCCTTGATTACATCTACATTGTAGTGTACTGTAAACACAGTACTATACTACACCATTCTGTTGACTATACAATCACTACATAAAATGCAGCCTAGAAAGATTATCAGTATCACAATGTTGGACACCAGTAACCAAGTCCTACAGGAGCTGGAGGATTAAATGCCAAGTCCTGTGTCATTAATTGTACCAAGGTTCAGTGGCTATTCCTTCCCTTGTTCTGTTTATTTTTTATGCTTCATTTCATTGTTTATCTGTGTCGTAAAAAGATGAGCATTGACTACATAATTTGTTTTTATTTATTTATTTTTTAAATTAACGGTTTTTAACTTTTTAAACTTTTTATATGTAAATAAATTATGACATTTATGTTAGTTATAGAATTTGTTTGTTTTTTAATGACGAAGGCTGTGAAATGTTCACAGTTCTGATAATGAGGAAATCAGAAAGAATGTTTAAAACTAGTGATGATGTTTATGTCATTATTCTTAATCTAATCTAATCTGGTCAAGTTCGGAGACAACCTGTACATTTTTTACTTTTTTAGAAGTGTGTGGTGGAGCCAACTCAACACAGAATGAAACTCCCTGATTATATGGCTGACAAGACATTTTTCAGGACTTTCTCTGAGTAAAAAAAATAAATTAAAAGGTTGAACGGTTGAGCAGATACAGGTGGTTTTAAACAAACCCTTGAAAGGTGGAGATTTAAGGTGGAGACTGGCTCTGGTTGAAGAAACTTTTGATTAAGGTGGAAAAGGTTATTGGTAACACAAACTACATCAAATTTGCAATCTGATGGTTTTATCAATATTTTATTTAAGTGCTCAACCGAGGTGGAGAAATTAAATGCACTTTTCAAAGCTGCTCAACCGGGGGTGGAGAAAGGTTTAGAGAGTTCTAGGTTAGCTAGAAAGTTACGTCTCGGCCTTTTCTACTTCCCGTTAAATTTTGTTTTTTCCATTGACGCTCAACAGGGTGGAGATTAAGAAACAGTAAAAAGCCTGTCAAACATGCCTAAATTCATTGGTTTTATCACTAATTCTAATCTGCTCTGTTAACTGCTACTGTAGGGGATCATAAAACTGTTATCCCTTCTGTCTTAAAGCAAAGTGTTCTAGCAAATGAAAAAACTATCAAAGTTGTGAAAAGGTGCTCAACAAGGTGGAGAAATTGTTGATTAAACATTAAAACATTAAAAAATGCATTAAAACTGGCCCCACCGGGTTGAGTTGAGCTTTGGCAGTTGATTTCTGGAAGAAATAACATTGGGTGACCCTTTAACATGTATACAACTCATCAAACAAGCCATCAACCACTCAACCGTGGTGGAGAACCTTGACTTCTGAGGTCAAATTTACGCCAAAATTTGCCAAATTTGAGTCTCCACCTATGTTGAGTGTACTTTTCAGCAAGGATGCCTTGTAATATGAGTTGGTAGATGATTTAGAATCATTGGTATTGCAAATGGACTGCCACAGTCACTCTACAGCTCCTAAACTACAGAATAACAGATTTTGAACTGCATGTTATGCTGTCTCCACCTCGGTTGAGCCGATTCTGAGGATCCTATTCTATGAAATATAATTGGTATAACCCATAATATTAAATATTAGGACTTTGGAGCAATTAAAAAGCATGAGAGGGTTAGTTCTAGTCACTTATATTAGCTCATGTAGTCAGTAAGCTGCTCCACCTGTGTTGAGCAGACAAACCTGCTCAACCAGCACTTTTTGAGTACCCACCTGTCTTACGTAACTTTAAATTGTGAAATTTGGAGTAAATATTTGAAGTGATTTACAGCTCCTTTAAAGTGATTTACAGCTCCTTTATTTTTGTAATTTTCAGGTGGCCACTGTCTCCACCAAGGTTGAGTTATTTGAATTTTGGACCCAGATATCATT
This sequence comes from Bolinopsis microptera, assembly GCF_026151205.1. Classification (NCBI taxonomy): domain Eukaryota; kingdom Metazoa; phylum Ctenophora; class Tentaculata; order Lobata; family Bolinopsidae; genus Bolinopsis; species Bolinopsis microptera. Next base: position 5,183,396 of record NC_087079.1, on the reverse strand, counting down.
ATAGAAAGGTTAGGAGTATAATATCTGAAGAGCCTGTACCCCTTGGACTGTCAGAGGAATTATAATTAATTTTACCGTTTATGGCAGTGAAATGAGTGTAATTAGTGACTGATTTTATGTACAGGTTGTCTCCGAACTTGACCATCTAATCTACCCTTACTTTACAACAATTTACTGCACATAATTATACTACCTTTTTGGACATAATAATATGGAGTACTGCATTATTCATAATTAAGTAGTGCGATATAGATTTATTAGATTTTGATCACCAAGTCCCTCTTGATCTTGACAGTCAAAAGATGATTTAGTCACAAATAATCGCTATGTACTTAATGTTTAGTAGTATATTATGTAAAATCCGGATTGTATGTAAAATCCGCATGTAAAATCCGGATTGATTAAAAATAAATTAGTGTACACAAATTTTGCCTCAGATATATGTTTTTTACGTTTTGAATTTTTAACACTTGTTTTTAGATCATGAATACGATGTAGTTACATTGAAACGTCGAGTAAACTCCTTTCCTTAATAAGAGCATTTTCACTAGTCGCAACAACCGGGATAAAGATAATTTTACACAGAATACGTAGTATATTATCCTTTAGAAGGTTTTCTTACCAAAGTAAGGTTTTATGGCTATGTTCCCTAACTGTTGTTTATGAAGATTGTTATAACATACCCAATCTGCTTTCTGACTGTATTTAGGACTTAGGTGTAAAGAAAATTATACATTATCTATATAAGGAGGCACTGGCAAAACTTCTACTGCCCTTTCTCTGCTAGTTGTGCAGTTAATATTGTGAAATAGTTTTAATACTTTCAACACTACTATATAACAAATAATTTGAGATTATGTGACTGATTAAATGCTGAAGATAAAAGAAATATATTCATTTTGCTAAGATTATGTTTGCGTTTCATTGCTCAACAGCTGTTCGAAGGATCAAATATAAGATAATATTGTGAAAAGTGAGATATTAACAGAAATACAATTAATATTTATCTATTGTATTATTTAAATAACTAGTGCACAGGTCTTTCTGATTACCATATTTTGAGCTCTTTTACACATATAGTTTAGTGGACTTATCCCTCAGGATAATTTTGATGCAAGATTGTTAGTTTACTTATTTTCTGGGATAAATCACTGATCTTGTTGTACACACCCTTGATGTTGGTATTTGCCAATTTTCATCTAATAATAATGACAGATGGGTCCATAGAACACTGTCCTGAGCTGGCCAGAGAAAAATACTGATCAGCATGTTACACCAAGCCTGTGACTGCACATCTAGACAGTAAATGTCTACACCAAGGCTTCTGACTGTCTATTTGCTCTATTTCTAGAAGGAGAAAGGCTAACTGTAAGATTAATCAAAGAAAAGTTAATTAAGGTTCAGCATGTAATTTGGGGATACTAATATATTAATGGAACAATAAGTTTCCAATAAAGATCGAATAAAGATAAATTTTGAGTTTACTGTACCTTTACTGTATTATTAACCATTCATTCTGTATGTGCACAAAAAAAATTTATTTTAATTGATATTAATATTATATATACTAAAATTAATAACGAGAACAATCCCAGAATAGCATGCAAACCAGATGAGTTGGCTAAAGTGTTTAGCTACATTTTTACTGTTTCTTCAGTCTTTATCATCAGACGTCAAAATCTTTTGGTCAGAGAAAAATATAAACGGCCAGTAAGTGTAATTATTGATCATTTTTGTTTTAAAGTATTTAAGACAAGATACAATATAATTTTGTTCCGTTTTTTTATTCCAGAGTTTGGAGTTAACGATTTTTTTCCATAAATCTTCGTATGTATTTTAAGAATATGAAAATAATTATATATTATAATCATTAGTCATACATATCTTGATTTGATCAGATTATGTTCTAATCTTTACCATATTATTCAACCTCCAGAGTGCTAAATGTGTTATACGGTAGTGCAGTAGAATTTAGGTGTCATAATAATACAGTGGATAACCTCTTTGAAGTATCTGAAGAGGAATATGATAGGTGAGTTAGTAAAACAAGTGAAATTATTGTTGTAAATCTAAACTTGATATCACAGATTATTAATAGTGACTTTCGTTAAAAATACGTAATGTTAGGCCAGGTTTGGGCTGATAAGTAGGTAACTTACGTTTTGAAAAAAGACCTTGGTGTCATCACCAAGCGAATATTTAAAACGAAGTTTGATTTTTACACTTCATTAAGGATATTATAACCATCATGATAAACATTTTATAAATAAATGTAACAGCCCGGGCTCTATTTCAGTTGTGAGCCACTTATGAACCAGCACAGTTTATTAAACTGCACTCGGGACACTCCACGAGGCAGAGATATCTACACAGCCCTAATAGTACAGCACGATGTGCGAGACCCTTTCTTTAAAGACTACATCATCGGTGAAAATTACTACTTTATATGTGAGTTGTTACAAATACAGCAATATTATTGCAATGATTTTCACCCTTTTCTAACTCACATCACATTGCACATTGTCATGACGTCATGGTGAGGAGAAGAAGAGGAAAATCCATGTTGAACTTGATGACTGCCAGTAATAAATGACCCTGAGCCATATTACCGGGTGCCATTGCTTTTGTAACTCTGGAATTAAGTGTCCTGCTCAGTCAGTGTTCTGATGAATTTGTCAAGAGGGCCCAGTACCAGTACTGTCAGGAGGAAGTAGCAGCGAATGTTAAGTACTCCTACTGGACTAATTGCAGGACAGTTCAGAGCGATACAAAGTAAACAGCCACTCTGGCTCGGTATCTTGTTACTTTTTTAAAGAGAGAGAGAGAGAGTGGGGGACTATGATTATACAAGAATACAAGGATATTTTCATTTTTATTAGTCAGAAGCTTCAAATTACGCTTAGGTTTTAGTCAATGACTGATATTTATTTTCATAAACCCCTTTTTCCCTACACAACATCCTTTACAGTTGTATCTGATATTATAGTAGACCCAGGTCAGGGTGTAAAGTCAGATCAATGCATTGTATTTTTCGTTTATTCCTTTTATAGTGAATCCAAATTGAACTTATTACTATATTACAACAAACCTGAGCAGCAGAAGTTGTTGTCATATATTTAAACTCATGTGCCTGTAATCTGAAGCTCACAACAAACCCGCCTTATCAGTATTATTATTTAATACTTTCAACACTACAAACAAATAATTTGAGGGTCTAATGATGTAGTTTTACGAAGATTTCAAGCCTCACATTGTGTGTTTCCCTTCGTGTCCAAAAGCATTATATAACAGTATATTATTATTATTACAGCTGAGTGTGATTACATCTTCTTATTCCCACGAGTAGAGCTTCAAGATGTTCCCACAACCAGCACTGTAAATAATACGTACAATTACACCACTGCACTTCTCAAACAACTGTAAAAATACTCCTATTAAAATCATGTGAGAGACAGAGTTTTCAATTAGCTCGCTATCAGGGCTACTAACTGTGCAGTTGCACAAGCAGGTTGTGTCGGTGTGAGAGTTTTATCATGCACATATGTAATCAGGGCAAGCACTCGGAATTTCTCACCTCGTAGACCGAGGAATCCGGAGAATTTGGGGCCAGCCCAAATTGTATCACGTAAATGGTGGAGGCTGGGAAATGTAGTGGTCTGAGATGAAGACTGGTGTGGTTGAGCGATAACCACAAGTGTTCCTGTGATAACCAAATGCTGACTAACGAACTGGACAGTAATCTTGTAGAATTTAGGAGAGGGTGGGGGAGGCTACAAACTGTCTTTAGCAGATTTAAACTGACTGTATACTGAACTACTGTCCCCCTTCTTAAATATTATATCCTCAATTAATTTAGTTACTTTGTAGTGTAACACTGACCTGGCAAATAATCATTAATGTCAAGCTATTACAATGTAAGGCTAATCAATTAGGAAACTGACTGATTAGATCTTAACTAAACTTATTGTTAATGATAATCATATCTCAGCAGCATTGAAGGATCTGTCCTTCAATTGTAGCCCACCTCCTAATACGATTTATTCTCTGATTTGATTAGTCTTTTTAAATTCTGGTGAAGAGATGGAGTGTCAATCTTCTCCACCAAATTTGACTTATCTGTCCCGCCCCAGGTTAAGCTGAGTTCTTATTATCATGATATGTGACGTCATATTCATATAATGTTCTGTATGAACAAAGCCAATACTCATTGTTATAGAAACTGTAGATAAGAAGTTGGTAATAACATCTGATGATTAGATGACGATTTTCAGAATCTCAGTAGCTTCAAAGAAATGAACAGTGTAGTAGAAAGTGTAGATAGTGTAGTAGGGAGTGACGATGAAACTGAATTTACCAGTTTAAGCTTGAATAAACCGCAATTTGTCCGGGAGGTTGCAGATAAAATTGAAACACCCTTCTCATCAAGTACTGGAGTGTTGCGACACAGAGACTATGCATTAGTGTGGCGGGTGTGGAATGTGGAATGTCCATTTAACTATGGTTACTGGTTAGAATCAACGTAATATTTCGATGACGAGATAAACATCGAAAAAACAGAATTTGTCCTCCAGATATCTAATATAATGTCCATTATCAATACAATAATATCGCATGGTGAACTGATAATGCAGCGAATTAAAATACTAATTGATATTTGATACAAAACAAAGAAGGGTGAAAGGTTGCAAATGAACAATTACTCATCAATGTTAATTGCAATCCCTAGCAAAACCTTAGTCACGATTAGATATTGTAGTTGGTAAGTAGAGTTATAGTCACCAGGGTTATAGTCACCAGGGTTACAGATATTGTAGGTGGCAAGTATTGCAGCTTTTAACCATAGTATGTTGAAATAAAATTTGTTGTAAGATTAAAATGTAAGGCGTCAATTATTATGAGGAGCGTAAAAATGTTTAGCGCAGACGGTGCCAACCTCAAGGGAGACAGTGCAGTCCTACTCATTAAAATTATCATAACTTTCATCTGTGTAATTCTGGAATACATCTGGAAATGTCAGGAAACATGGTGCTTGGACGTTCTTTAATGTCTACAATAATGTCATGTATTATGTAACATTTTATAATTCAGTGCAGATAAGCCTGTCTAAGTGAAGAAGATTCACCACACTTTGCCGTGCACATTTTGCATTAAAATGCCGCAATCAAGCCCCAAATCCCATATTCTCCTAATTTTGCTGCACTTATCTGATCTTTCTATTGAGGTATGGTGTTAGTGTAACATTCAGCAGTACTCAAATAATTAGTTAAAGTACTCATGTTTGCTTTACACTGGTAAGTAGGTAACTTACATCTACTATTGAGCAGTTAGCATCCAATCAGTACGGTGAGTGTTGAGAAAATTTCAAGTTGGATGCGAATTTTACTCTACTTTAGTTACTTTGATCATTACAGTCACCTACCTATGTCACCTATGTTGAGATTCTTGGAGGGGTGCCATAGCGGGCAACAGTATTCCAGTAGACTACGAGTACACTACTACAGTACATTAGCTATTAGTGTAACTATTATCGATGGGAAATGGGAATTGGTAGCGTGTAAAAATAAGAAGGAGACTTGTGATACCATGTTGATCACGTACTGATGTTTAAAATATAGCTTAGATTAATTAAACAATATATTTAATACTTCTTTAAATTATTGATAAAGTAGTATAATTAGATACTCTTGGACGTGAAATTAAAACCCTTTTAAATACTATTTATATTACACTTGTTAAGGGAAATGAAATTAATACTGGCAGAAGTATAGATGTCAAGTATGCCATAATAATACTGATGGAACAGTCTCCTCTAAAATCAATAATATGTCACTAAGAGCTAAGTTATTTGTTTAAACTTAACACAGTTAATAAAAAACTAAATTGTCAGTACCTAATACCTATATATTACATTACGTGTTGAAAAAACTGAAATGTAACGAAACCAACCAAAAGTATAATATTTTCCTGGCAAGGATTCAAGGAGACTATCCTCACGTCATGTGCGTTCGTGTGTGTGTGTGTGTGTGTGTGTTCTTGTCTCATTACTGGAGGAACAATAGTGGGCCCCCTAAAACACTACAATTGAGTACTCATGGTACAATAGTACTAGAACAGTAGACTAGAACAGTAGTTCTAGTCAAGTAGGCTCCCTAGCTTCCACAAACGGAGCCGAACTGTACACACCACTGTGCCAAACTGCCCCTACACTATTTATAGTCTTATCCTTTCTTCACATCCAATCACTGACTTCCCTTCATACCTCCCTCCACCTGTGATGGAGTGTTATTAGGGTCACGTGATCTTGCATTAGATTTCCGAGACGATAGGCCTACTTCCCATAATAATAGAAAGTGAGGCTAACAGACCAAACAGTTATACCAGTCACCAGGGTTACAGTCACCACGGTTACAGTCCAATGCAATGGTGATACCAGTCACCAGGGTTACAGTCACCAGGGTTACAGACCAATAGTGATACCAGTTCTCCAAGCGACTTAAAAATGGGACTGAGTGTACCAGTCTTGTGATTTTAAGTTGGCTCCTGATATATGTTCGGAGGAACATGAACAGAGCAATGAATTACACTTTATACTTTAACACGGCGTATCCAATGTTCACATAAAATAGGTGATAACTCAAAGAGTCGAAATCAAGATGTTGCTGGTTAAAAGAAAGTCTTAAAGTCTGATCTTAGGGCTTCAGAATTATGATGATCTAACATCTTCAGACGAAATAAGTGATCATCTCATCATTTAGCTAGCTGAGATCACCTATCTTGTGACTTGAAAGTTGCAACTAAAAGCCCTTAAAATTACCAAGGTCCAGCTCGATATAAACAAATGAACCATCCTCCTGGATTCTGTCCAAATCTTGTACAAATTATGTTTTACAACAAGCATTTAGTTAGTAAATCTAAACATTAATTAAGTTTCAGCCACACCTCCAGGTAAAACTAGCTATCTGCAGATCTCTCCAGCTTGAAAACAGCAGAGCTCCGATCAGTTAACATATTGTGTAAAGTGGTTTTAGGGCAGGCGGTAGGAAACAGTTGCAGTTAACAGGTGTGATAATGGCCTTGTAATCTCGTGTAATCGGTCGGTAATTGGCCGGTAATTGGACTGTAATTGGACTGTAATTGACTGTAATTGGTCCCATTACGTGGTAACGAGGAGTTTAACGGCCTGTTCAGTGTTCAATTATAACATTAACAGGTTAACTGTAACCAGAGCAAGTAAAACCTCTCTTAACTTGCAAAATAGAGTCCTCCACCATACTTTAGGATTCATTTCTATTTTCTCGCTAAAGTTTTTTAACGAAATTCGATTTCAACATTAATTTAATTCTGCATCTAGACATGTTATGAACATTGACCCAGTAATACGAAATGACACTTCGAGACAACAGTTATTGTCCGACTGAGCTTAGAAATTGATATGTTTGATACTCAATACCCAATTCATGTCGCCCTCTGTAGTCAGAGTTCTGAATTATGTGACCCGACAACTGTTATTCAGCTAGATTTATTAGACATCGCCTTTAGAACATACTTTTTATTTTAGCAAAAAAGCAAGTTTTACTCTGAGCAAATTGAGTTAGCCATGTAACTGGCTATTTCGGGAACGTTCCATCAATTGTACAAGGTAACCACACCTAGCCCATGACAAGTCGCCAACTTCACTACACAAGTTGTTACTTCTTGTAACTGACTTCCTCCACTTTTCATCCTCCATTTTTGGCTGTTTTTCTGGGCAAAGCGTCTGAGTTTGAATTATAAACTCAATTTTAAGGTACAATCAGGTCCGGTATTAACATGTAACCACATTGCCACCTTGCAACTTATTTGTTACATGAGATTCAATAGTTGACTGATAATCATGTTAGGGTCCCAACAAGGTTACCGGTTTTGTTATTGAGGTACTCAAATTTTAGAATTAACGAAATTTGAAACATTCTCACTATACTAGCCTTGAAAACTTGAAATTCGTTAATTATAAAATTTGAGTTAAGATCAATACTCAATAGCCACAAGGTTGCAGGAAATTCGAAAGTTTCGAGTTAAAACCTTTATTGTATTAAAATTATATATTTCTTGAGTACCCTACAAGTAATTCTGTCCAAGTTTAGATAAAATACCAGAGAGATAATCTAATAACTGGGGTGGTAGTGCGTTACATATTATGAAGATAACACTGATACGGTATGTTAGGTTGCTGGTCTCAATACTGTTTTAATTACTGGCACCCATCATGAAACTGTATGCAGTTAAATATACACATATTTACATATTCATTATATTCACATACACCTCAATGCACATTCACATGATATTCACATATTGTCTACCAGTACTTACTGGATGCTACAAAGTATGGAATATAATGTACTGCACACTTCACATACTACATACTGGTCAGTACATACTGGTCAGTACATACTGGTCAGTACATACTGGTCAGTACATACTGGTCAGTACATACTGGCCAGTACATACTGGTCAGTACATACTGGCCAGTACATACTGGTCAGTACATACTGGTCAGTACATACTGGTCAGTAGTCAGTACATACTGGTCAGTACATACCAGGGTCAGTACATACTGGTCAGTACATACTGGTCAGTACATACTGGTCAGTACATACTGGTCAGTAGTCAGTACATACTGCACACTTCACCTACTCCAAGTACTACACAGTAACAGTAGACTACACTCCCCCTAGTTAAACACACACTAACCTGACACCAGGAAGGCAACCCTTTTGTTTTCACCCCAAAAACCAAGCTCCCCCCAAGTGGACTATGTGTAAGGAGTAAGGTTGGTTTATGTGGCGTTATTTTCGCGCCAATATAATATTCACCCTGCTACTGATGTATTGTACCGTGACAAAAGCCTTGTTACCTTTGGTGTGTATTAGGTATACCGTCATGATATTATAACTAGGTACCGTCATGATATTATAATTAGGTACCGTCATGATATTATAATTAGGTACCGTCATGATATTATGATCTTTATTCGGGTTAAACTCCAGACCAGATTATTATGGATCTTATTTAAGACGGGTCAGTTAATAGTAGTACTTTAGGAATGATGGGATGATGCCCGATGATGGAATGATGAAAATGTAAAATTTGCATCAAGGTTCCAAGTTCTTATTCCGTTTTAAAGAGTTAAATCAGGGATTAACCACTTCCTAAAATATTATAAAAGTTAAAAACTCAGTTTGAGTTAATAGATTGAATGTTTAGGTTTAAAGTATAACTGTTGTAGTATGATAATAATATATACTATTAGTATAAAGCTGTAATACTATAACAATATTAAAATTTAACAGTTCAATTGGCCACCATTCCCGCCAAACGAGCCGCTCTATATTTCTAAGTGTCCTGTATGCTTCATGATCTTGAAGTTTTATTAGTTTTTCTATCCGTGTAGAGTTATGAGTTGAGTAAGTAATATTAGTAATGAGTTGACAGCGCCCACCACTAAAGACCACACCGCGGCGACAAAAAAGTGGGGGCCGACTCACTCAAATTAGGTATGTTTTACAAATGTAACATCTCACTACTACTACTACTTGTAAAGTGTGACAAATGATCTGGGAGCCACTGATTTGAGCTGTTAAGTACTCTCAAAGTATTATTAGCCTTGACGTCAACTCTCAAAACTTTGACTCTACTTTAACTTTATATTATAGTTATAACTGTGATAATATAGACTGCAAGTCTCTGTACTTGACTAAAATATATTTAATTTACTGAGCTCTCCCCTCTCTGAATATGAACTGTAAAAGTTTCTCACAGCAGAAGAAGACAAAAAGTCTAGCTCTCATTAACTGTTACTGTTACACTACTAACTGTAACTGTAGTGTAACACTATATTATCTAACTGTAACACTGCATCAAATATGTGTCAACATTGTTTAAAAGTTCTAGTGGTTTCAAAAGTGCGCTAGTTACGCTCGCTTGATTACTGTTCTTTCTAAGTTCGGTATATTTTAATGGGACCTGATAAAGAGTAAAGCCACGTGATACCCATATAAGGAGATGTAGGACCACGTGATAAAGAGTAAAGCTGTCTAATTAACAAGTTTTCAAGTGTGGTCCGTTTAATTGCTGTTTCATAGAAATGAAAATACTGGGAAATTAATTTTTACATCGAAGTGGCCTTTCTTTCTTCTTAGAAATAGTCTCAACACAGCTAATTAATAGTCTCAACACAGCTAATTAATAGTCTCAACACAGCTAATTAATAGTCTCAACACAGCTAATTAATAGTCCCAACACAGCTAATTAATAGTCCCAACACAGCTAATTAATAGTCTCAACACAGCTAATTAATAGTCTCAACACAGCTAATTAATATAGTCTCAACACAGCTAATTAATAGTCTCAACACAGCTAATTAATAGTCTCAACACAGCTAATTAATAGTCTCAACACAGCTAATTAATAGTCTCAACACAGCTAATTAATAACTAAGGAGCATCACTGTGTGGAACTGAAGGTGATGCTTGACTGCTTATGGTTACTGGGACGCCTATCTTTCAGCTAATCTAGCTTATTTCAGGGGTTATTGTATAACAGTCTTTAATGACACATTAATATAATATTGCATTGATTGATTACATAACTAAGATAAGTTTTCTTTTTATTAAACAACTGTTTCTACAAAAATAGCTGACTTGTCTTACTTAATCGGCTAGTAACAAGGTGAGAACTGTTAATTAAATCTAAACGGTTACTGTGGTTACTGTTACTGTGGTTACTGTTTATAACAACAGTGTTATTGTTATCACCACAAGGTGGTAGCTTCATCAGGAAGCAGCTGCGTTAATTAACAAGGTAAATATTTGTTTATGTGAATACAGTCCCACAGTTCAAAGAATCTAGCGAGTTGCAGTGGTTAAGGAATACGTTATGGGGTTATTATAGTCATGGGTAGTTATAATGCGACATATTTATGACTAATAATATATCATATTGTTTCAATAATATCATATTTTCAACTGGTAGTTACTTACTTTTAAATGAATCTAAATATGAGGTAATTAGATTCTAAAGGTTGAAAAGGTAAGCTTGTAAGCTTTTAAGGTTAATGAATTATTTAAATGCTTGGAGAAACGTCAGACTACACCTGTGTCAGCCAGCTCCTCCCACATGCTCAAGTACTGGCTGTTATAACCTGGGTTTCAATGGCTCTGTGATACATACCTACAGTATAACGTCAGTATAGTTACAATGACTCTGGAATGAATAAAACGATTAGTCTAGATGTTTCTATACCCGCATAATCACTCACATCACCCATTACTTGATGAATATGCACGGTCTTTCTATGTAACGATTACATAGACAATGGAGGTTCGTACTTAGCTAATAGCTTAATGGATCTCCCTTTGACTCTTTGTAACATTACGACCCGGCTGTGTATTATCCTGGAGATTAAAGATGACTGTAACGGAGATGTAGGACCACGTGATACCCATATAAGGAGATGTAGAACCACGTGATACCCATATAAGGAGATGTAGAACCACGTGATACCCATATAAGGAGATGTAGGACCACGTGATACCCATATAAGGAGATGTAGAACCTTGCTTTTGTTGGGTAAAGACCAGCCAAGAAACAATTTTATAATCTTTTCAAGATGTGATTCCGTTTTTTTTTGCGTCTGAAAATCTGTACTTAGGAGAGTAAGTAAAACGAGGTATTTCTCTTTTATTTAAGTACGTGCTCGTTTTATTTGTTCACAGCAACGTGATAATCAGCAATTTTAAAATATTTCCATCGTAAATACGGCTGATAGGTGTTGTTCCGACGCGGAAGCTACATCGTTCAACTCTGTTTTGAAATGCTGCCACTCTTTGAAGATCTGTTTAATTTGGAAACAATTCTGATGACACAAACCTAGACCTGTCAAAGAATGACCAGGTACCAACTACCGATTAAATCGTAAAACACTGATCAAAGCTAAAGAACTGTCGGTGAGATACAAAACAGTGCTTATTCCGTCTGACTAGCATACGTTGTAAACACTCGGTTCTTGACTTGAAGACTAAAAAGAAAGATCAAGGAGGACATAATAAACGTTATTTGATTAAATGTGACTCCCCTTTGACTCATCGACTCATCTCAGGATGAGGGCCATCTCTTGGAGAAACTAAAACGAGGTATTTCCTTATATTTAAATATATAATATATATATATGATATTTCCTTATATGGTCATTTCGTGTTCACCTTGTTCACAAAAAAACGTGATAATCGTTGATCACGTTTTTGATTTAAAACTACCTTCATTTTAAAATGCCACTGATCAGTAATATTTTGATCCGGAAGCTACATCGCTCAAGTGTATTTTTAACGGATTATCACGACCCACACGTTTCAAACTTAGAATCCAGAGATAAAGCTCACAGGTGTTTTAGATTTATGAATCTGATGGTGTTTAAAATAAGAAAAATTTATGATTAACAAATTTACGTTTATCTCACGTGTTTTAAACTTTTCAAATAGGTCTGAAACACAATTAACGTCTTATATACAAACACTAGTATTTAGTGAGTTTTAATACTTTCAACACTATTATATAACAAATAATTTGAAATCATGAATACGATGTTGTCACATTGAAACGTTGAATAATTCCTTTCCTGATAAGAGCCTTTTCCTTGTCGCAGCAAACGGGATCAATAGAAATTTACCCAAGAAATCTCTAGTATTTAGTAAACATGTTTTACTCAGTAATGTTGTCGGAATATTCTCTTAAAGCTAATTGAGCCTTACTTTGTGTTCGAATACAAAAACTAGATGTTATTCTCTTTTAATTGGCTAGTGCGTGGCCACTAATTGGCGGTAAGGTTACACAAGGTAATTGTGTGAAACGTGCAGTTAACTCTTTCTAACCCTACTATTTCCTGAAACTTGATTGGCTAAAAAGAACGTGTCTTTCCTTTCATTAGATGTTCGGATTCGGTGGAACTCATATATTTTGGTTATGTTTCCCAATCAACTTATGAGCGTAATATAATGTAATAAGGTTTTAGTGGGCATATATTGTATTCGATCACAAAAATTCCGATCAAAGTTGATGAGAAAGTCAGGTGTGTCGTAGTGATAATTAGTATTACGGCTGTCAGAGTTTGATGGAAGCAGTTTCTTCGTGAATCCTTCAGATCACATTGTGACATCCAAGAAGACATTATCTCTCTCCTCTGTTTCTCCAGATGGTACTTTAGGAATGCTAAGATATGTTGCCATGACTGTGTCCCACTGTTTCACATAGTTGTATACACTAACACTTCTACTTACGTGGTTCCTTTGACTGTCAGCTTTACGATTAGCGGACCACGTGATACCCATATAAGGAGATGTCCGGATCTGAGCGGTTTCTTAGCGTTACAAAGTTGGACCAGACAGGTGTAACATAGCGACTACTTTAACGCCGTCTTGTTTCGCCCCTCTCTTCCACACTCAACCACCACTTAAGCGTTTATCTATGACACACCCCACAACACTTACCATCATCCTTGATTACACATCTTGATTCCACTGGCATCCTCCCACAGGACTGCCATACCCCAGAGGTAGGTAAAGCATCCATATATGCTATCCTCTCGTGGGCCAACTAGGCCCAGCCTCTCTTTAAAAAAAAAGAAAAAAAAAAGTGCACGCTCAAGAGATGGAGTGAGTGCAATACTCTGCTAATATAAAACGAGGAAGCTTCTTGTATCCGGGAGCTGACGAAGTAAAGATGTAAAGTAAATCCACGTGTCATCGTCAAACACAGCTCACCCTCTATTCGTCAAACACAGCCCACCCTCTATTCGAGAAGTTGGTTAAAGTGTCGAGAATCCCAATGACTGGGGACTCCTATATGCACTTACTTACAGTGTAACATATTATTGTAGTCTCAGAGTCTGCATCAGTACGCATCAGTGCTCAAGATACACATTATAAGTTTGAGGGTGGAGCTATCCTTGTATGGGTATCACGTGGTCCTACATCTCCTTATATGGCCACCATTTGAAGTTCTGACATATTAATAACAGTCAAAAGTACGTCACTGTTATAGTGGATCTTGTTTGTGGTTTGACAGTACCAGTTAATTTAGCAGGGGGAGGGGTAAACACTGAGTCACAATGTTTTTTGTGAGTTTCAGACCCCATCTCCCTTTGTAAGATACTGCAACCCAAATTATTTATAGGCTAGGCATTTGGCACGCCTTTTTTACGGCTTAACTTTGACAGCAAAAGGAGATTCTTAGCAACATTTCAGTCAAATAAATACCCCAATTATAATTTTCACAACTTTTATAATATATTCCACGCAGTCTAAGTGGCTAGGCAGAGTCTAATAGACACTTGAAGCCTGTAGTAAACTCCGAATTGTAAGGCTTGTAGGTAAGTGCAGGTTGCAGGGGTTCTACCCTGAACCTACCTGGAACCTGTAAACGTGATGACACTGGCCCATTGACAAGGTATAAGCAACAAAATAACAGGTAGTAGTGTGTACAGCTTATTTCGCAATTGAATAATATGTAATAATAATGAGATACATATCTTGAAACACCATATTATGCTATATTAGTATATCTTATACATGTAATATGTTATAGTAGACTGGTTTTAAGTTACCAATCGAACTGCGCCGTGATCTTATTTTCTCTAAAACAATAATTCAGTATCCCCCTCCGCAGTACCTTGTTTAGCGCTACATTCCTTAAACAAGTTTGCAAATGTTTCTGTTGGATATGGAAAGGACACCTTCACATAGAGTTTAAAGAGTATTCCACCACCGAACTCAGACTGATAAAGTAAGCACACAAGATCAATAGGGGCCCGCTTGATTGCTTGCGGAGGGGGGATCAGGTACCAAGTGATCCCCCGCACTTGTGTTATGTATTTTGAAAAGAGTTTTTATCGAATATATCGCTACTATGTACTAGGGTATGTACTGGTTTTATCCTAATTTACTAGGCTGTCACGTACAGTAAGGGTTCACGTACAGTAAGTACTCATGCTCACCTGGCAATAAATAAAATATCCATTACAAGTTACAGGTATACATCATTATGAAGTAATATTATGTGAATAAATATGACTATTATCACTGTTTGTTGAACACAAATGATTTGAGAGGCTGCACTTTCTTCGGGAAAGGTAATGCAGCCTTTGTTCTTTCTTTATACAACACTAGAGGTATTATTTAAGCACCAAACCCAGGAGACCCTCAAAAGATGTAATCTGAAAATCATTCCCATATTAAATCCCAGAGAAAATCATTATTCTTAAAATCAATGATTAGTATTGAATTTGACTTGTATTATATTCCATTTAAAACAACTTTAGAGCCTAATCCACACAGTGGGTACCCAATTGTCACCTGCTAGTGTGAACATGGTCGCCCCTTTGAGGGGTACTTAGCGGCCCGGTTATCCTAGACTCAAACAAGGTGCCGGGTAGGGTGGTGGTATTTTCACTTTATTGTCCGCAACAAAGATACTAGAAAATAACAATGATTCTAAATGACCCAAACAATTACCCCGTGCCCCCCTGGTGTGGATCCTGAAGTTGGAACTGAGAAACTCCTTCCATGATCTCTGAACCACGGTACCAGTGTTCCGCTCGTGGAATTCGCAGAGAATCATCTCGCGATAAACTACCGGTTATCTAAATATCTGCCCATTTTAATTTGGAGCGTGATACAAGGTGGGCAGGCTCGGGGTAATTGAACTGTGTCAAGTTGTGCAATGATAACATCTTGCCGGTCTGCTGCCTTATTTCTCGTATCAACTTATTGTTGGGTTTCTAGCAACACGGAGAAATGAAACAAGGTGCAGCTCTATGTTGAGGCACTAAACACCCTGCAGTCACAGTTTTAACAGTGAAATAGTATCAGCTTGTAGATTGCTATCATCACGCCAGGTTGCTTGTACAGATAAAGTCATTATCTCGCTGCTGATTGAAAAAGATGCTTTGTATCTTCTTATCATGCCGGTGTCGAAACAGAGATCCCTCAACATTGAGCTAGTGTGGGCTCTAATATAAGTATAAGCTATTGCATGGATGCATAAATCTGTCCTAACTTTGCAGGAGTCCGGTGGAAATGTAGATTAGATGGGTATTTCTTATCACAGAGTATTGGTAATATGGCTGAAGTCTCTCCTTCTAACTGCTCATTCGGAGAGAGCTTTGTAAATGAAGACGTGATACTATCACACATATTATGTTGATAAAACATGTTATATTTTACAGTTTCCACGTGTTATGTAATCGATATTACTGCTAGCGGATACAAGATATTGTGACGATATCAGTTAATATAATATAAAAATAGCAATTTTGAATGTTATAAACCCAGTTGAGAAGTTGCAAAATCAGCACATGTTGCTATTCAGAGAGGGAACCCATCAACCCATGTGTTTAACTCTGCTTCAAAGGTGGTACGTACCTAGTTTTGTCAAAGTTTTTAGAATTGACATTTAAAGTCATTTCAGCTGACAATCATAAGAATTGACAAGTTTGTAATTCCCTAAAATATACAGGTGCAGTTATTCTGATGATTTTAATCACACTAGAAATTGTGGGGCCCGGTTCGCGACATGTTGACCTACCTATGTTGAGTTTCGTCAAAACTTGACGGGGCCATCACATCTTCTGACCACCCCATGGTTGTGGCTTGGTTCACAACATGTTGCAGCATAGCCTGATTCACAACATGTTGCGGCCTGATTCACAACATGTTGCAGCCTGGTTCCCAACATGTTGCGGCCTGGTTCCCAACATGTTGCGGCCTGGTTCTCAACATGTTGCGGCCTGGTTCACAACATGTTGCAGCCTGGTTCACAACATGTTGCGGCCTGGTTCACAACATGTTGCGGCCTGGTTCACAACATGTTGCGGCCTGGTTCTCAACATGTTGCAGCCTGGTTCACAACATGTTGCGGCCTGGTTCTCAACATGTTGCGGCCTGGTTCTCAACATGTTGCGGCCTGGTCCTACGTCCTATGGTATGTTGGGTTCGGAACCTAATAAAGGTCTGTAGATCATTAGCAGAACATTATCCCAGAGTCAGACACGATATTATTCAAACATCTATTAGTCAGACACTTTTAATATTATATTTGGAGAAAATCACTTAGCGGTTTAGACTATTCGTTAGTCTCAATATATTTGTAACACTCTGACTTACACTATAGATATCCATGTACATCATGTTATTATTTCAAACATCTATGATCATCATCATCTGTACATACCAAATTTGCAGCTGAAAATGATATAACATATTATGAGAAAATGATATAAACATATTAAATAATAGAAACTGCATTGTGCACGTCATTCTTTGAAGTAAACGTTGGTCGTATTTAATCGGGGCGTGGTTTTTAACGTGCTGGCAGAATCCACTGATCCTTAATGAAACAGTACTTTAAAAAACTTGCAGACCAGATTCATGAAGACTTTTAGAAATAGTACTTTTTAAAATATAAAGGCTCGATAATTTCACAACTTTCAGGAAAATTTCAGTAGCCCTTTTTTTGAGCGATTTTTAGCACAAAGTAGTGACCCTTATCAAGATGACGTAGTGATCCTTACCTAAATGTAGTGACCATTTTAAAAATGTAGTGAACATTATGAAAATCATAAAATCTCACCTTATCAGCTGTTAACGCCGGGGGAGGAGGGGGGAGGGGGAGGGGGGTGGAAGTGGTTATCTTTAAAAAACACACCCCCACCATCAGCTCTCTAATTCCGTAAATCGTGATAGAACTAACTCTGGACCAGCCTGCATGCTACATGTCCGCTCACTGCAACTGTTTAACTCACTCCCGCAACTGTCTAGACAATATAGCTGCGCTGTTGTTAACATATCTCCACTTTGCTCAATATAACTGTGCCTTGTGTTTTAAATTCAGCTTTTGTTGTGTGGTGATCCGTTTAGTTTAGTTCCGGAAACGTGTTTAAAACAGTTCAAATATTTGAGATATGAGTTAGACTGCTTTTTAAGATATTTGGCATTCCTGAGCTGTAGATGGTAAGATGGTACATTTAACTGAAAAGCGGTTCAACTTTACTGGACATATCTTTATATATAGCCTAATTTTCTTAAACTGTACGCCAAAAAAGTTTGTTGGAAATAATGGCCACTTAAATATATACTTTGGCCGGAAATTCCTGAATCCTAAGGTTATATAATTTGTATCGCCATGTTGAGCGTTGATTGTTCAGATGCGATAAAATTCATCGTATTTTCCTGAAAATTGTTAATGCAGCATAATAGTCGATAACAAGCTACTGAAATTCCTCTTTACTAGTCACGGTTCACGAGCATCGCAAATATTCGAGTTCTTACATTTTTGGAATGCTTTACATTGTGGGAGGATATCGTGGTATTAGAACGATTAACTGATACGATGATGATACCCATAATTTAGGAGATCATACTTGAGTAAATGTTTTAGAATAATCTTAACGAATCTGGAAAATAAAAGAATGTTCAGTTAATCTTAAGAGAAATTCTTAAATTCCAAACATACCAAAAATTCATTTTAAAGTGAATGATTCGCTTTAATTGCTTCTTCCATGGTGCGATTTGACATGAAATAATCCTATCTTGCTGCAATCCGGCAATCGGTAAAAGCTATTTCGTATAACATCATGATGGCAAAACATTCCTTTTTAGGAATTGAACTAAAATCTAAACTTTTTGCTTGCATGAATGTAAATTGTTCATCTTGCGATCACCCCAAATCCCAACATGAAGTTTACATCCGTTTATTTATGAAACAAACCCACGTGATCAGATAACATAACAAAATCATTATTCTCGTGTAGATAAGGAAAACTAATCAGCTGACCCAATACTCTGATGATATTTCACATCTAGCTGGCGACAACCACTAATTGCTCCTCCACATAATATGAAGATAATGCTAAAAATAGATAACCTCCCCCTCCCTGAGAGTGAGATAGATACACTGTTATAGTGTAGTAATGACGATACCACCCTCTTATACATTAGGCTGGTCTCATTGAGAGCCATAATATGCACCACCCACACAGCCCATAATATACTAACCACCCCCACATAGCCTATATTATTATACCTTCAATAAAGACTTTATATGATATTGTAGATCTTAGTGGTTAATGCACATTATTGCACACTGACAAGCAGCCTTCTCTACCATGATAGCGCTCTCTCCCACTCTCTCTCTCTCTCTCCCTCGCTCAGTAGCTACATACATTAGCGATACAGTGAGACTTATCATATCTAGATACAAAGAGAGCTTTTATATGAGATACAGAGAGCACTATAACGTGCATGTAATGTCCTCTTTCTGCTGTTCTGCAGATATACTGGTAGCACGACTTTAAAATCCATAAATATCATGTATTATACGGGGGGGGGGGGGGGGGGGGGGGACTTGAATATTTATTCCGAACAAGTTTCCAACGAAACTACTTCTTTTTATATCCTCTTATTAATAACTTTATTGTGATTATTATGTGAACTATTTGCGCCCCCCCGGCCCCCATCACCATAACACTTCAGCGATCAGATCTGTGCTTGTTGTATAACTGCAAATCTCCGCCTCTCTCGCACAGATCTCATCACTTGATAGTCGAATGAGGGGTTCGTTGGGTAAAGACCGGGTTTTACTTACAGTCCACATATGAAATAAGGGCCTCACAGTCCACATATAAAATAAGGGCCTCACAGTCCACATATAAAACTATAAAATAAGGGCCTCACAGTCCACATATAAAATAAGGGCCTCACAGTCCTCATATAAAACTATAAAATAAGGGCCTCACAGTCCTCATATAAAACTATAAAATAAGGGCCTCATATAAAACTATAAAATAAGGGCCTCACAGTCCACATATAAAATAAGGGCCTCACAGTCCACATATAAAATAAGGGCCTCACAGTCCACATATAAAATAAGGGCCTCACAGTCCATATATAAAATAAGAATCAAGGCTGTGCAATGTGCATTTCGTACCTCTCAAATGTCATTGCTCCACCAAAGTGTCCCGATATAATAATGCGCACCGTATATAATAATAGTTAGCTAGCCTACAAGTCTAGTTTTACATGTCTTACCACAATAATTAATGTATAACAATATAACCATGATAACATGCGTGCGGTCTTTCCGCATCAGTCAATGTCGAGGAGACGTATGACGGTTAAAAAAAGAAGATGCGACCATACCTTCTCGGTGCTTTATCACGTGACTGAAGCTGTGGTGCATGATCAGGCTCACTAGGGAAGCGGTCACGTGGTCACGTTTAATATGTTGATGTTATTTATGAGATAACATTGAATATACATAATATATTATAAGTGGACTGTATATTATAATATATGTTGTAATATAGTATAGATGCGATATATAGTACTGTATATAGAATAATGTTGAGATTGATATCTATTTTAGCTTATGATCTAACGTGTTGAACAGGACTTGATTAGTGACATAGCTCTTCAGATGGCCTTGTCGCTGGGATGATTGCTGAAATTTTAGTGATAAACTGTATGAGCTCAAAACACGCGGCGTTTATAAGCAGGCGTTTAAAAGTTGGAAAGATGCCAAGGTTAGAATGCAACATTAGAGAAGAGTATTTACTCAGATTTCTGGCATTATGTTATATGCGGCCTAACCACTCTTAAAACGGCCCGGCATTACATTTTTAGCATCACTTTGAAAATCATGTATTTTATGTATGAAAATCTTATTTTTAAATGCTCATAATGTATTTTATGCCGGTACCAAAATAGTTCTTACAGGAATACAATTGACCTCCCATCATTAAAAGGTTGATCTAAAACTATTATTGCTGTTGAAGTCACTTGCTTCGTTCTTGAAGTAACGAATTAGCGGAATATGTGATTTATAGACCCAGAATCTGAGAATCAGGATCTGTTGGCTGGAGAAGCACACATCCCCGTATTGACTTTATAAAAGAAAGCTACAAAAAAAGACCAATCCTTAATCCTTATATCCAGAAAACAGGGAAAAAGATCTGATGGAGATCATTAGAACACGACTCGTTTGCCCGAGCACAAGATTCACACTCAACCAATGACACTGATAGACGGACCAATCAGCTGCCAGTATTTGAAGATCTGACCAATGAGGGCTGTGTATTGAGACCAAGTGACCTGTCCACATTCTCCCATGAGTAAAATGGTGGGAGAGGGGAGCTGCCCGGGTCAGATCGGACTCTGTGTCTAGCGTAACCATAGTAACACGTCACGTGTCCACCTCTTCTCCACATTCCTCTAACCAATATAGCAACTTCTTAGTTAGTACAATTATTAGTAATATATAATGTAATACTGTTATATAGTATTGTTATAATATAATATAACAGTTACTTCTATACAGTTGGTAAATCTTCAGAACTCCGAGCTATATATCTATACCGTAACCATTACCGTTTTAAGATTTGTTTAAGTTTAAGGTATGTGTAGAAGAAATGTTAAAGGTGTATTTAAAAGGATGTTTAAGAGCTAAGAAATGGTTGATGTAAATGTTTAAGATCGTGTTTTAGTCATCGCTCAGACCAATCAATTTAGTACCATGGTAAGAAACAGTTGCTTATTTTAACCAGGGATTTGATTACATTAATTTTGATTCTTAGATAGAATTAAATTGAATTAGAATTGTAATTCCCTTGATCTTACTAACAAAACTTTAAAAACAAATGTTGAAGTTCGGCTATTTATAACTAGTTTTAATCTTTTAATCACATTGGCGGGGGTACTTTTATTTCTTCTGACCTGTCTTAATTGTGTTATGATATGATTTAATAGTACTGTATGGATATTTCCTATCTTATTTGGTCACACATTAGATCGGTAATAAAGCTGGAATTATGTTAGAAAATTACTCTGACAATCATAAGATGCTTAAACAATAATTTTGTGGTTTTTAACAATTTGCAGTGTTGTTGATCCCTGAGAATTTGTATCTCATATGATATCATTAACATAGCTTGACGCATCAGAGAAGGAGAATGCTTTCCTGAATATAGATCTGAATACTGGTCGTAGGTGAGCCTTATTTTGTAATCTCCTACATTACACTGAATAATAAAATCAAAAATCAAAAAACAAACTGTCACGTGTTGAAACAAACATTGTTTATTTCTCCGCCAGATACCAAGCTGTGATTTGAAAAGGAGATAAGTAGGCCATCCCGGGAGTGACCTAGCCTTGTATCTTATCTTTGTATTTCCACCAGTATCCAAATCTTTAAAATCTGAACTTTTCAAACTTCCAGAGGAGGCATCATGTACCCGGTGGGCCCGACATGATACGACATATCTTGACACGTCGGGGTTTGTCGGGATTTGTCGGGGTTTGTCAGGGTTTGACGGGGTTTGACGAGGTTTGACGGGGTTTGACGGGGTTTCCAGTTTGTCGAGCCTGGAGGTTTTTTTTTTTTTCTTTTTTTTTGAGTCTCCCAAAAAAAAGCCGAGACGGAGTCATCAAGCTTTACGTGGAAAAACACTATACAAGAAGGCCTCATGTAGCCGGTGGGCCCGAGGCAAAACCCCTCGACAAACCCCGTTTGTCGGGATATGTCGGGGTTTGTCGGGGTTTGTCGTGGTTTGTCGGGGTTTGTCGGGGTTTGTCGAGCCTGGAGGCTACATGATGCCTCAGAGGAATAGGTAATGTTCAATCCATAACACCAAGAACTTGTTACTTAGAACTTGTTAACTTGAATACTAGAACTTGTTAACTTAATACTAGAACTTGTTAACTTAATACTAGAACTTGTTAACTTAATACTACAACTTGTTAACTTAATACTAGAACTTATTACAAATTTAGTATTGTACAGTCCTCTGACACAGTCACGCTTGAGACACTGAAGTTCCTGATTAACTTATGTGTAGGGTAAAATTGTGTTAATTGTGGAAGTGTGTAGGTGAATGTTGCAGCCTGCAATTCATTTATTATCTATCACGGTTAACAAGTCTAATGTAATGGAGCTCATCGCTGTGTCCTCAAACTCACCAATAAACTTGGAATAATTAATAATTGCTTTAATTAAAATATGTCTTCTTATCGCATAAGTTTTCTTGTTATAGAAAATAACGCTCAAGGCTGGTTAAAAAGAAGATGTACACAGAACAGTAAATGTATTACGTTTCCTTTTATCATAATATGGTCCTAAGATAAAGCATAATTATAGCCTCTGAGGCCCTCTCTCAATATCCCCGGCCTAACTCCCACAGCAACTGATAAACCCATAGATAATTGCCGTGCATCATTGTAATTATAAATTAATCTTCATTAACAAGTACCGGGTATGTTAATCATTTTAGGGTACATGATATGCCCTAAAAATATTACCCTACTTTACCTCACTTTGCCTCACTTTGCCCCACTACAAGGCACGAGCTGTTTAGGATGGGTAGTGCTGTGTAACAAGCAGACCACTACACCTCACTTTACCTCACTTCAAGGCACGAGCTGTTTAGGATGGGTAGTGCTGTGTAACAAGCAGACCACTACACCTCACTTTACCTCACTTCAATGCACGAGCTGTATAGGGTGGGTAGTGCTGTGTGACAAGCAGACCACTACACCTCACTTTACCTCACTTCAAGGCACGAGCTGTTTAGGGTGGGTAGTGCTGTGTGACAAGCAGACCACTACACCTCACTTTACCTCACTTCAAGGCACGAGCTGTTTAGGATAGGTAGTGCTGTGTGACAAGCAGACCACTACACCTCCCTGTCACGTGATGTAGCACGTGACAGGGAGTTGCTTGATGGAGATCATACAATCTAATTAAGGAGCGGTCTTTGAGCCCTCAGTATCAATGTTACTTGATTCTTAGCCGGCGTCAGAATCCGTTACTATGTTACGAATCGCCCCTATTTCCCTCGTAAAGGTTGTACCTCAGCGTTGTTGTTTAAGGTCCTGCTTTATCATAATCAAATACAATCCTTTTTATTGACTGATGTTCACTACAGACTATTAAATGATCTGACTCTTATTTATTCCGTTATTGTACGTGTTCACTGCATGTTATAGTATGTTATAGTATGTTCACTGCATGTTTATAGTTAACCTGCTACGGCCCGTGCTTCTCAATCAGAAAGAAGTACTTTTAACTTGTACTCACTTTTAAGTGTGTTTTCACTGTAGAGAAGGAAAGTAAACTAATTGCCAATTAACCCACACACGCTGGTACGCGTACTTACTAAATGACACAAAAACCAGGTAACATTTAATGGCTAGTTTTGCGGGTGGTGTCCTGTGATTGGCTGCCCGCGTAAAGGGCGATCAGCTGCCAAACTTGCTGGGCAAAACAAGTCACGTGGGCAAAACAAGTCACGTGGGCAAAACAAGTCACGTGTTGTACATGTGGGTGAGGTGGTGCGTTTTAATTGGTCACCTGGGTGAAATGGTGCGTTTTAATTGGTGGGGTGTGTGTGTGAGAGTATTGGATAGTAGCGTGTAACGGTGAATTACAGCCCAAGCTCAGGACTATGGGCGTATTATCTAGATCTTGTAAACTTTTCGGGGTTAGAACAGCTTTATTCTTAAGTTCTATAATGGACGTTGAAACTTTTAGGGGGTTTTGCAAATATCGTATGTTTTCACTACATCAACGAGTAAAATCATCAAATTGACGTTTGCTTACTACTCCATAGTATCAAGTTTTTCAGATACTTCCTGGACTTTAAATTAGTGGAATTAACATGAGCACATATACAGCTTGATATATTAATATAGCTGAGTTTTAAACCTGGACATTGTAACACAAGTGTCAATGTGAACACCACTACAGGTAGTTAGTACTAAACTTAGTTTAAGTTCAGTCGTCTAATAATAACATACTGATACACATGATAATATATAACATACTAATGTACTAGTGAGTACACACGTGAAGCCTGTAACTTTTACAGAAATTAAGAGATCAGGCAAGTTTAAACTTCGTTCAGTGTGTAACTTTGAACTCAGAACTCTGACTCTATACAAAAACATATTGGTCGTTTCCCGGAATATTAATTGTACGGCTATTAAATTCTATACAACTTGCTGGGAATTCTCGGAATTCAGTTCGTCTGATGTTATGGTGTTATGTCTGATATAATTATGTCTGATATGATTATGTCTGATATGTTATGATGTTATCCGCTGTTTCCTTTATCGCAAAATTCCCTGCTGTTCCATTACAATAATGAGAATCTACTCTTTATTGTAATGGAACCTGAAAACTTTTAACATTCATCTGAAAAACTTTAAACTTAAACTTTAAACCTTTAAGTTTCTATATACCCGGCATCTCATCATTCTCTAATAATCATGACGGTCCGACAATCATACGACCATTATAATATAAACATACCTGATTATGCAAATATGAGCATACCTAATTATAGTCACATATTGTGACGTTATGTCAATAATGCGACATTTTATCCGACCCCTGCGCTGCTGGTTCAGTATTTCAATAATCAGCAGACCCCTCAACATTTGGTAATCTACCTTGATTCTAGAATGTACCCAACTCTGTGTACAGGTAGTAATCCTCCTCCAGATAAGGGAACTTATGAATCATATTGTGGGTATTTAAGGGAACATTACTAGTATGATCTGGGTATTTAGTATCTGTAATATTATTTAGGCAGTGTAATCAGCGTATTGTGCTCACGTCAGCTGTTTAGGTCAGAACCCTTCAATTATTAGCGTGAGAGTATCATGAGATCACTCTTTAGGGTGAGATCATAATTATTATTATTCGATAATAAAGTGATCCTTCAATTAAATACCACCACTAGATTATGTGCATTTTATGTGCATTATAACATTGACAGCAGTTAAATTTAGCCATGTAGAGTGAAGAGTCAGCAATCTGAAAACTTGTTTTACAGGTTTTACCAAAATAGATTTACATTTGAAAGTGATGTCAGATAAGCGGTGATCTGTGCTGAACAGTAAACACTAAACAGGCACAGAAGATTGTAAATTATACATGTTATCATGCTGGCTAGATGAGTTCTTACAGTTCGGTAACAGAACTAAATCACAAATAACTGTCTCAAATCGATTATATATCAGCATATTTTACGCAGAATATTACACAAATACTGATAACTGCGTACCATTGTAGATAACGCCTTGTCTACACTGAGCATCTTGAAAACATATTTTAAAACATGACGTCTGAAAACATGTTCTAAAGGTTTTACAAAAATAGATATTTATATTACGTAGAAAGTAATGCCAGATAAGCGGTGTGAGTATTATGTAGATTGATTTTATCAACTATTAGAACGACTCAGAATGTTATTATACTGACTACATACGCTGAGTTCTACCCGCTTTACCACGCTACTTAACTGATTACTGATTACTAATTACTAATTACTAATTACCTAACTGAGCACTACTCGCTCTGAACTTGTATAAATTGTTGGTGGTTATGAATCTGAGACAGTTCCCATCACACCTACCTACTACCAGGACAGTGTTACACGATTACTAATAACTAATAGTAATATCTACATAAACGGGGTTTAAAACTAAGCGTGGTTCTCTCTCTGAAATTTTGTGGAGCTTCATATTTACTGCCACCTTGTGTAATGATAAAGCTATAAAGGTTTAAATTGTGTGTGCTCCAAGTTTAAATACCACACTGTAGGAGGGCACCGCCCAATTCATCACAGAATATTATGGATTTATTTCGTCTTGGGGACTGATAAACACCAAGTTTGCAACTAGTTTATCTTGGGGACTGATAAACACCAAGTTTGCAACTAGTTTAACTTGGGGACTGATAAACACCACGTTTGCAACTAGTTTATCTCAGCATAGCTTATAACATACAGATTGAAAGTGTATCATAATGTTGTACTTGTAGTACACATCATGTACGATAACTCTGTTATTCTGTGCATGTAGTGGGTTAATTAATCAAAGCTAGCCTCATCCATATTATATTATACTATTTAATTATATTAAACTTATTACAACCCTAATAATTATATTGGATTCATGTTATTCTGACTCTGGCTACATTATATTACATTATATTACATTGTATTAAAGTTATTCTGACTCTAATTATATAATATTTAAATATTAAAACTAAAGATATTCTGTCGTCAACGACACGCCTCCCTGAAAAGCTCGCAAATATCTCCAACATTCTTGCACAACTGCACTTTGCAACATGACCTTCATAATGATCTCAACCGGCTTTTGTTCGATTTTACCATCATACCAGATCGCTTGTATTGGCGTTCCAATCTTGCAAAAAGTTGCGAGACAGTATTAACTGTGAGATGGACCTTCCAGGTTGTGACACTGCGAAACGTTAACTCTTAACTTTAACTAAATCTGGTATATGGGGGAAAAGTTAATACGAATTTAGATGCTAAATGCAGTTATGCCGTCGCTAAGTACAGCATTCTGTAATTTAATTAAGGCAGGAACAGATTTACCAGAGCATGGGTAGAAAAACCTTAACCTGGTGACCTAGTTGTCTGCACACTCAACTATGTACAACAGTTTCATCCTCTGTACTCACTTGGCCATCTCTGGAATTTAACCAGATGCTCGTAATGCCCAGTGGGCAAGGTGGCCCTGCCCTGGAGGAGATTAATCTATATAATCAGCACTAGATTACAAATTAAAGGTCTGATCACAATATTTACAACAAACTTCAGACCCCTAACTCAGACCCCTAACTCGGAGGTCTCCCCCTCAATTATACTATCACCGTGTACTTCTTAATTTAGTTAAACTTTATCACTAAATGTAGGGGGTATATAGTGTGACGCACGTGGCCCCACTGTGTCAGTATCCTGATTATGTAGTTACTGGTGTTGGGTAGGTAGTGTCCAAATTTAGGGTGATTTGTAAGAGGGGATTGTAACTGTGGCAGTACTACATAGTATCACCCGAATACTGATTTATCACCCTGGTTTTACCCAAATAGACAAGGTTCTACCTCTCTTATAATAATGACTTCGCAATTGCTGGTCTGGTATTCTCAAACCAAGACAGAGCGAGTCTTGCATCCTCCAATTCTACGACATCCATATTAAATGATAAACCTCTCAAACAACTGCTCTTACTGCTCCCCGCTCTCTGTCCTAGTTATAAACAATAACCCCCGATAAGTACCCAATTTGTTGGTTCTGCACGATCCCGCGCACTAATCAGGCTAATCACTGCACTGCACCGTATCTTCTATTGTACACCACCACCCCGGTTATTGAAACTTCACCCCAATTTCCCGTCCTAATGGCTCCCCTACCTAGTGTACACTACTGGTAGATAGTGATGCTGGTTACATATTATGAGACTGCTATATTTTAATATTTTGGCCTATGATCGGAAATGTGATTTACAGTAACTTACGGACCTTGCATAATAACTTTATATGCTTACTAATGATGAATGCTCACTGTAATTATATTTTATTCATGACGATGGATGGAGTGATGTTAATAACGGCTGTTATTTGACAAATGACAATTTATTACGCAATTTAAATAATTATGTATAACATACAACATGAATTATAACATATAATTTTACTTTAATGATAAAATGATTTGTCGCGGTCTAGATTGAAATGCCAGTCAATGAGAATTATTCACACGATCTCAGAGAAATTGTGCACACTTGTGTTACACGCAATATTCAGATCATGTAATAAGTTAAAATAAAACAATAGCACATTTAGTGTACTCCCAGTTGGGAACTTGTATAACGTGTTGTGCAGCTCAGCACTTGCAACACTTGCATGCCTTACTGAGACAGAGTAATCTTTAGCAAGTCTTACATGTTGCTGCTTATCAGTGTTCAATGAATTGGAGTTACTATCAGTTCCGTGCAGTTTCACAGTCATGTACCACCCACGTGCACAATTTACCACCCACGTGCACAATTTACCACCCACGTGCACAATTAACCACCCACGTGCACAATTTACCACCCACGTGGGCGTTGTACCATTCATGTTCAGGAGGAACGTGAGCAGTGCAGACAAATGAATCGTGTGGTGGACTAGGAGTACCTCATTACCACTCAAAACATTTATTTACTCATTTCACGGATTTATATTCATTGGTTAAACGATTAAAAGAATAAAAGATCAATATTTTGTTTGGACCAATGTCAAAAATATGATTGTTATCTTTCATGGTGTCAGATAAGATTAATATTACATTCATAGATCAGCAAATTAAAATACAGAAAAAGTGTTAATTTGTAGTTATCTCAGATGCAATATTTACAACGCAATAAACTAACAAATAACAATGATTGACGAACTGTTAATTTCAGCGACGGCCTCCAGAAAAGGCACTGATGGGGAGAGGATTGCAAACACCGCGGGAGGTAACTGCAGACACCATTCCATGAAGATAGAGTTGCACGTCGTTAATTCTCTCTCAAAAAGTTAGTTGTAGTCACTATTAGTTGTAGTCACTAGCTTAAAGTATAAAACATTTTAATACCCTGATGTTTTATGGAAATTTATATTGTTTTACCTACAGTGATGCTCTGGTAAGCTGTTTATCCATTGAACGCAAATGATGGAATTTTAATTTAAAGTATCTTAGTACATTCACGGGCTCAAATCATTAATTCGAAAAGTCGTAATTAAGCTAACAGCACTTCTCATTCACTTTTCATTCATCGACCGTGCACGTGGTTTCAAGACATCATTATGATTGGCTCCGTGGATATTGTTCACCACAAATTCATCAGCTAATTCAGTTACCATTTTCTCCATAAAATTACTAATTTCCGTAAATAATATAATATAATGTATAGTATGTTAGTATGTCCCACACAAATCCATTTAACTTTACCATATTCAGCATTCACAAAAATCACTAAGGCACTAAGTACCGTGCATTTTTCATTTCCTCACATTCCCCATCCTCCTCGCATTCTTCATTCCGACTCCTTACAGGCACATCTGATATCTTAGTAACCCTTACTCCTTATAGGCACGTCTGATATCTTAGTACCCCTTACTCCTTATAGGCACGTCTGATATCTTAGTACCCCTTACTCCTTATAGACACGTCTGATATCTTAGTAACCCTTACTCCTTATAGGCACGTCTGATATCTCAGAGAACGGTGCTAGCAGTGTGCCAGACCCTGGAGGGCAGGACCCGCCAATCGAGGACCCGGAAGAGGACCACTCGTCGAAGACAGACGTCCCGCAAGATAACTACGCCAATCACAACTACACCAGCGCGCTTGAAGACGACGCGAAGGTCGTACAAGTTTTAGATTCTTCGGCAGCTGCGGACAATAAGTCTAACACGGCGCGCAGCAGCCGCATATTAGCCTTATTGTTATTAACTCTCGTCTACATACTGAACTCTTAATGGACGGGGTGCTTGCTCGCGTGTTGCGACAAACTGCTATTTCTTCATGTTTTGCGCGCAGTTCAACAAGGTCCGCCACTGATCTGCTGGATCTGCAATTTAGTTAATGAAAGACTTGTCAACATCTCTCTAAATTGAACGAGAATGGTTTTTAGAGTGAGATAGATTTGTTCATCATCTAGTGCACAAATGCACAACATGCGAGTGCACAACATGCGTGTGCACGACGCACGTGCGTGTGCACGACGCACGTGCGTGACGCGCACCATTAAGGCCAGAGGGGGGGGTAAAATTGGTTTTTCCAGTTTTCACATATTTGATCAGAGCTGCTGGAGACGAACAAAAAGAAAAAAACCGGACCGAAATCTGAGTTTGCGTTTTTAAGATATCGCGCGCCAAATATTGAGGTTTACATGTAATTACGTGTAAAACTTAAACTTAAACTGTAAAAAGTTAAAAGTCCCTTATTTGAGAATACTGGCCACACCCAGAAGCTGAAACTTGGCACAGCTGTTCCTTGGGCTGTCACCCACAATTCTATTGTACAAAATTTTGATATTTGCCTCTGTTCTCGAAATATGAGGTTAACTTTACCCCAAATTCGACACTTTTCGAAAAATTGTCGAATTTGGGGTAAAGTTAACCTCATATTTCGAGAACAGAGGCAAATATCAAAATTTTGTACAATAGAATTGTGGGTGACAGCCCAAGGAACAACTGTGCCAAGTTTCAGCTTCTGGGTGTGGCCAGTATTCTCAACTAAGGGACTTTTAACTTTTTACAGTTTAAGTTTAAGTTTTACATGTAATTACATGTAAACCTCAATATTTGGCGCGCGATATCTTAAAAACGCAAGGTCAGATTTCGGTCCGGTTTTTTTCTTCTTGTTTGTCTCCAGCAGCTCTGATCAAATATGTGAAAACTGGAAAAACCAATTTTACCCCCCCCTCTGGCCTTAACAGAGCAAGACACTGTTGGGTGGAATGATATCTCGCATTGTTTGCATCTGCGCCCATCCCCGCTCTGTTAAGAGGAAAAAGGATTGTTTCTTCAGAGCAGCCTGATTATCTAGTCCCTTATTGTGACCTAGTCCCTTACTGTGGCCTAACTGCAGAGTTAGGAGAGCATGGTGGGCTTGCAGCCATTGCTTCAGACTCTTAGGCTATATTATATTTGTTTGCATCTCGTTGCTTGTTTATTTGAAACGTATTTGATTGTATCGTATGATGTACCTTCAATAATTTGTGTGGCGATTAATATGGTATTTGAATCTAGCTCCCAATAGTTGCTAAGCTGCAGTACTTAGTTGCTAAGCAGTAGTTGCTGCAGTATCTAGTTGCTAAGCTGCATGCAGTACCTTTCGGTGTGTCTTTTTGATTTAGTTTCATTTAGTAGACTTGTTATTTTTTTTCAATTCATGGCTCTTCTTTTCCTTAGTACCTCGTGCTTCTTCGTTAAATTGACTGTGTTCTGCTTGTAATAGTGAGATATCATTATATCCCTAACATTTGATACGAAAATTGAGAAAATTATCATTAAAGTTGTGTTGTTATCAGTTAGTTAATTAATTAATGCCAATTAATTAATTAATTAATATATCTCATTTATCTAGCAATACTACTAAGTTCGTTTTTAATCTAGGCCATCTCAATGATTGTTTTGTATTTGAAAATGATATGATAGTTCTACTATAATGATGATTATAATATATGCGTTATGAAGCTCGTTAATAAAAAAAAGATGTTTACCACTTGTTCGGCCATAGCCTGCTACATAGCTTGCTAGATAGCTTGCTAGATAGCCTGCTTCATAGCCTGCTAGATAGCTTGCTACATAGCCTGCTAGATAGCCTGCTTCATAGCCTGCTAGATAGCTTGCTAGATAGCTTGCTACATAGCCTGCTACATAGCCTACTAGATAGCCTACTATATAGAAATATAGCTTGATAGTTAGTCTGCTACATAGCCTGCTAGATAGCTTGCTACATAGCCTGCTACATAGCCTGCTAGATAGCTTGCTACATAGCCTGCTAGATAGCTTGCTACATAGCCTGCTAGATAGCTTGCTACATAGCTTGCTAGATAGCTTGCTACATAGCCTGCTACATAGCCTGCTATATACCTTGCTACATAGCATGCTAGATAGCCTGCTAGATAGCCTGCTATATACCTTGCTACATAGCATGCTAGATAGCCTGCTAGATAGCTTGCTACATAGCCTGCTAGATAGCTTGCTACATAGCCTGCTAGATAGCTTGCTACATAGCCTGCTAGATAGCTTGCTACATAGCCTGCTACATAGCCTGCTTCATAGCCTGCTAGATAGCTTGCTAGATAGTTTGCTAGATAGCTTGCTACATAGCCTGCTAGATAGCTTGCTACATAGCTTGCTAGATAGCTTGCTACATAGCATGCTAGATAGCTTGCTAGATAGTTTGCTACATAGCTTGCTACATAGCTTGCTACATAGCCTGCTAGATAGCTTGCTACATAGCCTGCTAGATAGCTTGCTACATAGCCTGCTAGATAGCTTGCTACATAGCCTGCTAGATAGCTTGCTAGATAGTTTGCTACATAGCCTGCTAGATAGCTTGCTACATAGCCTGCTAGATAGCCTGCTAAATAGTTTGCTAGATAGATTGCTACATAGCCTGCTACATAGCCTGCTACATAGCCTGCTAGATAGCTTGCTAGATAGCTTGCTAGATAGCTTGCTACATAGCCTGCTAGATAGCCTGCTAAATAGTCTGCTAGATAGTCTGCTACATAGCCTGCTAGGTAGTATGCTACATAGCTTGCTACAACTTTATATTTTTTAGAGTTACTATTTTTACAGTATAATGATGAATGATGATAGTGTTGGATAATTATTGGCACTCCGATCTCTTTGGTATTTTTTATAACATTTCGAGAAATTAACAATCTTTTATCTAGGCAGTTATCACAATAATTATTATATTTATAACAAAAGAATTGCGGATAAATTTCCGGCTTTAGACGACTAATTTTCTTGCTTAGAATTCGTCTTTGAGCGAGGTTGAATCACACTTAAAGCTAATATTTTGCAAGTTCTCAACAAACTTTTGCAACTTCAAAAAATACAGCACGCTAATAATAACCAAACTTTTATGTCTTCTCTCTGTCCGAAGCATAAGTACAAGTTAGAAAAGTTAAAACTTGCTGCTGCCCTGTTAGGATTACAAATTTAGAGGCTTTATCAGACCTAGCATTGAAAGGAACTCTACACACTGTTGCTATGTGAGACCCAGCTCAGTGAACCACACTAAATTTCCTAAGGGTGCACTACACCTTCTCTCCACTCAGCTCTCAACCAATCACAGATCAGTTACAAGGTAATGGACCAATCAGAAGGCTGGGATTTAGTCACGTGGTGAAGTAACGGACCAATCAGAAGGCTGGGATTTAGTCACGTTGGAGTCGCTTTGTGGGGGGATAAATCGTTAGATCTTGTAATATCCTGGTTCAGCTTTGTTTTCAGGTGAATGTTACAAAGTTGCTGGGTGGTTTTGTTTCCGGGGTTAGAACTCTTCTGTCAAATACAGTGTTCGTCAAGTGTGGTACTTTACCCAGAACACTGTCATATTGGATACTGTAACTATCATGGTACGTGTTGTAACACACCACAACCATGAACAGGACAGGAAGATGGAGGATGAAACAAGTTACAAGAGTCGTCTGGTTCATTTAATATCTCCTAAAAGATACAAGAGTCTTCTGGTTCAGTTAACATCTCCTAAAATATTTGGCATCATACATACTATCTTGCAATAACGGCATTCCTATTCAACCTCCTCCAATTCCAGCCTTGTACGCCATAAACTGACTGGCACTTACCAGAAATCTGCCAAACTGCAAGTCACGTGTCCAGCTGTTCTAGTCACGTGTTCTGTTTACAGTTAATATCCCTCGACCGTTACGTGTCCCCCTGTGTTTATCAAATATTATCAACTCATTTACCGTGTCATGTGACTTAGTATTGTAGTGGAACACCGAGCTATCATTCCTCTAACACGGGAATAACGGACTTTTATTCATTTATTCATGGTAAAAGTATGTAATGTGCTGTTGTGTACAGGGGGGCTGATCGTCTCAGTAACAGGGCTGTTTCATGTGTACAGTCTAGTGTAGATAGTAACTGACCACATCCTATACAGTTAACTTGTAATTCAGGGGGAGGGGGGAGTAGGGTCTACATTTTACTGACTATGACTGTGACTGTGACTGTGACTGTGACTGTGACTGTGACTGTGACTGTGACTGTGACTGTGACTGTGACTGTGACTGTGACTGTGACTGTGACTGTGACTGTGAATACTAACAGTGAAGACTAACAGTGAAGACTAACAGTGACTGCAGTAGCTGCGACTGTGACAAATCTTCCCATTTGGTTTGAAGTGATTTCTCTCTGGTTTGCATCTTTATGTAACTGCACCGATCACAGTTAGAATTGGACACAGCGGATGGTGATGATTATATCTGAAGTATTCCTATTTTGGGATTGGAGAGAGTTACATAAGTGTCATCAGTGAAGGAATAGTAACCACATGTTACCCTATAAGGGAACAATTAGCATCTCGCTGCACTAATTATCAGTTTAATCCGTTCACTAGTCTGTCAATAAATTTTCTCACCGATCAATAAATTGCGAAGCAATTATAATCAGTAAATGTGGATCATGCTCTAAAAATTGATCTATTTTTCAGCCGGGGCAGCTGTAATTGTGTCTAATTAGAACATAAAATCAGAAAAACCAGTGCGACTTGAAATACATCATGTGAGAATATTGCGAAAAAAATAATAACATTTTAACCGTTGAAAGTTTAAGGTGAAATTTGTGTTGTAAATTAGAACTTAATACCATAAAAGCTAGAGTGTGATACAACATCAAGTAGTGTGATGACGTCACGTGGTGTGATGACGTCACTAACCTGGTTATGAGACTGGTGTTCAGGGATTATTATTAAGCTTAAATCCTTTAATTTGTTTTATCTCGATGAATTTGCCCTGCTGAACTCTTTTTTGGTTTCACTACACTTTAGTTTAGAATTAGATCTTATTTTAGGATATAATGATGAGAGTCACGTGATGTCATATTGAATGATATGATTAATTAATTATAATCGATTATAATTAATTAATTAATTCAACCGACCATGAAATGTTGTTGTGCATGAATTGTGATCAAATCTGGTGTTCAAGCGATAATATATATTATTTAATATTTTAAAACGTTCATGGCTGAATGGTTTCCATGGCTACGTTAAAACGACGATGAGTTATTAAGAGGTGCTGGAGGGTGTAAAACTAGTTTTCTTCTCTGAGTTCGATTGATTGCGGAGTGAAACGGTTTTGTTATTAATAAACTTTTAGTTGTTTAATTAGTTGATGTTCAAGAAAATGTTTTAGAGTGTGTTGGATCATACTCAATTTTTTTACGATTTATTCAGAATAGGACGGGAAAAGCTGTTCTATTAGGACCGCAAGGATTATGCTTATATTATGGGATCCAAAGATTTGCCATAATAAAGATTAACATATAGTGTTATCTAGAGACCCAAATATAGGGTTATGAAGGGATTTCTTGTTTCAATAGAAAGCACCTAGTCTTTTAGTGTTAAGTGCCGCTGTAGAAGGTAGGCATTCCAAATATGGTATGTTCGTCTCATACCAAATATGGTATGTTCGTCTCATACCAAATATGGTATGTTCGTGTCATACCAAATATGGTATGTTCGTGTCATACCAAATATAGTATGTTTGTCTCATACCAAATATGGTATGTTCGTGTCATACCAAATATAGTATGTTTGTCTCATACCAAATATGGTATGTTCGTGTCATACCAAATATGGTATGTTCGTGTCATACCATATATAATGCAAATGGTCTTTGTCGGTATTAGTTCTCACAACATAATCTTCTCACACATGGTCTAGCTACATAGGTAAAATGACCAAATATGGTCATTCTGGCTATGAAATGGATTGTCTACCCTCTACCCTTAGTGCACTTATCTTTATTCTGAATATTCTGACTGAGACTAACTTATGGTACTGGATAGTTCGATGCTGGCTAAGTTACTTAGTTACTAATTTAGTAACTTAGTAACCCCTCTTTTAGATAAAAGCTGTGCACCGTCTCGGTCCAATTAGTGTCTTGAGTTGCTCTCATTCAGACCATCATGATGATAGTGGTGTTACCCATTATTTGGAAACGGTAAATTGTGTCCTCTTTGGTAGCTTCTGTTTCGAGAACTTCGCTTTTTTCTACCTTAAATCCCGGCATGATTATCGTCATGAAATGTTGGTTTTGTAGATTTTGAAATGGTCGAGACACAATTCCATTCAAGTTGAAATAAACCGTTGAAGTTGTTTTGAAAGTTTGCAATCATTGCCTGTATGAATTCTTTGCCATAATCAAGAAAATTGCGAAGTTTGGAGATAAGAGATTTATGGAGTTACCACTTAAGAAGGAAACTGAAAAGGTGTTGCTATGGTGACTATCTTCAGTCATATTGTTCACTTATTTATTTGTTTTTGTTGTTTAATTCCGTATACATACTTTTGTAATTACTTTTAAGTTACAACATGCTCAATCTTATATGTTTTACTTGGAATTTGGATACGGTTATCGCACCTTGGTTACCATGGTTACCATTATTACATGGTGAGTCCGGTATTTTTTAATTACCTCAGAATCAAATCAGGATTATACTAATCTCGACCTTTCTATTTCGATTAATTAGTGAGGCTTCCTGGAATATAATTGAAATTACGGGAACCCATTATTTACAGCGGGAATGAATGGCTGGCAATGACTATCAATGATGTGGGATTATCGTTAGATGAATGAGTTAAGATTGAAAGTTAATTGATGTCAATTGGACGGTCACTACACTTATCTATCATAATGAATTAATTAGCGTTAAAGATCTTTTTATCATTATGATTGATTCAAATTCATACATAGATTGGTCCCATTGGTGATGCGAACAATCTATAATATATGGTCCCATCACTGTCCAATAGACGTATTGGACAGTAGACAAGGACTTGCCTTACATTCCCCCGGTATTATAATCACACTTTACCTCAAAATAACCTCACTTTACCTCAAAATAACTTCTCAGTATAATCTACGAAAATTTAATAATTCCTGAATTTGATAATTTCCATATTTCATGTGAGTCTAGCCTGGCAAGCTAGGAACTGATCTTAATATAGGTTAGATTTTACAACTCATCTTCTTATCATATATAATATATAATATAACATATCATTACTAGTAAGAAGTAACGTTATATAATTGCTTAACCTTCTACTCTCATAGCCCTTGATTCACTTTGATCATCTCTTAGATCTTTTAAACTTAGATGATCATTTAAGCGTTTAAGAGTTTATAATTTAAGAGTTTATCAATCACTATGTCTGTCTAGACGTTAGTTAATAATTTAAATAGATAAGAGCATCACTCAATAGTGCTGAAGTTCTCATTGAAGAGGGTACTGGATTTATTGCATTTAATTGGAATTATTGTAAAATCCGGATTGGAATATTATTTATGAGTCGCATAGTTGAAATGATTTCATGTGTAAATTTCTATTGATCCCGTTTGATGCGACAAATAATTCCTTTCCATCAAACGGGATCAATAGAAATTTACCCAAGAAAACATTGGAATTAATATAAGATGTGAAAAAATTGAGAAATATCTTTCTTTCACGTAGTTCTCTAGACATTTCTAAAGTTTACTATCCGGAATTTGAGTTCAGAGGGATTAGTAACCATCAGATATGATCAGACCACAATAAAAATAAATCAAACTGACCTGTTCTGTGTTACAGAGGGGTGACACACGATTTCCTCCTAAATAGTGTAAGATGTGTGTGTATATACCAGTATCATATTGTCATAATATATATACTTGTGTATAACATACAAGCACATCACTAAAACTTGCTCACATAAGAGTAGAGCAGCTGGAACTGGTTTGTCGTACAAATAAAGCGTCCCCTCATGTTGAGATTCTGGGAGACTATATTTAGTTAACGCTGTAGGCAGGATCACTCTACTAAACGTAAATACTTTACGTAAATACTTTACTCTGCATTATATTCACATAAATAATAAGTATGTTAATAATCTTGTAGTATGTAAATAAGATTAACGTCAGTTTGTAATTCATTACGATGTCAGTCTTACTGTTATCAGAACTTTTGTATCAGTGAGCTCACGTTTATTATCTTTGTTTAACCCATGTTATAGTGCTCGATCTCTATGCATATGGTTACTATAATTTTGCTATAGAAATGTGAGAATGTGTGAAAGGTTTTCCAATATCATATCATAATATATAGACTCATTATCACTGCCAGAAATTTATGTAATGTAACTGTAGTTGTATAATCATTAAATGTAGCTAAGCTGCAGTTCTTTGATACGGATATGCCCGTATCGTGAGTAAGTAATCTTACACATTTTCAGATTTCACGTGATTATTATATCATGTAAACATGTATGTCCTTTTTGTATCTTTATTTCATTACTGTATATCCTTGTTTTATTAGGATACACTAACTACTTATGCCTCAGTAGCATTGTTATATTGCAGTGTTATTCTCAACATTTCACAAAACTTGCACATTTTCAAACTTGCACATTTTCGTGTTCACGATACATTAGTACGGTTTCAAACATCTCACATCTATAGATTAATTCATGAAGGAGCAATCTGCTATATTTTGCGCTTATTTGTAAATTTGTTACGTATCTAAAATTTTATATGGCTCTCAAAAGTTTTTTTAAAGTATTCAAACAATATGTACACATAATATATCACAATGACCCTTTATAAAATGAAACCGTCAAAAATGTAGTACATGTTCCATTTCTAAAATATTGACTGAACCACTTGAAAATTACAACCGGCCCTGTGGCTCTAAATTTAAGTCTAGACTCCCACAAAGTCTAGACTCCCACAAAGTTCTTTCTTGCCCCTCTGACTCTCAAAAGTTGTAATATTGTGCTGCAGGTCTCTTCTAATATGCTATTGTCAAAGCCTGTACGTGGTTAGTTTGTAAATATGTATATGGTCAGTTTGTGTAATCTTTCGGATAGAACATAATATAACTTCCTCATAAACGGGGGGGGGGGGGGGGGGGGGGGGGGGGGGGGATCATACACTTAGTACCGTACGTGACGTTGGGGTGGTGGGTCATATTTTCTTCCAAAACGCAGTTGGTACTTTTGTTACTAAGTGGTGGGTCTAAATTAGGAATATATTAGAGTATTAGGAATATATTAGGAATATTATGAATATATTAGAGTATTAGAAATATAATATTAGAGTATTAGGAATATATTAGAGTATTAGGAATATATTAGAGTATTAGGAATATATTAGAGTATTAGGAATATATTAGAGTATTAGGAATATATTAGAGTATTAGGAATATATTAGAGTATTAGGAATATATTAGAGTATAAGGAATATATTAGAGTATTAGGAATATATTAGAGTATTAGGAATATATTAGAGTATTAGGAATATATTAGAGTATTAGGAATATAATTAGAGTATTAGGAATATATTAGAGTATTAGGAATATATTAGAGTATTAGGAATATATTAGAGTATTAGGAATATATTAGAGTATAAGGAATACATTAGAGTATTAGGAATATATTAGAGTATTAGGAATATAATTAGAGTATTAGGAATATATTAGAGTATTAGAGAGAAGTAGATGTAAAGGGTTGGATGGTGGTTGTTCAATGGTGTGATATCAACACTAGGTCATGTGGAAACTGGAAGTGTACTAATTTACCATGAGCATGGTTAACATGGGACTAAAGACCGGTCTGGAGTCCTGGTCATGATCTGGAATGTATATAATGTACATTGCATAAATAGGGAAATGGCATGGTATTTAAGATATGTCTTCCAATTTAGCTTCACACTTGAGCTCTGTCCTGGGAATTGGGGATATGATTTCCAGGAAACCATAAAGATAGCATTACATTCGTTATCTTAGTTCAATTTTATCACTTACAGCTTTACAGCACCCACCCCGGCACCCCCTCCTGCCATTTCTCCCCCACACACAAACACACTCAAATAAATTTCTATTCTGTTAGCCCGTTTGTATGTAACCATTGTAAACCGAAAGTCAGCATAACGTGACATATTATAACCCCCTTTATTACACAACAGTGTACTATATTCAGTCTCTTGCTTGTTTGGACACCATTCTTACTTTTATATAATGGGCACCCTCAATAGTAGCCCCCCCCCCTCTCTCTCTCTCTCTCTCTCTCTCTCTCTCTCTCTCTCTCTCTCTCTCTCTCTCTCTCTCTCTCTCTCTCTCTCTCTCTCTCTCTCTCTCTCTTCTCTCTTCTCTCTCTCTCTCTCTCTCTCTCTCTCTCTCTCTCTCTCTCTCTCTCTCTCTCTCTCTCTCTCTCTCTCCCTCTCCCTCTCTATTTCCCTCACTGTCTCACATTCTGTCATCTTGTTATAAATGATACAACAAAACCTTTCTTTACACATCACACACATGTAATAACCTAACGAAGTGAGTAATGTGTCTTACAAGGCCTACTTGTCGGGAGGTTTAAAGCTATCAAACAAGTTAAATTGTTAAAACGAAACATAATTATGCTATTATCTAACAATTAATTACTGGTATGATAAAGGTTGAATGGGGCGGTGTACTTATAGTTCAATACTTGCAGCACAATGGTAATTTAGATGTCATGACAATATTTTCGTTATCAACCTACTGAGGCCGAGGTTGATAATTTATAGAACAGTATAATTTAAGTGTCTGAATCTCCAATAGCAGGCTTAGAATTAGATCACGTTTTCAACCTCCAATAGCAGGCTAAGAATAACGTCACGTTTTCAACCTCCAATCATATTCAGCTGCTGTAGAACTGCTTTAAATACCGAAACAGGAATATAGTTCAATACTTGCAGCACAATGGTAATTTAGATGTCATGACGTAATGTATTACAAACACCAGTTTTTTTAAATTTGAGTTTGAGTCAATAATATCTACAGTTTTCATACAATAAACCCCCCCCCCCCCCCCCCCCCCCCCCGGCCCCCTCCCCCTCCCTGTTATTGTAACGTAACCCCGTGACACCACACCAAACAGCAGCTGTGTTTACAGTATAACAGTTAATTATCTACTACTGGAATTAACGTTGTAATTACCTCTACTCCCCAGGGAATGTAGGATTAGTAAACTCATGTGCTCTCTCGGCTCGCACGGGGTTTGAGTGAGCGAGGTGCTAAAGTTAGAAGGCTTGAAGAAGAAGACCTGA
This sequence comes from Bolinopsis microptera, assembly GCF_026151205.1. Lineage (NCBI taxonomy): Eukaryota > Metazoa > Ctenophora > Tentaculata > Lobata > Bolinopsidae > Bolinopsis > Bolinopsis microptera. The sequence goes on along the minus strand of NC_087079.1, from coordinate 5,141,649 downwards.
TTTGGTGTTTTGGTAGGGGGAGATACTTGTGAAGTTCAGGTTCGGGAGGGTTAGATCATCATGATGTTTTTAGTGTAGTCAGACTTGTTTTAGATCTGGGAAAAGGTTTCTTTCCTAGTGAGACTTTTTGGTGGGGGACACTTATAGACAGTGTAAATGGAAGTTTTTACCATATTCTGATATAATAGCTGTTGGTAAATTTGGAGAATCTAAGTTGAGCTCTACGAACAACCAACACTCCAAAAAACATATTATTAGCTCTGAAAATAAATCATATTACAATGGATAGGATTTCAAGTTAGAGGTCACGGGTCTCGTTTTGAGTCAAGATTGTGTTACAAGCGCTATTAGCACTCGGAGTTGGGGGTCTCGTTTTGAGTCAAGATTGTGTTACAAGCGCTATTAGCACTCGGAGTTAGGGGGTCTCGTTTTGAGTCAAGATTCTGTTACAAGCGCTATTAGCACACAGAGTTAGGGGGTCTCGTTTTGAGTCAAGATTCTGTTACAAGCGCTATTAGCACTCGGAGTTAGGGGGTCTCGTTTTGAGTCAAGATTCTGTTACAAGCGCTATTAGCACTCAGAGTTAGGGGGTCTCGTTTTGAGTCAAGATTCTGTTACAAGCGCTATTAGCACTCGGAGTTAGGGGGTCTCGTTTTGAGTCAAGATTGTGTTACAAGCGCTATTAGCACTCGGAGTTAGGGGGTCTCGTTTTGAGTCAAGATTCTGTTACAAGCGCTATTAGCACTCAGAGTTAGGGGGTCTCGTTTTGAGTCAAGATTCTGTTACAAGCGCTATTAGCACTCGGAGTTAGGGGGTCTCGTTTTGAGTCAAGATTCTGTTACAAGTGCTATTAGCACTCGGAGTTAGGGGGTCTCGTTTTGAGTCAAGATTCTGTTACAAGCGCTATTAGCACTCGGAGTTAGGGGGTCTCGTTTTGAGTCAAGATTCTGTTACAAGTGCTATTAGCACTCGGAGTGATTACAATACTGTCTAAGATAGATGTCAATTAGGCGCCTTCACAAATATTATACAACTATAATATCGTTAAATATTATGACCGTATTATTATATATGACATCATACTTTATAATACTTTATGATAATACACCTCTGACCTCTCGCTGCCAATCTCCGAGATAAGTACTGAGGAGCTGTAGCTGTGTATATTATAAAGAACTGTGTGATCTTGAAGGGGGTATAATGTATTATATATTTTACAACTTTCAACACTCGCCCCCTACCTCTCTCTCTCTCTCTCAAAATGTCTCTTTAATTGAGATGTTTAAACGGCACGTGTCACTTTTCTCTCTCCTCTTTTCTCCTCCTTAGTACTGGTTAACATATTCTTTTGTAACTCACCCCCGTAATCGCCTCCCCCTGTTGAATAAACATGTCTACTTGACAGTCCTGGGTACTGCTAAGGTCGTGTAAAAGAGTCGGAGTTTATCTGGTTTTTACACGTTACAAAGCTATATTAAATGCAGGGGAGCCACTGTGTAGATATGGTGCTGGAATCTAGATGCAAATGTGAGTTTCTTGTACGTGACCCTGGTAAACTGTGATACTGTCGTCTGCTGACAGTGCTCGATCGGCAAACCGAAAGCTAGATACAAATAGAAACGACCGGTTGAGTCAAACAAATGTTTCAATCATGCAAAACCATGATTATATCATCAGTGACAAGACTAACAGTATTGGTATGATATGGTATAGCTACTACAGAATTGATGTAGTTTACTGTAGATAAAGTATAATGTAGCTAACTGCAGACACTACTCCTCATCATATTTGAAATGCGATATGTTCTACTGCGATACCCCCGAGTTTAGTCTGTCTGCACTGTAAAGCTGTAACTCTGTAAGGAATCGGAAGTTGAAATGAAACAAACAGGTCATGACGTACCTCTCAGTTCTTACTAAAAACTGAAGCTTCAAAATTACCGTTGAGTCGACAATACATGTCTGAGGAAATGAATATAAGATGCGCTGTTTGCCTTCTCATTTTATATATCCGTGCATCAGACTACACTGCTTCTAAAGAACCATCAAAATAAGTTCCAGAACGTTATTAAATTCTCAAGATTGTGTATTAGTCATTATACATGCAGAAGTTCAGGACCTCCAACTTACATGTTATATAATTAAGAAACAAAATATGCAGTGTGTAGTAGTGTGTGGATTCACCAAATTTGAGGTGCGATGTTTCTAAACATCGCTCTCTAACCCCCTCTCTAACCCCCCTTTAACTCCCTCTCTTTCTCCCTCCAACCCCCTTTAACTCCCTCTCTAACTCCCTCTCTTTCTCCCTCTAACCCCCTTTTAACTCCCTCTCTAACCCCCTCCTTTTCTCCCTCCAACCCCCTTTAACTCCCTCTCTAACTCCCTCTCTTTCTCCCTCTAACCCCCTTTTAACTCCCTCTCTAACCCCCTCTTTTTCTCCCTCCAACCCCCTTTAACTCCCTCTCTAACTCCCTCTCTTTCTCCCTCTAACCCCCTCTCTTTCTCCCTCTAACCCCCTTTAAGTTAAAGGCTTTAACTCCCTCTCTAACCCCCTCTTTCTCCCTCCAACCCCCTATCTTTCTCCCTCTAACCCCCCTTTAACTCCCTCTCTAACTCCTCTAACCACCCTTTAACTCCCTCTCTAACTCTCTCTCTCTTTCTCCCTCTATCCCCTCTAAACCCCTCAAATGTAGTGTAAGTAAACAACCCCGCAACTTGAGTAGCCCCACGGGCCATGTTACGATAGTGTCGTTAGGTTACCAACCAGTTAGTAGTTAGTAGTTAGTAACCATTCCCAGGTTACCAACCCTCCGGGTTTGCACCACTTCTGTCTCAGTAGCTTCATGGCTGCAGGCTTCATAGCTACTACAAGACTACGAGAATGTTAGTTAAGTGGTAACTCCTCCTCTTTCTCCTCCTAATCTTTCTGAGAAACTTGTTGTCTAGCTACTATAAAAGGAATGTGATATTGTTTTATTACATATATAATTATGTGAACTTTATAATATTACTATGAAGGTGATGATACTATTATGTGAACTGTAATATGATAATGAAATATTGTTTTTTGTGTGTAACCCCTTAACCTTGCCGGTGCCGAACCACTATATTTCAACAAAGTGCAACCTCCTTATTGGCCAACAAATTGATATAATAAGACATCCTCATTATATATCATATTAGATCAATTAGCCAGGTTCAATGTTCATTGACCATTGTACACCCCAGCTAAAGAGCCTGAAGAGATAGAGATAAAACTCAGGTTCTGACCAATAAAGTTACTCTTAAAAGTCACGTGCTAGTCACGTGCTAGCACCTCTACTTTAAAGTTTAACTCTTCTCTGGGGAGCGAGGTTATGTTCGTTTTGGCGGGTTGGCAGTCAATAGTCAAATTACTGTCCTTATAATTCACTAACTCGTTATATATATTCAAATTTATTGGCTATTTACATAATTAGTTCACTTTTAACTTATTTATGTTAATAATTTAAAAGCCGTGCTATCTTCCATCACCTTCAAAATATAATGAATTAAGAGCACTTTAAATTTATAATGCTGTATAATACTTAGCAAATATAAATGGCCACAAGAGATGGCATAGAGGACTTCCAGAGTATTAAATCTACAAAGTTTTAAATCTACAGAGTATTAAATCTGCATTTGATCATGATACATGCCTCGATAAAAAATTTTATTTATTTACAAAGAAGTTACAAATTGTCTCAGTTCTGGACAATCAAGATACATTATCTTGTTCTGTAGAAAGCTATCAGAACTATGACGTAGTTTTACAGAGGGATAGTAGCTCTGTATTCAATATGTCCGGAGAGATGTATGGAATGTTAGTTCTTTATAGATTATAGAACCATTTAATATCCTCTTCAGATAAGACCATGTTCTAATCACACGATCAGCTGCTAATGATCATAACACTGGTTCTATTTTGTTAATCGTGTTATTGTTTGGACGATTCTATAATCTATACTACGCAGATTAAGATACATTTTTACTTTTATTTTACTTCGTATGACTTACCCCTTTATAATGAGTAAACACAATATGTCTTGATTCATTCACAACATTTACATCATGGAAGGAGCATTAACAATGGACCAGAAAACGTTATTGGCTTATATATTATCCGCTCACTTCAACCAGTTACAATAACAATGAAAGCAACATCAAAGTAGTGATTTCAGGCTTTTTTCATCCTGACACCTCTTTCGTCAATACGTCGTTACATAGCTCGCATTTTTCAACTACCTTTCAATTACAAAGTATGTTCTATCACGCGACAGTTGTCAAGGTAACTCCTTAGTAACGAGTACAGTTTATTGATGGACCTGAGTTTTTGAACTAAGCAGTAAAAAACAGGGCTTTGGTACAGGTTCAACTTTCTAGTGATTCTTGTCTGGTTTGTAGTTCTCTTCACGATTTAGAAAAGAATTTAGTTAATGAGTTGAATACTCATCATTCCATCATTCCATTGTTCTGCTCGCTCATCCTCAGTTACAAAATCAAGAATATATTAGTGTATCAAGGTCTGTTGAAGAGGGAGTAAAGCTTAGTTGTCTGGTTAGAGAGGAGAGAGTGAGATGGAAACTTCTCTCCCCATATTACCCAAGTCTCGTTACTCGAGACTATGATGATATTATGTTATTGGAATAATAGAATATCTAGTGTTATAGTCAAACATAGTGTAAAACAAATGGAAACTTCTCAATCTAGACATGAATCAGGATTCACTAGGATTCACCATTGGTATGGCCTCATAACATGAAGGTTTGTAACGGTTGTTACCCGGCTCTCATAAATACCTGGGATATTGTGTAATTGGAGTTAGAACTCTAGCCGACACAATCGATAGAGCTAGAACTCTAGCCGACACAATCGGTAGAGCTAGAACTCTAGCCGACACAATCGATAGAGCTAGAACTCTAGCCGACACAATCGGTAGAGCTAGAACTCTAGCCGACACAATCGGTAGAGCTAGAACTCTAGCCGACACAATCGGTAGAGCTAGAACTCTAGCCGACACAATCGTTAGAGCTAGAACTCTAGCCGACACAATTTAATCGGTAGAGCTAGAACTCTAGCCGACACAATCGGTAGAGCTAGAACTCTAGCCAACACAATCGGTACAGTTAGAACTCTAGCCGACACAATCGGTAGAGCTAGAACTCTAGCCGACACAATCGGTAGAGCTAGAACTCTAGCCGACACAATCGGTAGAGCTAGAACTCTAGCCGACACAATCGGTAGAGCTAGAACTCTAGCCGACACAATCGGTAGAGCTAGACCAAAGATTTTGTTGAAAACGTATTTGATCTAGGGCTAACTCAGAAGTTACTCTTTGCAGCTTACTAGCTATTATACTTACGGAACTGTAATGCAAGTTGGTCCCATGTGAGAAGTAAGTAATCGTTAAGGTTCAGTTCAGAGTTGAGTTTTTAAAGTGAAAAAAGGTAACTTCCGGTTCAAGATCTATATATAAACATATAAATGACTATTTTAGTTAGAAATTTCTTGCTCTATATAGCTATATTTAGCTGGATCATTCATCTCGGCGTCCGAGTTTTAACATTTTCTTTATGAATAGAATCATCGGCTCCGTCTTGGATCTTGCCTCGGACAATGGACCCAGGTCTACAGGAGCCCCTACTAAAAGTGAAAAAGATAACTCCAAATACTTGTAATTTACTTATAATATAACGCCCATATTTTGTTATTTAGTGCGATAATGAAATCTAGAAACAAGCGAACTTAATACACCTGCACAGTCAACACAACCAGTCTTAGAATGTAGACTGCAGGTTAATCCCTAGGGTATTCAATGCCCTGCTCATCACGTCCACACATTTAGGTAGCGTATATTATACATAATATTACATACATATCTCCATAGATATTAGTTAATCTAACAGTTCTCTAGTAGTTCGCTCTAGAGTAACTCCCTAGTAACTCTCTAGTAATTCCATATTAACTTTATAATAATTCCTTGGTAAGTGGTAACGCTCTAGTAACTCTCTATCAAATGCTTTTTAACTCCATTGTTATTCCCTACTAGTAACTCCCTAGTAACTCTAGTAACTCTCTCTAGTAACTCTTGTAACTCCCTAGTAACTTTCTAGTCCCTAGTAACTCCCTAGTAACCGTATATTATATTGTCCTAGAGTATAGATCACTGTTAACCCCTAGGGTATTCTGTTCATCTTATAAACACATTGAGCTATACGAATTGTAATAGTAGCGGTTTCTACCAGGTTGAAATCTGATTTCAGTTCTGTGTATCATACTATATTATAATAATAAAAATGTGATGATGATCTAAGAGCGATCTTATAATTCTGATATTTATAATGACCTCATTTGTCAAAAGATGAATACCGTAACAAATTGCCACTCAAAGTAACATCTCCGGCCCCTCATAGTCCAACATATTTTGGGGAACGAACCTTTAACTTAAAGTTTAAGTATTGGCAAAGTTGCTACAATTTTCTGAGATTTATTAAATACCATCCTGTCCACCCGTAACATTAGAATATTTACATTGATACTCGCATGACAAGGAGAAAGTTAAATCCTTTTTAAATCTGGGAATATAAAGTCTGTTCACGTCAAGTGTACATACTGGTATGTGTGGTACATACTGGTATGTGTGGTACATACTGGTATGTGTGGTACATACTGGTATGTGTGGTACACACTGGTATGTGTGGTACATACTGGTATGTGTGGTGCATACTGGTATGTGTGGTACATACTGGTATGTGTGGTACATACTGGTATGTGTGGTACATACTGGTATGTGTGGTACATACTGGTATGTGCGGTACATACTGGTATGTGCGGTACATACTCTCACAACTGTGCAACTTGTTGGAGTCGTGTCTATTTGCCTTATCAGACTCTTCACTCTTTGTAGTATATAATTAGTTATATGTATTATAGTAGTAGTATTATGCATATTATTATTAGTAGCGTGATCAAGTGTGATTGCGTGTGAACGAATACAAACCAGCACCATACAATCTTACTTTGATTGCTGAGCTCGTTTCTTAACTGAAAAGTATGTAAGATTAGGCTTCTCCTTCTCCAAGAGCCCACAGAGGAGGAGCTTTTACAGTACCTTAGTAATATAAGGTTTAATAGTTTTATATGCATCACTATCCGCCCAACAATAAAGGTACACACATCTTGTCTCCTCCAAGAGAGAGGAGGAGGAGGGACTGTATCTTACACTCTCTAAGATACCCTACTAACGACCCCTTATATTAACCCTGGAATAAATTAAGGAGGGGTACAATAGTAGCATTATCAATAAACTTGTCATACCACCCAGCACTGAGACGACTAATTGTGGTGCGGTGTCTAGAAGTGTTGTTAAATGGAAACATTCCTCGCATAGCTCAGTGTATCTGTGCTTGTAGTGGAGACCTAGAGTACCCCTAGTAAGGACTAGAGTAGAGACTAGAGTAGAGACTTGAGTAGAGACTAGAGTAGAGACTAGAGTTGAGACTAGAGTAGAGACTAGAGTAGAGACTAGAGTAGAGACTAGAGTTGAGACTAGAGTAGAGACTAGAGTAGAGACTAGAGTTGAGACTAGAGTAGAGACTAGAGTAGAGACTAGAGTAGAGACTAGAGTTGAGACTAGAGTATAGACTAGAGTAGAGACTAGAGTACCTCTTGTAGTGGAGACATAGTGAATTATGTGTTTCTGGTTGATGTAATACGGAGACTTGGAGAGCCCTATTTAACGTAGTTTCGTGTGATTCTACTTTTTTTAGACAACATCGGTACTTTCACTTAATTCCAGGAGGGATGAAGTGCTGATGCTCTGATGAAGTGACAGAATAAAGTGCATTACTAAAATCTCTGTGAATTGAACAAGCTATTAGGAATAATATTCTGGAACGAAGTGATTGAAAAGATTGTGAGGAATTCAGCTAGAATGTGGTAGAAGTAACCCGCGTCTGGATCTCTGGATGACTACATGTGATTGAGACATGCTCTCTCATATCTATTAATAGAAGCTCTATTTATAGTCCAGGCTTTTAACTACGTATATTTAATTTATTTATAGCAGTATGTCCCACTCCCACAAAGACTTAAAATATGTGTTCTGTTCTAGAGGGTGTCCTTAGTGATATTTAAATTTTAAAGGTCATTGTTACAAGATTCCATTAGAGATCTCCAGAGTTCAGGTTTTATTTAACAGTTTCTTATACAGGTCATGGTATACTGATACAACTGGAGGGGGTGTGATGATTTATTATTATTTTTATGTGAAGTGTAGGACATACTGTGATATTATAATGGTTCGTAAACTTAACATGTCGGACGTATTAATAAATATTATATTTATGCACATAATAATTAATATTTCCATTTACTGTAGCTAAATTGGCTATATATATATATATATATATATTCATATATATGAGTGATAGTTTGACCATGGAACTTTGATCAAATGTAGTTGAGTTGTAAGCAGCATCTCAGATATTATATACATTTGAAATTGCATACAATATAATACATTTCAAATAATTCTGTCTCTGAAAACTTCCATTATCACTTTATCAGACCAAACTATTATATATCCAGCGACAGCTTTCAAACAACTTGTACCCTTGACTTCGTCATAGATACTCGTCACTCTTTGAATGCTTCTAAATCCATATACACGTGACGTTTTACCTACTATGTCTCAGATTAGTAGCACGTGATCGTTTTCCTCCAATCGCATCTAAGAATATCGTCGGGATATCGTCACATGACTTTTTGTCGCCCCCCCCCCCCCCCCCCCCCCCCCCCCCAGAAACATCCCGTCCTGTCCCTACAAATATGGTCTAAATGAGAGAGATCTACGAATGTATTATCTGTAAATCTCACTCCTAAATTTATGTACGAGTTAAAGCTGTGATATAGTCACAGTTTTATATTAACAGGGGAGACTAGATATAGTCTCCCCTGTTATAGAGGGACAGGGAATAGAGGTGGGGAGAGGAGAGGAGCAGGAGAAGGGAGAATAGAGGTAGGGAAAGGAGAGGGGCAGGGGATGGAGTCCAAGAGTTAGTGGGAGGAGTGGGCTGGGGAAGTATTGATTGGAGAAAGATGGGAAAGGATAAGGCAGTTGGAACTTTCACCAAATAAATATACATTACCTACCATTAGGTGAATTATAGGTGAGAGTATATACTGCAGTACACTGGAAACTAGTTGTATATATTAGATACTAGTTGTGTGAGCAAGTTTATCATACAGCGGTCAGTAAAATCCTTGTTATGACCTGAAAATATTTTCGAGATCTTTCAGAATTGTAAGCTTCTGGAAAGTGTAGATAATAGTGGCGGGATTTAGATGGCTGAATTACACGATATTGTTAGGCTCTACCCTTTACTGATCTCAGGTGATGTTAAATCAATCACACCGTCCTTCAAGCAGGCCCCTTCCCATGAGGATTTTCATTACATTTCTGAAAGCCGGGTATTTGTCACCAATACAACACCTGTGTATTTATCACGTGATCAGATTCAGCCAATCTGCTTTCACTTCGTTATAAAGTTTTAATAGCGTGGAGATTAGGATGTTCACGCTAGAGGGATCTGTAAGTGAGTACTGGAATAGCAAGTCTGATATTATACACTAATTCTGTGTCACACACGCAATATTGAATACCTGGATGTCATGATAACAGGTACATTTTACAAGAAGTGAAGGTCAGTTATAGATACTTAAAAAGGGTCGCACTTATATTGTTCGTGGAGAAACGAGCTGTATTCCTTTAAATCTACAACTTCAGCAACATTCGCTTGTAAAATTACTATTTTTCTTTCTGGACCACAAAAATAATGAGTTTTAGAGTGAGGCTTAGTCCAATATTGGGTATTAAAGATACTGGCTGATAGTCTTATATATGTAGTGAGTTTTAGAGTGAGGCTTAGTCCAATATTGGGTATTAAAGATACTGGCTGATAGTCTTATATATGTAGTGAGTTTTAGAGTGAGGCTTAGTCCAATATTGGGTATTAAAGATACTGGCTGATAGTCTTATATATAATGTAGTGAGTTTTAGAGTGAGGCTTAGTCCAATATTGGGTATTAAAGATACTGGCTGATAGTCTTATATATGTAGTGAGTTTTAGAGTGAGGCTTAGTCCAATATTGGGTATTAAAGATACTGGCTGATAGTCTTATATATAATGTAGTGAGTTTTAGAGTGAGGCTTAGTCCAATATTGGGTATTAAAGATACTGGCTGATAGTCTTATATATGTAGTGAGTTTTAGAGTGAGGCTTAGTCCAATATTGGGTATTAAAGATACTGGCTGATAGTCTTATATATGTAATTTTCTCATTGAAGTCTGTCTGAATTAAGCGGGAGGTTTTTCTGTCCCCTTTAAAGGTTTCGGCAATCAAGAAATTGAGACAAAGAATCTAATCAATCCGGGAGAAGCTATATTCCTACAATCCGGTAAGCAATTAATAGGAGCTTATAATGCATTTTATCTTAGTTTGACATTATATCTACAGCTACATTTGGTACTAATAAAGTAATAATGGAATAGAAAACTTGTTGTAAGGCTGAAAACAATATTCTTGTAGTCAAGCTATCATCATCACTGAGGTGCTGGCATTTGTATTTGAGCATCTCATGATTACAAACAATTTCAAACATTTGGCGTTTTGAGAGAATTTATATCTTGTTAGGAAAATGATATAACCGTATATTTATTCTGATTAAAGCACCTCTAAAGAACTGTTAAATCTTTGAGGTTAGACGAAATTTGTCACACTTGTGAATCTGGCATTTGTTAACTGTAACAAAATTCGAAGATAGTTGCCCTGACTGTTCGGCAACCATGTCGACATAATGCTGTGAAAAACTAATCGTTTAATAATATTGTCCAGATACTGAGGTTTAAGTTAACAAGAGAAATTAAGGTTAAACATTCGAATTCCATCTTATGACTTGTTCCCAAAAACCCGGTGCGTTGAAATTATGTGTATTCTGGTTTCGTACGCAGACAAATGTAACAATTTTCTTTATACTAGCCATCGGTCGCTTGAGAACTTAATACGGGAAACAAGAAATTGGCATGATGTTTTAAATGACTCGGCCGAGTATTGGACTATGAAAATGATTTTGAAAGATGCTACAGAGTGTTCGAGTCTAGCTCGAAGCCATATAGTTAATTACCCAGAACTTTCTGAGAATAAGAACCATATCTTACAAAATCATCTGATCATAGTTCACTCAGCCAAGTGACCCGTCCAGTTCGCAGCCCGTGAGCACGCGCGAATACATATTCGATGATGACTTTATTCGCGCGCCGTATATGTACGTACGTGCGCGTAGCGTGCTCGAAATTTAACTGGATTTGATCAGAATCTCGTGTATAACAGTTAAGTGCAATACAGCTGCTATGCTGTGTGCTGTGGTTCTCTTTTTTTCAGCGCATCCTTTTACAATAATCTCCTTTTTTTGGCATAATAGAGTAATAGCGTATTTTACAACAGCAATCTTTTATCTCTTAACATAAATGAATAACACATAAACTTTATTATTTACCTGGGGGCTGGGGGAGTAACCTGTAATACTGGTTAATATCAATTATTAATATTATCAGCTAACTGCGTGATTTGCGCGTGTCTGTCATGTAAAATTTTGAAATGTTTTTGAATTCTGGTTAACGGGTGATACTCGTAAAATATCTGTTCCATATTTTGGACCGTCGACGAGTCCAACTCGGCGCGCGTCCTGGTAGGTTGTAAACCTACATAATTCTGGGGATAGTGGTTATTAAAAGCGGATTATATCTGCCTCGCGGGTTTGCCCACATAACACTACTATACGCGCCTCGTTGTGTGAATCTGGTGTTTTTGACCCACGCCATGTGGCCCGTCAAAACATTGAACATGGCGTCGCGTGGTGTGGACAGACATTCGGGGAATAAAGGCGTAGTGTGGGCAGACCCTTATATTAACTCTGGTCATCACGAAATTTCATAAAGATAGTTTAAATGTGGATTTGTATACAGTAAAAACTCAGCCACGTACTTACCTGGGGACCTCAGGCTATTATGTTCATAAACATAATAATAACCGAATAGAGATTAGGCGGAATGACAGGCTGAGCGCGGCCCAGTAACCACGTACAAATGATAAACCGCGTTTACTGATCTGAAAGTTAAAATAAGGTAAAGAAATATTATATGTTTTACAAAAGCAAGGTAACACGACATCTGTCCGACAGCGACATCTGTCCGACAGCAGTATTTTTTGTGTTTGAAGTGATATCTCTAAGTCTAATCTCAAAATATTTGGCACATGGAAATTCACCCAAACTTGCACAAATTATTTGTCTTAAACTTAAAGCTATCTTATTATCTAGAAATTTTCAAGAAAATCGTATCGTTGGATCTCCAGATATATGCCTTGGAACCTACCTACCTACCTACGTGACCTATGTTGAGTTTCGTCAAGACTTGACGGGGCCATCACATCTTCTGACCACCCCATACTCATAGCGAAGTAGAGTCTCGCTCGTTGCGCCAGCACAGCAGAGAGTTCGTATTTGGAGGAGTATATCCCCTGATCGGCGGCTTATCAGGGAGAGACAATATGTCAACATGAACTTTGTGAGCTTATCTTTGAAGTGCTCTAGGTGAGGTTTGCTGGAACCACTGCAAACCACCGAATAGGAGATATTTTTTGTGTTTAAGGTGATATCTCAAATTTGGCACATAGAAACTCGCTCAAACTTACACAGATTATCCGTCCTATAACCTCCATACTTTATGGAAAGTTTCAAGAAAATCGTACGGTAGGATCCGACATTATTCGGACTATTGTCCAAATAACCTATTTTCTGAGTCGGACAGATGTCGCTGTCAGCCAGATGTCGCCCAATCATTAATCATCATTCATCTAAACTACCGCCGCTATTTTATTCAGTACTGGCTCAATCATTTGCCTATAAGTATAATCAACTCATTATTCATGCAGGGTAAATTAAGTTTGTTAAAATAACGGTTTTACATAATATTGTAAATTAAATATTTATAATCCAGCAGTAGAAGTTTATTGAGTATAGTATTTAAAGTCTCTGTATTGTTGATCCAGTTTCAGTCCCTCTGCGTGATTAGTGGAATTGTTTAAAGTGAGTTATCACACCCTCTGTTATGTTCACTCCCACAAACGGTTCTGAAATAGTCTGATTTGTAGAAAATATCGCTCGTTGTGACAAGAATCTCAAAAATATAGTATCTCATTCCAACTAAAATATTACGCCTTGTATTCACAATGAGACAATTAGAATTAACGGATTAGATGCGTGAACATTCTTTAGTAGGAATGTACTAGAGATTATTAAAATGTAAATTAATGCAATCAATAACTTAATGTTATTGAGATGATACTCTCTCCTTTCTCCAAATTAACACTTATCTAAAATTAACAAATATCTACAAATAATAAATATCTACAACGAATTACTATTGTAGAAGAAGTAACAAACAGTTCCTCGCCGAGGATGTCCCAGTCAGAACCGCGGAGATCTCCGAGCAGCTGATCAGTAAATAGCTTGTTGAAAAAGCGCTCATTATAAAGAATATCCCAGAAAGAAACCTCTCTCTCCTCCTTGTAACACCTCGTCTCCACCTCCGTGACGTCTCCCTGTCTTGGTTCCAAGAGGATGTCCTCCCACTTCAAGTACCGGGCACGGCCGTAGTTCTCTTCCGCTTCCGAGCACATTCCTGATTCCCACATTTCTTTGACTTCCTCTCTCGTCAACTCTTTAGCAAACACATTTAGCTTGAATAGTTGACCACCGAATATCTCATGGGATGCTAAGCTGCCCTTGTCGTGTCCTAGTAACACGTATCCTCCAAGAGTAATAGATCTTGAAGCAACTTGTTCGGAGCTGATAAAAGTTCCGTTGTAGTAGACACTGTTTGTATTAGAAGAGGAGCTCCAGGTCATACAATAGTGGGTCCAGGAGTTCATGGGCACTGTGACGGAACTTGCTACATTGAAATTGTCGTGGAGAATGAAATTGTAAGTCCCTTGATCAGAGATAACTATTTCATAAATATAAGAACTCGTCCAGTAGGTAAACCATGTTGGATTCGCATTTGAGCTTTGCTTTTTCACCCACGCACAGATGGAGATCGTGTCCTTAACCGGGTGCATGTCCGGACCAAATTTTATGAAGTCGTCAAAAGTGTTTCCGAACTTCAAAGCCAGATTGCGATCTACTTTTGCAGTAGCACCAGACTTAAAGAAAGTAAGCAGGACTAGAAAGGTAAGAAACTTCCACGGCGCCATGTCTTTTGATTGCTTTGGTAACGATGCAAAATTATTTATCATTAAAATATTGTGTACAAATATTGAATTGTGAAATTGCATTTGACTATCATGTGTTTACTGGACAGCGAATTATAATTGTTAACTTTGCTTTGAATTTGAGCCACACATATACGGCCCTATTTTTATATTGTACTAGTTTGACCCGTGCCTACGGCCGGGACTTCACCATCGCAGTTGAAATACAAAAGTATAAACCCGTCTAATATATTCGAAAACACGCATTACATTTCCGTAGTTAAAACGGTGCGAAAGTATGAACTCGCTCAGTCCAAACAGACCGCAATCTAATTGCCTCATATATCTAATAGTAATACTTGATAGGCAATCTTGAGGTCCACTGCCAAATTACCTAATTATATAGCAAATCTGTTGATATGAGGGGAGAGGGAGCGAGAGTGGGAGAGAGGGAGAGTACGTGAGACACTTTAGTAATAGTATCACAAAATGATCAATTAAACCACTTTCCACCGACCGATTTAAAAAAACCTTAATCATTTGGTCAGAGTTTTGTCGGCACTATACCGAAAAAAGCAGTCCCATATCTCTTACTGTTTCTTGATTAAACCATTCGTAAATTACAAACAGACGTCACACACCCACACACTATTTGGGATTATTAGTATATATATGCTGAATACGGTTCAAAATAGAATACAACGATAAAATCCAGTAATGGTACTTTTAACTGGAATGAGATAATTGTACAATGATTTGAAACTTTTATCAAATATTATACAGAATTACACAGCAATGAACTTAAATAAAAACAGTGGCGACAAAGAGTTTTTAGGCTTGAGAAATGCTCAGCACTGGTTAGAGCAGGCAATAATTATTTCGATAATATAAAGCGAGACGATATATATATAAGTCTTGAATATATATTATATCTGTTGCCATTTTACTGACACCACGGCATCAACTTTAGCACGAATTTCCGCAAAAAAACAACCGTGAGAGAGATAATAATATATCAGATTTATATTTATAATTGGAACCTTTTTGGCTGGGTTAAATTCTTTAAATAATGACTTTTTTATGGGCATCAAAACTTTAAATATATCGGAAAAATGAAATAGACCAAAACGAACCTGGTGAAATGTGAATTACTATCATCGCATATGCTCATATACGACTAAGTAACGCGCTAGAACGAATTATAATATTCGGTATTGCTGTAATAACTCAAAAGTTTGAACTTTTGATTTGACTGTTGATCGTTGATAAATTAGAACTTTAATCTGAAGTAACCTCAAGTTAGCCCTATCTTATTGGTGATAATTGGGGAATCTTTGATAAACCATCGGATTACAACGATTTTTCTAAATTGAATCATATCTTATATTATTACGGTGAAAATATAATTATCTTAATTTTATGATCAATGATGAAGCCCTGATGGTTGATTAGGCTGTATTTTAGAGTTTTAGGGTATCATAGCCGCTCCACTCAGGTTTATGAGTCGCATAAAATTAGAGATTCCCTTCTTCATTACCCTTTCTGGGCTGTTCATTAACCTTCTAGAAGTAGAACAGCCACTATGTTAGCCATTCAATCCAGGAAATGGAATGAGGTGGTTTTGAAAGTGGCGAACCCCTGCATATTAATAAATCTCTATTAGGTCTATAAATTAAACTGTTTAATATGAGAGTTTCAGAAAAGTCCAAATTGCACTTAATAATGGCTATCCCCTTTGTTTGCTTCAGTCGTTATTTCAGGTTCAGAATCAAACGACTTAAACTTCTATCAATTATTTTACTGGGCGGCGCTCAGCCTGTCATTCCGCCGAATCTTTATTGAATCTTTTATGAACATTATACTTATAGCCTGGGGTCCCCACTCCCCCAGGTAATCAATTATTCTACTCTTTTTATAACAGTTGAGGTACATTTTTTCCATCCTCAGTTTGCATGAAATGTCTTTTACAATCAAGCGTTAACACTAACAGTTTCACTTTTACTTAGCATAACTAAAATTGTGAAACTATTTTGTACTAGTTACGATAACAATGCTGTCTGCAAGTGTATGTTATCCTGCATGCACTTGACACTATAGTCTCCAGACTTCTTCCTCGTTTGTTGCTCTACATTCCCTCGTTATGTTGCAGCTTCACGATACCCCACAGATTCCACATATTCCACAGATCCCACAGATCCCACATATTTACCACTACCCAGAAGTTCTAGTCGCTGATATACAAGATGTTCTGGCGGAGTACGAGGAGTTCAGCTGTTTTCTTATCTTGGTAGCGTCTAAATTTGGTTATAGTTAATTTCCTGTTTGCTGTTTAAATACCCACTTTCTTAATCTTATAGATTTAAAAACTAATAGATTTATGTCATATGGGGTCGTTCACATATTATTATTACTTAATCAGCCAAGGGGAGAAGGAGGAGGACGCTATTTCCAAATGATAACGCTAGTGTAGCCATGTGTAAAACTGATTACGGAGGAGTGGGGAGGGGGGGTAAAATTTGTTCACAAAGTGATTACGTAATATGTGAACGACCCCATATTGTTTGAAATCGTCAATGTTTTCCCAATTAAAATTATTGCTGCTTGCAGGGGAATACTGAACAGTACGTGGTACTTAAAGGAACAGTTTACTTTGAATCAGAGGAACACGAAGCAGGGCAAGAAATCGAACTGTCGCTAGTTTTCATGGAGGGTTACCCTTTGGAGGGACCTGTAATTTACATTCCCAGTCTTCAAGATAACAGGGACGTAGATACGGACGGGAAACTGTTGAGTCTTCCAAACAATTGGGCATCCTCTCCCATTTTAACAGAGCTGATAGAGGAACTGTTTGAATATATCGCTACTTTCCTTGACTCGTCGTCACTTCTATTAAGCTCCTACTCAGGGGTAACCACACCAGATTCAAACATTTCTTTTGTTGCAAAGACGCCAGAGTCAAAATTTTCTCCTGTTGTGAAGATACAGAAATCAGATGATAGCACGCTGAGGCCAGACTTTCTGCAAAGTGTAGAGTTGGAACAACAGCAGTTTTCCAGCTGTAAGATCGATACAAGTACCAGTTTCTCTAAAGATCTGGTTAACCGACCAAAAGAGACTCTTGCTGGTAAAGATCCAGATCCGAATGACCCAAGTGCAAATACCAATCTCTACAGTGTCAGAGCGAATAGTTTCTTAAAGTCGACCTGTGCTCCTGCACAATCTGAGATAGGGTCGGAGCAACTCATAACGCCAGCAGCACCAGAGGTTAAGCTGAAAGTTAGGGAGGATGAAACAATAACTAGTTTTCTGCATAACCAAAAGCTCTACGCTGAACAGGAAGTTTTACCGAATGATACCACTGATAATATTTTTAATGATATCGCTTATTTGTATAAACTAAATCTTGACGACGAGATTTTATGTCTGAATTCTGACTTCATAGCTCTGCAGGGAACCTCTTTAAAGACTATCGATGATATTGCCGGTATTGAACAAAAAATCCGTAAATGCAAACATAAGATGAAAATCGTCGACAAAGAAATCACGAAGTGCTCCACAGTTAAAACTATGACGTCACTGCCTATTGATGACCAGGTCCGGTCGAATGGTAATGCGGATTTGAAAGCAAGAGTTCGCGCTATAAACGACACTTTGTCAGTATTGACTTTAGCACTAAATAAGGAGAGTGTTCCTTTAAAAGAATTCCTCGAAACTTCAGGTCAACTTGGGAGGGAAAAGTTTTTATGTAAATATGTTATTAGAGAAAGAAGGAAACAACTGGATGTTAGGTAAACAGATCTCTCGATTATTTAACCCGAAACATATTGAACATTATAGTATTGAACAATCACGATTTTCTTCTGAGAAATTAAACGATAACAAAGAAACATATAATAAACATATAATTTAAACCGTTTAATCCGAATCATTGAAAGTTCAACATCATACTTCATTTTGATAATAATTTAAATAATAACTTTCATCTCTTTATTGCACCTAGAGGACGAATCAACATCAAAGTGAATACAAATCATAGTCTTGCAGTTGCACAGCGCGACAATTGTCTCCTCATTTATTTGATTTGGTCGCTCTGATCTGCTGGCTTGATGCCAGGATACGGGCAAGGGACGATTGCAGTCGGGTATGGGAAGGGGGATGATAAACTGGCTACATCTAAGGACATCTCCGCTGCTGCTTTCAGTCCTTCTGCCAAGGCTGCCTGGTGGGATAGTGGATGTGATTTGGTAAAAGGAAACAAAAATGTGGAGTAAAAATAAATTTAAAGTGATGGTACAAATAAAAAGTTCAGATTAGCTTTAAACAATATCTATCGCAAATGTCCAGATTATAAAATATAAACAATTATCGGTAAATATTACTACCTTTATCTTCTCTACGAATGATTCTTCTATCTGTTCTGAACCATCGTCCGTAGAATTTTCCTGTATTAATCAAAATTTTGAAGACGTCGGGAGGGGATCTAAGCAATCACTTATGATGATTTTCAGAAACTACAAATATATTATCAAGTAACTAAACATGATATAATGTCGAAGCGTGTAATAAATGTTAGAATTTATTTATTATTTATTATATAACAATACTTATCAGTTTTACCTGTATTTCAGGTTCATCTGTTTCGTCTGAGCAAGGTAGTTTCTCATATCTTCCAGACATGTAAAACTTACTCTTTATATTTCTCTTCCCATATTCATCATATACTCCACATCGTCATGCAGATTGTGCTGAGTATGGAAGTATTGTTAATTGGTACAATAACACCGTGATTTACCGTAAACCTTGATTTTCAACGGATATTTTCTTTCTTCTAAATTCCTCGATGAATTGGGGTTTTACTGTAATAGGAAATATGCTACATGCTAGTGCTACCGACACTCTATAACTATGTATTTTATAACGTCTACAAAATCTGACACTGTTTTAGTTCAACACAAATCAGGACCCAATCCAAGCTGCACTGTTTTAGTTCAACACAAATCAGGACCCAATCCAAGCTGCACTGTTTTAGTTCAACACAAATCAGAACCCAATACAAACGACACTGTTTTAGTTCAACACAAATCAGGACCCAATCCAAGCTGCACTGTTTTAGTTCAACACAAATCAGGACCCAATCCGAGCTGCACTGTTTTAGTTCAACACAAATCAGGACCCAATCCAAGCTGCACTGTTTTAGTTCAACACAAATCAGGACCCAATGCAAGCTGCACTGTTTTAGTTCAACACAAATCAGGACCCAATACAAGCTGCACTGTTTTAGTTCAACACAAATCAGGACTTAATCCAAACTGTACTGTTTTAGTTCAACACAAATCAGGACCCAATACAAGCTGCACTGTTTTAGTTCAACACAAATCAGGACCCAATCCAAACTGCACTGTTTTAGTTCAACACAAATCAGGACCCAATCCAAACTGCACTGTTTTAGTTAAACACAAATCAGGACCCAATCCAAGCTGCACTGTTTTAGTTCAACACAAATCAGGACCCAATCCAAACTGTACTGTTTTAGTTCAACACAAATCAGGACCCAATACAAGCTGCACTGTTTTAGTTCAACACAAATCAGGACCCAATACAAACTGCACTGTTTTAGTTCAACACAAATCAGGACCCAATGCAAGCTGCGCTGTTTTAGTTTAACACAAATCAGGACCCAATACAAGCTGCACTGTTTTAGTTCAACACAAATCAGGACCCAATACAAGCTGCACTGTTTTAGTTCAACACAAATCAGGACCCAATACAAGCTGCACTGTTTTAGTTCAACACAAATCAGGACCCAATACAAGCTGCACTGTTTTAGTTCAACACAAATCAGGACCCAATACAAGCTGCACTGTTTTAGTTCAACACAAATCAGGACCCAATACAAACTGCACTGTTTTAGTTCAACACAAATCAGGACCCAATACAAGCTGCACTGTTTTAGTTCAACACAAATCAGGACCCAATCCAAGCTGCACTGTTTTAGTTCAACACAAATCAGGACCCAATACAAGCTGCACTGTTTTAGTTCAACACAAATCAGGACCCAATACATGCTGCACTGTTTTAGTTCAACACAAATCAGGACCCAATACAAACGACACTGTTTTAGTTCAACACAAATCAGGACCCAATACAAGCTGCACTGTTTTAGTTCAACACAAATCAGGACCCAATACAAGCTGCACTGTTTTAGTTTAACACAAATCAGGACCCAATACAAGCTGCACTGTTTTAGTTTAACACAAATCAGGACCCAATCCAAGCTGCACTGTTTTAGTGCAACACAAATCAGGACCCAATCCAAGCTGCACTGTTTTAGTTCGACACAAATCAGGACCCAATCCAAGCTGCACTGTTTTAGTGCAACACAAATCAGGACCCAATCCAAGCTGCACTGTTTTAGTGCAACACAAATCAGGACCCAATCCAAGCTGCACTGTTTTAGTTCGACACAAATCAGGACCCAATCCAAGCTGCACTGTTTTAGTGCAACACAAATCAGGACCCAATCCAAGCTGCACTGTTTTAGTGCAACACAAATCAGGACCCAATACAAGCTGCACTTTTAGTTCAACACAAATCAGGACCCAATCCAAGCTGCACTGTTTTAGTTCAACACAAATCAGGACCCAATCCAAACTGCACTGTTTTAGTTCAACACAAATCAGGACCCAATCCAAGCTGCACTGTTTTAGTTCAACACAAATCAGGACCCAATCCAAGCTGCACTGTTTTAGTTCAACACAAATCAGAACCCAATACAAACGACACTGTTTTAGTTCAACACAAATCAGGACCCAATCCAAGCTGCACTGTTTTAGTTCAACACAAATCAGGACCCAATCCGAGCTGCACTGTTTTAGTTCAACACAAATCAGGACCCAATCCAAGCTGCACTGTTTTAGTTCAACACAAATCAGGACCCAATGCAAACTGCACTGTTTTAGTTCAACACAAATCAGGACCCAATCCAAACTGCACTGTTTTAGTTAAACACAAATCAGGACCCAATCCAAGCTGCACTGTTTTAGTTCAACACAAATCAGGACCCAATCCAAACTGTACTGTTTTAGTTCAACACAAATCAGGACCCAATACAAGCTGCACTGTTTTAGTTCAACACAAATCAGGACCCAATACAAGCTGCACTGTTTTAGTTCAACACAAATCAGGACCCAATACAAGCTGCACTGTTTTAGTTCAACACAAATCAGGACCCAATACAAGCTGCACTGTTTTAGTTCAACACAAATCAGGACCCAATACAAGCTGCACTGTTTTAGTTCAACACAAATCAGGACCCAATACAAGCTGCACTGTTTTAGTTTAACACAAATCAGGACCCAATCCAAGCTGCACTGTTTTAGTGCAACACAAATCAGGACCCAATCCAAGCTGCACTGTTTTAGTTCAACACAAATCAGGACCCAATACATGCTGCACTATTTTAGTTCAACACAAATCAGGACCCAATACAAACGACACTGTTTTAGTTCAACACAAATCAGGACCCAATACAAGCTGCACTGTTTTAGTTCAACACAAATCAGGACCCAATACAAGCTGCACTGTTTTAGTTTAACACAAATCAGGACCCAATACAAGCTGCACTGTTTTAGTTTAACACAAATCAGGACCCAATCCAAGCTGCACTGTTTTAGTGCAACACAAATCAGGACCCAATCCAAGCTGCACTGTTTTAGTTCGACACAAATCAGGACCCAATCCAAGCTGCACTGTTTTAGTGCAACACAAATCAGGACCCAATCCAAGCTGCACTGTTTTAGTGCAACACAAATCAGGACCCAATACAAGCTGCACTTTTAGTTCAACACAAATCAGGACCCAATCCAAGCTGCACTGTTTTAGTTCAACACAAATCAGGACCCAATCCAAACTGCACTGTTTTAGTTCAACACAAATCAGGACCCAATCCAAGCTGCACTGTTATAGTTCAACACAAATCAGGACCCAATCCAAGCTGCACTGTTTTAGTTCAACACAAATCAGAACCCAATACAAACGACACTGTTTTAGTTCAACACAAATCAGGACCCAATCCAAGCTGCACTGTTTTAGTTCAACACAAATCAGGACCCAATCCGAGCTGCACTGTTTTAGTTCAACACAAATCAGGACCCAATCCAAGCTGCACTGTTTTAGTTCAACACAAATCAGGACCCAATGCAAACTGCACTGTTTTAGTTCAACACAAATCAGGACCCAATCCAAACTGCACTGTTTTAGTTAAACACAAATCAGGACCCAATCCAAGCTGCACTGTTTTAGTTCAACACAAATCAGGACCCAATCCAAACTGTACTGTTTTAGTTCAACACAAATCAGGACCCAATACAAGCTGCACTGTTTTAGTTCAACACAAATCAGGACCCAATACAAGCTGCACTGTTTTAGTTCAACACAAATCAGGACCCAATACAAGCTGCACTGTTTTAGTTCAACACAAATCAGGACCCAATACAAGCTGCACTGTTTTAGTTCAACACAAATCAGGACCCAATACAAGCTGCACTGTTTTAGTTCAACACAAATCAGGACCCAATCCAAGCTGCACTGTTTTAGTGCAACACAAATCAGGACCCAATACAAGCTGCACTTTTAGTTCAACACAAATCAGGACCCAATCCAAGCTGCACTGTTTTAGTGCAACACAAATCTGGACCCAATCCAAGCTGCACTGTTTTAGTTTAACACAAATCAGGACCCAATACAAGCTGCACTGTTTTAGTTTAACACAAATCAGGACCCAATCCAAGCTGCACTGTTTTAGTTTAACACAAATCAGGACCGAATCCAAGCTGCACTGTTTTAGTTCAACACAAATCAGGACCCAATCCAAGCTGCACTGTTTTAGTTTAACACAAATCAGGACCCAATCCAAACTGCACTGTTTTAGTTTAACACAAATCAGGATCGAGTACAAACTGTACTGTTTTAGTGCAACACAAATCAGGACCCAATCCAAGCTGCACTGTTTTAATTCAACACAAATCAGGACCCAATCCAAGCTGCACTGTTTTAGTTCAACACAAATCAGGACCCAATCCAAGCTGCACTGTTTTAGTTTAACACAAATCAGGACCCAATCCAAACTGCACTGTTTTAGTTCAACACAAATCAGGACCCAATCCAAACTGCACTGTTTTAGTTCAACACAAATCAGGACCCAATCCAAACTGCACTGTTTTAGTTAAACACAAATCAGGACCCAATCCAAGCTGCACTGTTTTAGTTCAACACAAATCAGGACCCAATCCAAACTGTACTGTTTTAGTTCAACACAAATCAGGACCCAATACAAGCTGCACTGTTTTAGTTCAACACAAATCAGGACCCAATACAAGCTGCACTGTTTTAGTTCAACACAAATCAGGACCCAATACAAGCTGCACTGTTTTAGTTCAACACAAATCAGGACCCAATACAAGCTGCACTGTTTTAGTTCAACACAAATCAGGACCCAATACAAGCTGCACTGTTTTAGTTCAACACAAATCAGGACCCAATACAAGCTGCACTGTTTTAGTTTAACACAAATCAGGACCCAATCCAAGCTGCACTGTTTTAGTGCAACACAAATCAGGACCCAATCCAAGCTGCACTGTTTTAGTTCGACACAAATCAGGACCCAATCCAAGCTGCACTGTTTTAGTGCAACACAAATCAGGACCCAATCCAAGCTGCACTGTTTTAGTGCAACACAAATCAGGACCCAATACAAGCTGCACTTTTAGTTCAACACAAATCAGGACCCAATCCAAGCTGCACTGTTTTAGTGCAACACAAATCAGGACCCAATCCAAGCTGCACTGTTTTAGTTTAACACAAATCAGGACCCAATACAAGCTGCACTGTTTTAGTTTAACACAAATCAGGACCCAATCCAAGCTGCACTGTTTTAGTTTAACACAAATCAGGACCCAATCCAAGCTGCACTGTTTTAGTTCAACACAAATCAGGACCCAATCCAAGCTGCACTGTTTTAGTTTAACACAAATCAGGACCCAATCGAAACTGCACTGTTTTAGTTTAACACAAATCAGGATCGAGTACAAACTGTACTGTTTTAGTGCAACACAAATCAGGACCCAATCCAAGCTGCACTGTTTTAATTCAACACAAATCAGGACCCAATCCAAGCTGCACTGTTTTAGTTCAACACAAATCAGGACCCAATCCAAGCTGCACTGTTTTAGTTTAACACAAATCAGGACCCAATCCAAACTGCACTGTTTTAGTTCAACACAAATCAGGACCCAATCCAAACTGCACTGTTTTAGTTCAACACAAATCAGGACCCAATCCAAGCTGCACTGTTTTAGTTCAACACAAATCAGGACCCAATCCAAACTGCACTGTTTTAGTTCAACACAAATCAGGACCCAATACAAAGTCAAACGACACTGTTTAATTTCATCGCTCTGACCAGCACTACTGCTGCTTCAGAATTAAAGTCAAATTTATTTGTCTGCAGTAATTTCTTAGCATGTTTCTTAGCATGCCATGTAAATCTATGATAATACGTTGTTTAATTTATGACTTATTTTCGTGACGTTTTGAAAAGGAATTATAGATTTTGACACACCCAGGATGCCTGCCATTAGTATTGCTCCGAATTAATTACATTCTCGTAAAGATTTGAACTCCTGAACGAATCTCTGAATGGACGAATTATCTTATGAAAAAACAAACAGAACAAATGATACACTAAGAAGGATACACTACGAGGGATACACTACGAGGGAAACACTACGAAGGATACACTACGAAGGATACACTACGAAGGATACTCTACGAGGGATACACTACGAAGGATATACTACGAAGGATACACTACGAAGGATATACTACGAAGGATACACTACGAGGGATACACTACGAAGAATACACGACGTAAGATACATTACGAAGGATACACTACGAAGGATACACTACGAAGGATACACTACGAAGGATACCCTACGAAGGATACACTACGAAAGATACACTACGAAGGATACACTACGAAGAATACACGACGAAAGATACACTACGAAGGATGCACTACGAAAGATACATTACGAAAGATACACTACGATTTACGAAGGATACACTACGAGGGATAAACTACGAACTACGAAGTATACACTACGAAGGATACCCTACGAGGATACCCGATGTAAAGCAGGTATAAGAACTGCAGCAAGAGATTACTTGTGAGAGGCAAGCAGCGATTAGGCCTTATAAAGCTTGTGTAGTTTCATTACCTGATCGCTCTCTTATCTGTACACACTACATTGTACAGTGTTATAACTGGTGTATTATCTATAAGTGATTTACTCACTTTAAACGCTGGCCTGGTATCATGTACTTGTAGTGGTCTATGCAGTATTCGAGAAGCCGCACCATCATTAGGAGGAGACAACTCTAGGGTCCGGCTTTTTGGATGACGATGTGGTTTATCATTTATCCCACTATACCCTCCCACTTACCTAGCCTGCTTCTCCCACTTACCTAGCCTGCTTCTCCCACTTACCTAGCCTGCTTCTCCCACTTACCAAGCCTGCTTCTCCCACTTACCTAGCCTGCTTCTCCCACTTACCTAGCCTGCTTCTCCCACTTACCTAGCCTGCTTCTCCCACTTACCTAGCCTGCTTCTCCCACTTACCTAGCCTGCTTCTCCCACTTACCTAGTCTGCTTTGAAGAAGAGGGTGGGATTTATTTTCTGTTTTGATGCTGTTCTTCTTTTTAAAAGGAGGTACGACGATTTGGCGTAAAGAGGTAACAGCTGTATACATTATATTCGTCAAGTTCCAGAATTAAAAAAGAGTCTTACATATAGGTGCCAACCCCCATAAGAACTGAACGGTGACTAGGACGGCGGTACTATAAACACTACGGATATAACAAGCGGGTGGATCATATGGTACTTATTTTTAAATGGACACGGTAGCGGCGGAACCAGACACCCTCCCAAATGATAAACTAGTGATAATATTTGTAACATTACATATTTTAACTTTTGTTTATGTAAAGTGAATTTTCTTTCAATAATAAGCACGATGTTGTTATTGACTACTAGCATTAATATTACTAACATTAGCATTAGTATTACTTTAGTCTAATTATTATAGAAATAGAGTTTTTAGTCAATATAATAAGTCAAGTAAAGATTTGTTACCAGCTTGATTACAAATAACGACTCATCAATAAATCACCAACGTAAAAACAAGTAAATCATTAATTGTGAACTGATTGAGAAGTCGAAACTCGATCTGTTAACCCGCAGCTAGAACCGGTAAAAGTCGAAGCTGTCCCGGCTACACCTGGCAATAGTGCAGTAGTCCCACCTGAAATGTCATTAGTCAATTAGATCTCGTGTAGTTTCAGTTCCAGTTCAAGTTTCAATGTTGGTGGTTTTACAATGGTGGCTCTTTATGGTGGTGTTATCTACAAGTCGCAGAGGTCTGGCTCACCTCCAGAGAAGGTTAGTGGTGTAGCACCATGGCTTCCCTTCCTCGGATGGTAAATAGGTAACTAGGTAAATAGGTAACTAGGTAAATAGGTAACTAGGTAACTAGGTAACTAGGTAACTAGGTAACTAGGTAACTAGGTAACTAGGTAACTAGGTAACTAGGTAACTAGGTAACTAGGTAACTAGGTAACTAGGTAACTAGAAGGTAACTAGGTAACTAGGTAACTAGGTAACTAGGTAACTAGGTAACTAGGTAACTAGGTAACTAGGTAACTAGGTAACTAGGTAACTAGGTAACTAGGTAACTAGGTAACCAGGTAACTAGGTAACTAGGTAACTAGGTAACTAGGTAACTAGGTAACTAGGTAACTAGGTAACTAGGTAACTAGGTAACTAGGTAACTAGGTAACTAGGTAACTAGGTAACCAGGTAACTAGGTAACTAGGTAACTAGGTAACTAGGTAACTAGGTAACTAGGTAACTAGGTAACTAGGTAACTAGGTAACTAGGTAACTAGGTAACTAGGTAACTAGGTAACCAGGTAACTAGGTAACTAGGTAACTAGGTAACTAGGTAACTAGGTAACTAGGTAAGACTCACCTCCAGAGAAGGTTAGTGGTGTAGCACCATGGCTTCCCTTCCTCGGATGGGTTCCGACAGAACCTGAAATAATTATTGGACATAAGCTCCCTACTTCAGCAGTCAGCAGTAACTTAATATATGCCAGACCAAAAAGATATACTTATCAAAAAAATTTAACTTACATTAAAATGAAATAAACTATGACCACAAGGCACAACCCGATCATAACTAAAGGAACTACCTTATCGGACCTTATTTGGACGGACATTACTTGAACGCTGGAGGCCCTAGCGTTCATCTTAATGTCCGTTCAAATAAAGTCCGTTCAATTAATGTCCGTCCAAGTTAAAGTCCGTTGAAATTTTTTCAAAAGTTTTTCCATTTCGAACTTTTTGTCCAGAATATGACAACTTTGAGAACTTTATTGTGCCGTAAGTTAACGACGGAAAGGTTCTCCTTGGTCTGCTGGAGGCACAGAAAACTCTACTACTACTACTACTAGTATATGATATTTTCAAGGGTCACTTGGCGGAAAAAAGTCAACGAAATTATGGCCCTCAACAACATAGTTCATGAACTAGTCCCCGCCAACATGACAAACTTGTTCCAGCCTCTAGATATTACGGTAAATCGTGTTGCCAAGGACATCGTCCGACGTTGTTATAGTTCATATTACTCGGGGGCGGTAATGAACAGTGCTAGGAAAGCTCCACGTGATGTTAAGGTTAACCTTAAGTTGTCTAAGATAAAACCACTTAATCACGCCGAAATAATGGCTTGTAAAAGTTAACACTGAAATGCAGGACCGGGGTAGTTTGATAAAAAAAGGTTTCCATAAAGCTAGAAATCACTGATGCTTTAAGCATGGGCTATTTCATGCACGAAAACCCATTTGATGAAGATGATATGTGATATTAGACACTGATCATGTACCTTACTCGGGATTATTATGACCGGGATAAAGTGGTGGGTTTAGGGTAATTTCGCCATATTTTTCCCGAACCACATTTTCACCGGTCGTTAATAAACCCGCCTACTCAGCTTTTAGGGTTCCCAAGGGGTATGGGTGCTCATATTTTAATCGTTGTCTTATATTCGCTAAAGAAGACTATTGGGACACTTGTTGTAGGTTTTTCGACTTCATTTGGCTAAAATTGCATAAAAATTCACCTTTTTGCCCAATTCTTGTCATATATCCTTATTGTCGAATTTGATTTAAATAGGCCAATTTTTAATTTCTTAGGTATTGACTATCTCTACATAATGAAATAGGACTCAAAGTAAAAGTAACAGTTAAATTAAAACTTGAATTAATTAAAACTGATGAAAGGGATGATCCAGATGAAGATAACGAAGATGATTACAACTTATTGGAAGACTAAACAGCTCTCCCTTTATCTTAATATCGATCTGGTTGTTACGCTTCAAATGTTAAAAATTATTTTCCATCTAGTTTGATTAACCACGAGTCATTATTTCTGTCTACTTTCAACAATTATTGATAATTCGACTTGTTTCACAAGTTTTAGCAATGCGAATATTTCTAAACTTGCTTATCTCTAATAAGGAAATTTACATCTGAGACAAAATTTTTGAATCTAAAATTGAAAGGTTGGACACCGGTAAAATGGCGACCGGGAAAATGTGGTGGGTTTTGAGCAATTTCGCCATATTTTTCCCGAACCATATTTTAACCGGTCGTTAATAAACCCGTCGTAATAATCCCGAGTAAGGTACACATTTTTAAACATTTTTACTGCTTAATGACTGCTTTTTTTACTTACTGTATAAAAAATGGATTTAAAAATCATTTGCTGAAATTTAAAAAACGTCAAAAAAACGTTTAAAAAAATTCGGATTTTTGATGGTTTTGAATGCCTTCGAGCGTTCATATTAATGTCCGTTCATAATTATGTCCGTTCATGTAATGTCCGTCCAAATAAGGTCCGATAAGGTATTAACTAAAGTAATACCTGTGGTCCCCAACCCCAGCCCAGTTGTACTCAGGGGAGTGGTAACTAGGTAACTATGTAAAACTAGGTAACTAGGTAACTAGGTAACTAGGTAACTAGGTAACTAGTTACCTAGTAACTGAATGAACTATGAACTAAAGTAATACCTGTGGTCCCCAACCCCAGCCCAGTTGTACTCCGGAGAGTGGTAACCGTGCGGGTGAGGAAAGTCACTGTTCCAGTTATTGCAGTTCTTGTTGTGGTCGGTGGTAGCTTGCTTGCCCCGGTACTGGGCCCCTATACCCGTGAAACAGTCCATGTTCCAGATACAGGTGGGAATGTCGCATTCTTCAGTTTCTGTCTCGCTGGGTGGGTTTCAGTTTAGACTTAGAGTAAGGGGGTTTAATTCTGATAAATATGATTTCTCCTGTTACTTATCGCTGAACTTATCAGATAAGTTATGTAAATTAAAAATGTAGCGATCTGTCCTATGATTGATCACCTGATGTAACAGAAGGGTTTATCCGCGAGATCAGTTCCGTCCGGGTTCTGACAGTAATGGTTTGGAGCTGCTTTATCTGCAAGAGGAGTTCTCTTCCAGTTTATACAGGCCTGAACCATGTTAAATGTTAATGTCAGCTCATCTTTGTTGACTTTATATTTTTGAGTTAGTTTCATTCGAAGTTCGAACCGAACTTTTCTTGACATTGTGCTTGTTATCAAACGCATTTCATATCTATATTTTGTAAATTCTGATAATCAAACATTGCCGGATGTAGACTGTAAGTGTAGAGGTGGTCTTGATGATCAAACCTTGCCAGATTTAGAGGTACTCCTGATAGAACCATGGAACTTCCATCCCTGATCTAAACTGCAAAACACGTCGTTTATCAAAGGAGAGAAGGACCTGAGAACACCGATGCTCTCAATATCAGCTACATTCATTGGCCCGTCTGTTTCTGTCAGTTTAGTGAAGTAGCCCCTGTGGTTTAATATTAATTATTAATGAGAGTGATGCAATCCAACGATAAGTTTTTCTGGTAAGGAAAATTCAACGCTGCGGGTTCTTGTGTGAAAGTTTGTGAATACTCCAAATTGCACAGGGAACTTCCTTTTCACTAGTATCTTTATATTCGGGTGCGTTCACACTAGAATAGAACATTGGTCATGTTGGGCTGCAATATAACCGATTGTGCTGACATAAATGAAATTCAACAAGTAAATCCCGCCGAAGATTTATGAGAATTCAATGTATACTAGTGAGGTATACTAGTGTATTGTGTATAGTATATTGTGTATATTGTATAATGTACTATCTATAGTGTATAGTGTATAGTGTATATTGTTACCTGTGATTAGTAATATTGAAAAGTTCAAACTCTCCCTTGATAACTTGAACAGAGAGTATTCTAGAGGTCACATTAAGGTTGTCGTCATAGTAACGGTCACAAGTTCCAGTCATATCCTCCCCACTACACGCCTGCAAGTTAGAGTGGATTTAAGAACAGATTCTCGAAACTAAAGAAAATTAGTTGGACTAATCAGAATTGGACAAAATCTGATTTCTTGAACGAGGAAACAAGGGTTAAACTTAAAAAACAACAGCCGATAAAGTACATTACAGGAAAGCTTAAGCTCGATTATACAGCATTACAGATTAAGTACTAACCTCAATAACAGGTCCGATACAGCCGCTAAAAGAGTCAGTACCCTCTGACCAGGTAAAGGCAGTGTCAGGGCATTTCATGCACTGTACCGAGCCCTCAACAGAATTGTACTGATGCACGGGGCATTTTGTGCACGTGGCTGCGTTCTCTTCTTCACTGTACGTTCCTGAGAGGTAGAATATTTTAGAAATTAGAAATTATAAAAAGTTTAGCATATACAGTACATATCACTAAAATATATGGATTAAAGAAACTCAATGAACACAAAAAAAGTGCATGTAGGTGGTATATGTTATAGGAACACAGAGTGGTCACCTTGCACAACACGGTCCATATAAGGTAATGTTACCATGGTAACACTACCATATAGGGTAATGTTACCATAGTAACACTACCATATAAGGTAATGCTACCATGGTAACACTACCATATAAGGTAATGTTGCACAAAATTATGCAGGCTCAGGTTAGCAGGAATCTAACTTTCAGAGGAATAATAATGTTATAATAAGATATTGGTTTTAAAAGCCCAGATGGGTGCCGTCAATTATGTATACACTAGTATAAAATTATGTATAATTATATATGCTAGTTAGTATTCTGACCTTTAGGACAAATCTGACAGCCTTTGTGGTGGTCTTTGTAGTAACCAGGACTACAGTTTACCTCTTTACACTGATCTAGCGAGGTCGAGCCTTCTTCAAATGTCTCCTGAAAAAAGCAATATTATTGGAGGGTGGTTCTGAAAACATGAAAGTCACTTTTATGTGACGTATTATTATTACATCAGCGTGGAGGGGCTTTAGCATTTATCCGAATGCAAATTCCTAAAGGGACAACTAAAATTCGGGTCAATGGCCGTAATTATTGAATGGATAAGGACAGATAATTTAATTGGAGGGATCATTTTAACGGTCTGTATTGAAACAGGAGGTATGGAATATTCATACAACTATTGAATTTAAAGGGGCGCGATTAGATTTGGACCTATCCGTTAAATATCTCGTTTTTACGGCAAGTGTTAACAGTTTAGGTACAAATATTTGTGCTTAAACTCACACTTTTATAACCCCAACACTAACTTTAACACCTAAACAGTAGAAATAACATTTTACAAGCCTGTCAGTGTCACGAGCACGCGTCTTACGAAAATAAGTTTTTGCTCAAATACAACTCCTCAGATAACTATTTTTACCCTATGTCATGGGGGTGATTCGGAATTAGCGTCCTAAAATACCTCTGGGCCATTTAAAGTCATTGTCAGAAGCTTTGGAGACAATAGCCATTTTAGTTGAACCTAGCGTCTTTGTTGTTTTTGATCATGTGATCTTGAGGTTCAGACCAACATTGTGATTTTATGACGTTAGCCATCTTTACAGAGGTAAATACTCACACAAAAGAACTCCTTATTTGCGTGAGCTCGAAGCTTGAGTTAATGTTTTGAAAATATTAAAAACCAATACATACAAATATTTTCATATTTTGTGGGCTTTTGTTTTGAGGGTAGAATTGGCTTCCAGCCCACTTTAGTGCGCAGTTTAGATGCAATCCCCGTCCCTCCTTATTCAGGGGAAGCTGAGGGCTGGCGCTCCTTAACCCCCATAGCAACCCTCTTAGCAACCCCCATAGTGCGCAGTTTAGATGCAATCCCCGTCCCTCCTTATTCAGGGGAAGCTGAGGGCTGGCGCTCCTTAACCCCCATAGCAACCCTCTTAGCAACCCCCATAGTGCGCAGTTTAGATGCAATCCCCGTCCCTCCTTATTCAGGGGAAGCTGAGGGCTGGCGCTCCTTAACCCCCATAGCAACCCTCTTAGCAACCCCCATAGTGCGCAGTTTAGATGCAATCCCCGTCCCTCCTTATTCAGGGGAAGCTGAGGGCTGCCGCTCCTTAACCCCCATAGCAACCCCCTTAGTAACTCCCATAGCATATATGTGTAAACAAAAATTCTATCTGCACATTCACGTTTTTAAGTAGAATTGTGCGCAATGATAAAAATTTATTTTTTCAAAAAGATAAAATTTCAAAACTTTCAAAGATTTTCGCTGTCTACAGCTTATAAATTATTTGTAGTGTAGTTAGATTAAGTTTACTAAAGTACATATTTTAGACTGTTTGCTAAGTCTAAATGCACGATAGTCGCCCCTTGCACTCTTGCAGTCAAAATTAACATTTCTCAATCTTCATTGCTAAAATCCATTTCTTCAAACATGTTTTCCAATTATCTTTATATTTCCTAATGGTGTCTGGGCTGACAAAGTTGGCTTTGTACAGCAGGATAATTCCGTCGACGAAAATAATACATGTACATATTTCATTAGATACAAATTATTTCTATAGCAGTTACTATTATATTTATGAAGTTGTTAGTAATGGTATCCGAGGCGAGTAAATTCTACATGGCTTGTCAAGAATACATAAAGGGCTATTTACGTCAAGAGCTTAGAAAGTATCGCTATATAGTGGGGAGAATTCCATTTTTGAATCTTATTTATGTTGTTATTTATATTTACTGTTACATGTTGGTCTTTGAACTTACAGAGTTGGGTTTGTGCAGAAAATACTTTATCGTCGACGGCAATATAATTCAATAATATTTTTTATTAAACAATATTTTTTTATTAAATAATTAATATTCATTATAAATTATTGCTATAATACTCATTTTATAAAGTTTATTCATAAACTCGTTCATAAGTTAGTAATGATATCTGAGGGGAAAAAAGTATATAATTATTTATTCTTTGCAGATATGTCGACCGCACTTGTAGCCACATTTCTTATGAAAGTGATTACAGTACAAGCTTGGGGTAACATTCCTTCAGATGTTCCTCTCAAACCGGATTCTTCCCCGCAAAATGCTTCTCAGCCAGCCAATAATGAAAAGTCGGATGTTATAGAATGCTTTAGAAATGACCTCGCGAAAGACCCCGATAAAAGTCATTTAAATACGTTCATTACAACAGGAGCACTTCAATGCTGGTTGTATTGCAAATATAACTTCAAATGCCATAGTATTTCCTTCGAAATTTTGAGCAGTACTTGCTCCTTATTCAAAAGAGATAGCATCTTGAGCAATCGTGAAGTTGAGAAAGGCTTTTCCGTCACACTTGAAAAGCAGTGCATGGAACTTTCAAAGAAAATATTTGCAGGAGCTAGTATAACAGATATTATACTTCTCAGCATGTCTGGGGTAGGGTTTCTGATAGAGCAAGCATTAGTTCAGATAACTTGCCTGGCGAAAGGCAAATCTCTAAAAACGAGGCCAGAAGATGACATTAGCTACTGTTTGAGATGGAAACCTTGCACGGAGGGAAGCAAATGGGTTCTGAAGGAACCAGAACGTCGAGAGTTTATAAAAGTGGAGGGAGTCGATCTTTATCAAATCTCTCCAGCAGATGAGTTGGACTTGTGTCTAGATGTTCTCGTTGCTGAGAACGGAGTGAACATGGCAATATTATCAACTTGTAGAAGAATTTTACACGAAAAAGAGGATCGGCAGTTGATTTTCGTGACAAATGAAACTTCAAGACCAGACCTGAACCAGTACTCGATCTATTCAACAACTGGAGATGAGAAGAGTTTCGACATACTTTTCACTGGAACAGACTGGACCAAGTCATACAAATCACTTTTCGGATTATCGTTTAGAGAGCCCTCTTTCTACCAACAAGAATTACAATTATCCTGTTCTCTGTCCCAGTTCTTTACTCCACACGGAGTTATAAGAAACAAAGAAAATGTCCCCTTTGTTCTTCCAGGATACCAAGTAGAGATACAGTGCGACCAGGGTTACGGAGTGAAAAACCGTAATTACACATCAATGCAAACTGTAGTTTGTTCCGAAGACGCAAAACCTCAACCATGCACACGGATAATCTTAACGAAGCCAGGTCGAGTCAGAAACAAAGAAAACGGAAAAGAGGATTTGTGCCATTTGTTCCTAACAGTGGGGATTGTCAGCACAATAATTGCTGTGATGGTACTGGTGATGTTATTGAGGAAAAGAAGGCATCAGAAAAAGGCGGAAATTGAAGATCTTGGGAAAGTAGGAGAAAGTAAAACAACCGTGGTCTCGAGATTGGATGGAGTCTCTGAGTGCACTACCGATTTGGAGACAAATACTTCGACTTGATGAACGGACTGTCATTGATCAGGTTGGGATCAAAACGTGATATTTTGAACTACAGAGAAAAGTAAAAATAGTCCCACAATGTCCCATACACGCTGAACCTTTGTGCCGAACTAAATTACTGGACAAGGCTTCTTTTTTAATTTGCTTGCGGATTGAACAACGCTGGTTGTAATAGCTTGGATGCGTTAAGGGGATCCAGAATCTGATTATGCTATTTAATTTATTTTGTTGTTAAGCTGAGAATTAAAGAATCATCCACGAGCCGAACAATTTATCATAAATTGTAACATACTAACATACCTCTCCATGGTATGGTACCTCTCCGCATTAGTGTCCCAAAGCAATGACGGTCAAAAAATGGAAGCATAATCTCAATCAGCTTCACAGAGCTCAAAAAATGTTTAAACCTTACAGTTGATAATTTCACAGTGAGAAAAAATATTGACAAAAATTACTTTTCACTCATCTGAATTTTTAAAATGTTATATTTATTATTGATATTGCTTTCATTATATCTATAAATACATCGGAGGTTTATGTTTACTGTACAAGACCTAAAAATGTTGATATTATACTGCAATATTAATAACTTTTTTATAGAGTATCGTGTCAAGTCAAAGGCCGTAATATATTCTTCTGCTGGTCACATGTCTTGTCACATGGCTTGTCACATGACTGGTCACATGGCTCGTTAGCGGTCACGTGATCAGTGGCGTAACATTTTATGTTAGCACCCATTGTTACACCACTGCACACCATCAAGAATACATAAAGGGTTATTTGCATCAGGAGCTTTGAAAGTATCGCTATATAATACCAGTGGGGAGAGTTCTATTTTTGAATCATATTTATGTTGTTATTTACTGTTACATGTTGGTCTTTGGGCTTACAGCTTTACAGAGTTTGGTTTGTGCAGAAAATATTTTATCGTCGACGGCAATATCATTCAATAATATTTTTTTATTAAACAATATTTTTTTATTAAATAATATTCACTATAAATTATTGCTATAATACTCAGTTGATAAAGTTTATTTATAAACTCTTTAATAAGTTAATAACGATATCCGAGGCGAAAAAAGTATATTAATTTTATTCTTTGCAGACATGTTGACCGCACTTGTAGCCACATTCCTTATGAAAGTGATTACAGTACAAGCTTGGGGTAACATCCCTTCAGATGTTCCTCTCAAACCGGATTCCTCCCCACCAAATGCTCTTCGACCACCCAATAAATATGATGAAAATGTTGATGTTTTACTCTGCTTTACGACTGATGTCGAGAAAGACCCCGATGAAGGTCATTTAAATACGTTCATTACAACAGGAGCACTTCAATGCTGGTTGTATTGCAAATATAACTTCAAATGCCATAGTCTCTCCTTCGACATTTTGAGCAGTACTTGCTCCTTATTCAAAAGAGATAGCATCTTGAGCAACCGTGAAGTTGAGAAAGGCTTTTCCGTCACACTTGAAATGCAGTGCATGGAACTTTCAAAGAAAACATTTGCAGGAGCTAGTATACATGATATAGTATTTCTCAGCCTTTCTGGGGTAGGGTTTCTGATTGAAAAAGCAATGGTACCGACAACTTGTCTGGCGAAAGGCAAATCCTTAGAAACAGAAGATGTCAGCTACAGTTTGATATGGAGACCATGCGAGGAAGGAAGCAAATGGTTTCTGAAAGGCTTTAAATTGGAGGGAGTCGATCTTTATCAAATCTCTCCAGCTGATGAACTGGAACTGTGTTAGATGTCCTTGTTGCTAAGAACGGAATGAACACGGCAATATTATCGACTTGTCGAATAATTTTACACGAAAAAGAGGATCGGCAGTTGATTTTCGTGACAAATGAAACTTCAAGACCAATCCTGAACGACCTGAACCAGTACTCGATCTATTCGACAATTGGAGATGAGAAGAGTTTAAACATACTTTTCACTGGAACAGGCTGGGCCAAGTTAACCAAATCACTTCATGCAGTTTCATTTAGAGAGCCCTCTTTCTACCAGCAAGAATTACAATTATCCTGTTCTCTGTCCCAGTTCTCTACCCCACACGGAGTTATAAGAAACAAAGAAAATGTCCCCTTTATTCTTCCAGGATACCAAGTAGAGATACAGTGCGACCAGGGTTACGGAGTGAAAAACCGTAATTACACATCAATGCAAACTGTAGGTTGTTCCGAAGACGCAAAACCTCAACCATGTACACGGATAATCTTAACGAAGCCAGGTCGAGTCAGAAACA
This sequence comes from Bolinopsis microptera, assembly GCF_026151205.1. NCBI lineage: Eukaryota > Metazoa > Ctenophora > Tentaculata > Lobata > Bolinopsidae > Bolinopsis > Bolinopsis microptera. The sequence continues at coordinate 5,104,251 of NC_087079.1, read as the reverse complement.
AAGAAAACAGAAAAGAGGATTTGTGCCATTTGTTCCTAACAGTGGGTATTGTCAGCACAACAATTGCGGTGATGCTACTGGTGATACTGATGTTATTGAGGAAAAGAAGGCATCAGAAAAAGACGGCAATTGAAGATCTTGGGAAAGTAGGAGAAAGTGAAACAACCGTGGTCTCGAGATTGGATGGAGTCTCTGAGTGCACTACCGAATTGGAGACAAATACTTCGACTTGATGAACAGACTGTCATTGATCAGGTTGGGATCAAAACATGGTATTTTGAACTACAGAAAAAACGTATTGTCAATATATCATTATCACGTTGAGTCCGATTGAGTCCCACAATGTCCCATATACGGTGAACTTCTGTGCCGAACTATTAGGATACTTTACAAGGCTTTTTTAAATTTTCTTGCGGATATAAAACAGCTGGTTTTAATTATTTGGATGCGTTTAGGGGATCCAGAATCTGATTATGCTATTTAATTTTTTTTGTTGTATGCTGAGAATGAAAGAATCGTCCACGAGCCAAACAATTTATAATAAATTGTAATCCATGCGATCAATGTTCATATCTGAATTGCTGTGCTACATCGCTACCTCATTTTCATTTCTCTTCAAATGTTTAAAGTGCACTGATTTTAGTGCTGTTCTCAGTAGAGGAGATGCTGCCTTATAGACAATATGATTGTAAAACTTGTAAAAAATACAAACATTCGTTTGTACTTCTAAAAATGGCTTCCGATACTTGGATAAAAATATAAAATCTAAAGGGTGAGTAAATCAAAAAACAAATTACCTGTCCTTGGGGACACGGTGCACACTGATCATAAGACTGAAGCCCTGTTATATCACCGTATGTGTTCTTAGGACACGGTGTGGGTGTAGCAGCTCCAGAAGGACAGTAGTGTCCAGCTGGACTCAATTCCTGTAAGGAAGAGCTTCTTTTAGTAAAGGGCTAACTAGAGGTTTTAAAATATGTTACTCAATCGTTTTAGAATTTATATGGTTGTAATTTAATGAGCCCCTTTTGGTGCTTAAAGTAGCATTGCTCAATGATTGGATGGATTCCTTTGGTAATGGTAGGTAGTTACTAACCTGCTCTGAAGAAGAACTACCAGAGGGACAATAATAACCAGCACTGCAGTCTCCAGTAGGCTCACTTGATCCACCTGATATATTAAATAGGATGTCATTGAGATAGCAGGAAACTGGTCTGTTTGTTTAAACTTTGAAAACAATGCCAACAATTTTACGGTTGAGTGTATTTCTTGCAAGTGTTATGGATGAAATCTAAATAATACTGAAGCTGAAAGTTCAGGTCTACTCACTTTGTTCACAGTATTTTCCAGCCAGACACTGAATACACTGCTCCATCTCCACCAGTGCCACCAGGTCACTGTAAGTACCAGCAGGACAAGGTGCCGGAACAGCCACACCCTCCTCACAGTAATGACCAGCAGGGCAGTCTGTCGGAGCTACAGACCCCTCAGGGCAGTACCCTCCAGCAGTGCACACCACAGCTTCAGAAGCTCCCTGTGAGTCCACGTAGTGACCAGCTGGGGCGGGTCTGCACATAGCGGACCCTGTGTAGGGGGTGTAGGAACCAGGGAAGCAGGGGTCACACGAGGCTGCTTTATCGTCGGAGAAGTGACCCACAGGGCAGTCTTCACAGTGGGACGTGGTTATGGAGTAGCTTCCTGCATCACATTCCTGGAGTTAACGTGATGTTCATTTGTGCTTATAAATAATGGTTTACTTTTTAAGGTAAGTTTAATTTACTATTTTTAATGTGCTATTTTATAAACTATTAAAAAATAGGTTATAAAATAATAAAAACAGTTTTTCACAAAGTACTGTGCCTTTTTTCTCTAACAATACATTCTTTTCAAGAAAATGTAACAATCCTCATCCCACCTGGCAGGAGAGCTGACCCTGGATCTCTGAAATAGTTCCAGCGGGACACTGCTCACACGACACCTGGCCCTGTGATAGAGGAGTAAAGTGCTCGCTATCAAGATTCAAGGGGTTAGCTACAAAAGTATTGAACCTTCTGTAATTTCACATTCATCTCATCAGAAACCAAACTTTAAACCCTCTTCACGCATCATCACCTTGGTTAAATAATTAAACAAGACGCACCTCCTGATTATTAAAGAAGCCAGCGTGACACTTAATACAACTACTGGCAGCAGTAGCAGCTCCATAGTAACCAGCTGCACATGCCTCACAGTAACTCTGGCCACTCTTATCCTGGTACTGGCCAACTGAACACTGGACACACTGCACAGCTCCCTGGTTACTGTAATGACCGGGGATACAGAGGGAACAGGTTGTGGAACCTGGGGAATGGTGTGCATGTAAGTTATTGTTTTGTCCAGATTTATAACAAAGTAATTCAGTAGAATTGCAGTAAGAGTCTTGTTAACTAGGATGAACCATGGAAATTAACTAAAGACCGGTATGATAGTCAGGACTAAGAATTATATAAACACAAGAACCAAGTTTTTCTTACTACACTCGGCTACAGCCCAGTTTGCTAATCAAAACTACACCTAATAAAAAGTACCTGGTTTATCAGAGAACGTTCCAGCAGCACAAGGTAGGCACTCATCCTCAAACTCGTACTCTCCAGCAGAACAGGGCACACATTCTCCCTCCTTCAGAACCTGACCCTCAGGGCACTCCACCTTCTCACACTCGGTCATTCCTTCCTGGTCGTTACTTTCGCACGGCTTACATACCGACAGTCCTATTCGGGTTGAAACGACATTATTGTATAGTAGATTGTATTATGTATATATTGTTATTATATATATATGAACACCCGGAATCCATGAGTCTTATTAATTTTAAAGTTGCATTTGTCAAGAAATGTCCAGCAATAGAACTTGATAGAGAAGAGCATCGATTAATTTCTATATTCAGAACTAATATTTTGGGGATTAATAGAATAAAAGTTATAAGATGATAAGTTTAGTTATTTTTGTTGTGTAATTTATTTGCCTTCCGTAATTTTTGTCAGTATTTTTGTTTTATTATGATTGGTGTCCCGTTAAATTTTATTTAAATTAAAATTAAAAGATTTTTTTCCATACATACAAATTTTTTGGGATTCTTGTTTTTAAGTCTGTTTTGTTTCTACCTAAATATGAGCCTAACTTATTTCTATTCAGGAGGTTCTCTCAAGATGATTTTTAATTCGAAGATTTCAAGAGCCTAAACTGTGTATGATTCGCCTCTCCAAACAAATCAAAAGGTATATTGTACTATGTATAGATTGTACGATGTATAGATTGTACCATGTATGGTAGATTGGTAGTACTATGATAAGATTACAATTTGTTCGAAATTGGCTTACGAGAACCTGAGAATTAGCTTTGATTGGCGTTATAAAGGCCCCAAAACTAAAATAAAAAATGACAACTGTGTAATCTAATTAAACACATCATACCTTCAACATCCCCGTAAGTTTTTACAGGGCACTTGTTGCAGCTGCTGGCTCCAGTAACGTCACTGTACTCCCCTTTAGCACATTTCGAACAGGTCTCTGCTTCTGCAGGTAAAATTATAAAACACCAGTGCAGTGGTTTATTTCAACATCCTGAAAACTGACAGTCCGTCGCAGTTTGAGCTGCTATCGATGAAGAGAGATATGGCAACTCGAACAAAAGCATTAGCAATTGGCGTTATAAACGAAATCTGATTGTGGCCACTCACCATTTTCAGCGAAAGATCCAGCTGGACAAGGTGTACATATTCCATCCACACTGACTTCCCCCTCAGGACACGAGGCAGCACCACACTCTGTCGCACCTGGTGAGTTGTATTTAGTTGCTGTGTTACAAGGGGCTTGATACGTGACATATTACAGAAATATTTAATGTGAAGTTCAATTTGTATCTCAAATTGAAAATGTAATACAGAACATACGCTATAAGTTACAAATTCAAACCGTTTTCATTATTCGTTAAAATGTGCAACAAATAGTCAGTACACTAACTAAAATTCTAACTTATTAATTCGTCACCTCAAATTAAAATGATGACAGAGTAATATACACAGCTAATTAATAATAACCTTCGTGATCAGTGTTAGAAGGACAGCTCTTGCAGGAGGAAGCTCCGGACACATCTCCGTACGTCTCTACCGGACAGAGCAGACAGTCCGACCCCTCAACCGGGGAGTAGGAGCCGGCAGGACAGGCTGCACAGTCAGCAGCCTCAACGGCAGCCTCTGCAGAGGAGGTACCAGCAGGGCATAGTTTACAGGTACCTGCTCCCTCTTCGTCCTGGAGATGTTAATGTCAGGGGTCTGGTTTTTGTAGAAATGCTGGTTACAAATGTTGGTTACTCAACTGTAAACTGACGTCACAGGGCACTGATCGTGACGTCACAGGGCACTAATCGTGACGTAACAGGGCACTAATCGTGACGTCACAGGGCACTAATCGTGACGTCACAGGGCACTAATCGTGACGTCACAGGGCACTGATCGTGACGTCACAGGGCACTAATCGTGACGTCACAGGGCACTAATCGTGACTTGATTTGTAAACTACGTCTGACTGCCCCAACAAATACCTGGTATCCTCCTTTAGGACAGTCCAAACAAGTAGTACCACCCTCTCCCGGACTGTGCTGACCTCTCCCACAGGGGAAACACTCCCAGTTCTCACTCTCCGTAGTGATCTGACCTGGGGGGCACTTCTCACACTCCCAGTATCCTACATCAGGGGAAAAGGTACCGGCAGGGCACATGTCACACGCTATGTTAGCTTCCTGGTTGTTGTATTGACCTTCCCAGCACTGCTCACATTCGTCGGCTCCCATAAAGTGGGTCCCGTCTACTGACCATGTGCCTGCAGGGGTAGTTGTTATCTGCCATGTTGCCAATCTCGGAGAGATAATATTATGTAACTTCAAAATTTTTAGAACAGCAATTTAATTCAAAATGGTGGGTCTGCTACCAGTACCGCCTATAAAGTGAAACGGGAACCGATTAACGAATAGTTATAGAGCAAAGCTTACAGCACGATGTGCGCACATAAAAATATGATAGGTTTGTTGTTTAGTACATTTTATTTCAATCTGTTTATTTTGCAAACTTTAAGTTCGCATTCGCAAGTAAAAGTAAAGCCATTTTAATTTTTATGCAAAGTAAAGCTATTTTATGCTTTGATTTGAATTGCGTTTCTCATTTCTCTGATTCTAATCTTAGTACATTTGAACAATTTTTCTGCAGATGGTTGTTTTAACACTTGGAATATTAGTTGCAGCAGTCGAAAGTTTCAAAATGTTTTGACTTCCCACCCGAACAAAGGTTAAACAAGCATTGTTTTGACCGAGTCCGGAATTGTTTTGGCTACGTGTGGATTAAGAAAACAGCCTGTTTTCACTGAACCAGCAGATCATCAAATCATTTCTTGCATCAATTCTGTCGTTGTCATGGCAGTTATGCGGAGTTTACAGATCCTGATCCTTTCCCTGGCTGTTCTTCACGCCATTCCAGTCGATAAAATTGATGGTAAACCCGATGAGTTAAACTCAGGACAAGGAGGCGGCGGTGGTGGCGGCGGCGGTGGTGGTGGCGGTGGCGGCGGCGGTGGCGGTGGAGTCGGTGGTGGTAACCCAGGCTGGAATCAAGGCTACGGCGTTGGCCAACCTGGAGTCGGTGGTGGTAATCCAGGCTGGAATCAAGGCTATGGTGGTGGCCAGCCAGGAATTGGAGGTCCTGGTCCAGTGTGGCCTGGACAAGGAGGATACCCTGGAGTACAAGGAGGATACCCTGGAATACAAGGAGGATACCCTGGAATACCACAAGGTCCAGTGTGGCCCGGTGGTCAAGGAGGCGTTTCAAATGTACTTGGAGTCCTTCCAGCTCCACCACAAAACCAACTAAACTACCCGGGTAGCACATTCACATTCGAGCTCGTGTTAGTGAAAGACGACGGGGATGATGAGGATTATTCTAAAGATCCCGTGGTACAATATTACTCGGGGAAACAGATCGTGGTGGTTAAATCTCAAGGTGGCTACCAAGGCAGTGGTGGATACTCTGGCTACAATCCTGGTGGGAACGGTGGCTGGCCTTCAGCTAACAGCGGCTGGAATCCTAACGGCGGTGGTCCCGGAGGATACGGAGGTGGCGGTGGTCCCGGAGGATACGGAGGTGGCGGAGTTGCAAATCCTGGCCCGAACCCGAAACCTAGGTACGGAAAAGCCCCACAAGGATGAGTTCGTGAATGAATATTATATTGTTTGTTTTGACTTCTATTCGATAATTATAGTTCAATTTCGTGTTCTTTTTTCTCCTTTTAATTTTATAATCACACTTTCAAATCACTAAAATTAACAAAAATAAAAGCGACAAGCATTTTATTGGTCAAAATGCTGACCAACTAATTAATTTACTAACAATGAAAAAAGCAAATAAATAATTAACAACGTCCAAAACATTTATTGATAAATAACCAAAATCATTTTGATTACTCGACTTTTTTGTCCATTTATCAACTTAAAAATTAGAAAAAATAAAACAAAATAAATGGGCATACCTTTGGGGCAATCGTCACCGTCTTGGAGATCCATAATATCATCGTACGTGGTTCGATTTCCAGTAGCCTGTGTGGAATTTATTCAACATCAGTACTCAACATCAGTATTCAACATCTGTTCTCAACATCATTACTCAACATCAGTATTCAACATCAGTATTCAACATCAGTATTCAACATCTTTACTCAACATCTGTACTCAACATCATGTGACTCAACATCAGTATTCAACAACAGTATTCAATATCAGTATTCAACCTTTGTATTTAAGTTAAACATTGACTTTAAACTTTCTGTGTCTGAATACGTTCATTAATGTCTTCAAAAAATATCAATTAATAATTTTGTACACTTGTGACTGTTACTGACGTCCTATGTCATTTTGTGAACTATCCCTAATCCTTTAACCTGTTAATCACGCTGCCAAACGTTATACACATGTGCGAAGATATCGGTTGAACACTATGCTACCCAGGTAAGGTTATCAATAATTTAATCCTCCGGTCAAAACGTTGTGTTCCCAATTTTGTAGCCATAAATATTGACTTGCACTTTGCAGTATAATGGTGAATATACCCAACCCTGACTTTTACTAATTCACTAACTAGCTATAACCGTACGGGTAAATGCCTCACAGAATGGCTAGCCTCACAGAATGGCCAAATTTGTAAATGTTTTTGTAACTAATTTTTTATAAAAGACTGGTAGGTTTTGTGGATACCATATGAAACAAAAGTCTTCTGGCAACACTTCCTGTGGTGAAATCATTAACTAGGACCACATTTTCTGGCATAAATATGACTGTTTATGTAGAAATTTTGAGCACCGAAAAATTTGTTTTCAAATTTTTGAACTAAGTTTACATTTTGGTGAGAACTTCTGACACCAGTATGACAGAAGATGTTCAAAGAATAGTATTCATCAAACAGAACGAACATTGTTCAATATAGGAAGAAAAAAATGCTAAAATGGCTACACGCCTCACAAAATGGCCAAAATATGCCTCACAAAATTTGTTTTCAAATTTTTGAACTAAGTTTGCATTTTGGTGAGAACTTCTGGCACCAGTATGACAGAAGATGTTTAAAGAATAGTATTCATCAAACAAAACGAACATTGTTCAATTTAGGAAGAAACAAAATGTTAAAATGGCTAAACACCTCACAAAATGGCCAAAATATGCCTCACAAAATGGCAAAAATTTAAAACTCCTTTTATTCAATGAAACCATAAGTCTAAAGTATTCACAAGCTATTTATCATACAATAACACCCCAGATGGAGTGTTTTTACAGCCGAATGAAGGTATTATAAATCATGAAATCAGGGAATATGAACAACGCCACACAAAATGGCCATTTTTGGTGTAGGAAATTATGCCCTTTTTATTCAGTTCTAAGAAATTTCACCTATATGGGGGTGTTAACAAGGCATATTAATACCAGCAGCATGCCTGAAACAAGAGCCAAAGGTTTTAGAAAAATAAAATTTTCTCGTTTTCTTTTTTTTTTGCCATTTTGTCAGGCATTTTTTCTTTTTTGTGAAATAATTTTTCACAGCTCAGTTTTTTCGTGAGTTTTAGGTTATTACCCCATTCCTTAATAGGTTTTCTAAGAACGTGTGGTGATAGAAATTTAAAAAGTATCTCCATCAACAAGATTATAGAAATTCAGATTTGGCCATTCTGTGAGGCATGTTTTTTTGGAGGAAGATTTTCCGGCCAATTTTTCTCAAAGAAAAAATGGTTATGAGATTAAATGAACCCCCGGGAAGAAAAATATGAGTGTCAACTTAGCTTCTTATGAGATAAAAACTGGAATAAAGTGTGTTTTGTGACTTTGAGAGACCTTCCTTTTTTTTGGCCATTCTGTGAGGCAAATACCCGTACACAGAAAAATTATCTAATTGAGCTCTCTGGCAAAAAAAGTTTCCATTGGGCTTGACCGGACTCCTTCCTTTTTAGCCGATGAGCACACATTCAAGTGAGTCGGTAGTGATCAGTATTCGGTACCATATAAGTCCATGCTAGATATACCTTAAGAAACTTACCTGGATGAAGAGTAGAAAACACACTGCTACAGCTCTCATCATGATTGCAAAACGTAGATAGCAAGGCAGGAGATGAAGCTAAGAATAAGGGTTTGAAGCTGAGTTAAAGAGACATCTGTCGGGGCACGTGACGCGCGGCTCTTCTGACAGAGTGACAATCTCCTTACAAAGGATCCGGGCAGTAGTTACTACTTTCCTAGTTAGCATGTCACGGCCCACTCTTAGAATGCCACTTTAACTTTGTTAGCGTGAATCTCCAGCTGTTCCTCCGTAGGCATGCCCATTGTGTTGGGTAAATCCTGTTTGTAAAACTTGGTGGAGTAGATGTCGAGTGTGCTCTTTTTAATTCGATTAAAGCAAACTGCAGTAAGATCACCAGACGGTTCAGTAAAGAGCGAGATATAGAAATTAGAAAAGGATTAAAAGTCAAAAGAGAGATTTATAGTCTATTATATAGAGGAGGGAGGGAGTGGGATTATCTCTGGATTTTTATATAGTCAATACTCATACTTCATAGCCACAAATGATAAAATATGGCAAAGAAATGTAACAATTTATAGCGATAATTCTTGATTCTGGATTTGCAATTGCAATTGTGCAGTACGTATATATTTGTTTTGCCACTAAGACGAGCAGCTAGGTACAACCTATACTGTGCTACACACAACACATACACTAATACAGCTTAGCAACCAATTTCAACATAAAAAGTAATAATTGCATACGATCAATATTTGGAGGACTTCGCCGCTTCGCCGCTTCGACACGAACTGGCATGTAATGAAGTAGAACACTAAAAGTTGATGAGAAAGCATCAAACATGGCAATTGAGGGAAGCGGTGGCTCACCGCAGGGAGCTAAATCAATACCATCACCTGTATCGCGATGGTAAAATAGAGGCTGCTTTGCAGTACCTAACCCCCTCCGGCTCCACCGTACCTGCTATCAATATCATGGTAGTGGTACTGACCCAGCAGGATTTCCCCAGGATCTCCTAGTTTCCTTCCACTTGGCGTTGTTTCTGACCCTATTTCCATCGTAGAACACCAGCTTTTATCTTTTGGAAATAGACCACGACACACAGATGTGGTGTCACTACCCTATAGCAGTGTAGCTGTTCAGAAGGCTGGTGCTGTGTAGGATGTCTCGAAGAGGTTTTGGCTGTGTCAGATATGATGATGTCGGCATTGTTATTAATATCCACAAAACTCAACCAGTACTGGTCAATACCTTTGTGCTCACTTAATCTATTTAATAATTTACCCATGAACAGATTGTAAGCGAATCAGTCAGGTGGTTAAAATACCTGTGGAAAATATTTCGAAAGCCCTAAAATGACTCCTCCAGATCCAGTATTGACCTTCAATTAGACATAACTCACTAGCTGAAGTAGCTCTGATACGTCCGATTAGAACCTGTAAGACTGGCCTCCAGCTCGCCATTTTTGAGATCCAAGCAAATAGAGGACGTTCAAACTCAAAGGGCGTAATATATTTAGCTCGACAAAATACCTGTGGAAAATATTTCGTAGGCCCTAAAATGACTTCTCCAGATCCAGTATTGACCTTCAATTAGACATAACTCACTAGCTGAAGTAGCTCTGATACGTCCGATTAGAACCTGTAAGACTGGCCTCCAGCTCGCCATTTTTGAGATCCAAGCAAACAGAGGATGTTCAAAGGGCGTAATATATTCAGCTCGACAAAATACCTGTGGAAAATATTTCGTAGGCCCTAAAATGACTCCTCCAGATCCAGTCTTGACCTTCAATTAGACATAACTCACTAGCTGAAGTAGCTCTGATACGTCCGATTAGAACCTGTAAGACTGGCTTCCAGCTCGCCATTTTTGAGATCCAAGCAAACAGAGGATGTTCAAAGGGCGTAATATATTCAGCTCGACAAAATACCTGTGGAAAATATTTCGTAGGCCCTAAAATGACTCCTCCAGATCCAGTCTTGACCTTCAATTAGACATAACTCACTAGCTGAAGTAGCTCTGATACGTCCGATTAGAACCTGTAAGACTGGCTTCCAGCTCGCCATTTTTGAGATCCAAGCAAACAGAGGATGTTCAAAGGGCGTAATATATTCAGCTCGACAAAATACCTGTGGAAAATATTTCGTAGGCCCTAAAATGACTCCTCCAGATCCAGTCTTGACCTTCAATTAGACATAACTCACTAGCTGAAGTAGCTCTGATACGTCTGATTAGAACCTGTAAGACAATAGACTGGCCTTTAGTTCGCCATTTTTCCAGATCCAGTCTTATCCTTAAATTGGACATAACTCATTGGTTGAAGAATCTCTGATATGTGATACCTCAGATTAGAATTTTCGTTAATCTAGCCTCCAGCTCGCCATTTTTCAAGCAAAATACCGTTTTGCTTTAGAAACACATTTTTTAGAGATTTTGCTGGCGTATCCTATAAAATCACCCAATTTGTCTAATTTTAGGGAGAGGCGCTAAAAGGGGAGGGGGCGCTTTTTCGGCGGGGGCGCCAACAATAACATGCACCGTTACGCCACTGATAAGTGCCCAAATAAAATTTTGCATGACTGTATTTTTTATAAGAATCCCCGGCCAAAGCCTAGCAAGAAGAAAAAAAACATGTTCTAAAATGAATTAACAATTCGTACCTTTCATTTCGTGAAAATTACAATACAAAATCAGTAAATATCAGAAATATATAGTAACGACTCTAACAAATTTGTAAAAGCAATCCAGAAACGAGCTGAAAACGGTACAAGTAACCACCGTTTAACGTTGTCATTATTAACTGCCTCTGTTTAGTATTCTACCATGTGATAGACAAAGTTTTACCACGTGCTGCACAGATAGGAAATGAGACATCCACCACTCATTTTCAAGAAGCATCGTGTGCTAACGAGTCATGATTGAAACAGACAATTCTTAACGAAAAAGGTATTAATCTAACCAAACTGAGATCTTATCTCTGCTTATGTACTCCTAAAAATAAGATATATCCAGCATCCCTTCACCTGATACATTTTAATCGATATCTTAGATTTTAAATCATCGAGTGAAGGGCATTGAGCACAGTTCAAGACCCTAAAAATAGTACAACCACAATCATAAAAAGCAACATAACATAATACAAACTTACTTATAATCATCAGCCACATTCGATGCAAAAAACAAAATTAAAAGATGTTATATCTGGTTTTCTAGATCTAGTTTTATACTAGCTCTCTTAAAAATTGTTACATCAAGCTATTAATTTCCTACTTAAAGTCTAATTAATTGTGATTTGCTTTTTGGAATTTAAACGGACCCCTTTTGTGGCCACAGGTTTTCAAATATTTCCTAAAATCTCATGTTAGCAGGGATTAAGTGGAAGACTTGTAGTTGTAAAAACATGAGGAACGTCAAGTATTTGATAGAACATAATATGCTATTAATATGCACATAATATGAAACATGCTGATCGTCAAAAAAACGCCAAATCAAACTAAAAACTGAACTTTTGTGTCTGCGTGTCGTACACACGGTGTTTGATGGTTTCACGGTGTGGTGCGCGCACAAGCACGTGCCGCGCGTGGCAGTCCACGTGTTCTATGAAACTACACGTGGAACTGCACGTGTGAGAAATGTGTAACTAGCTGCCAGCTCTCTGAGAGAGGAATGTAAGTCTCCTCAATATCACACAACTCCCTCCATATAACTGGTATCTAAATGGTTTATTAGAGTCCTGACAAAAGTCATCTCCCACTTGGAGTTGTCCATGGCAACCTGGAGGTCCGTGCTGGGGCACCGGAGTAGGTTAGGGGCAAACACCATGGCCAGGTTGTCTGCTGTCATCTTGGTCTTCTTTATCGTCTCCTCCGTTAGGAAACCCTGCAAGATAAATAGATTTTGTTAAGAATTATTTATGCAATTAAAGAATTAATACTTATTCATGTGATTTCGTTCACCCGAACACGAAGTTCAAATACATTTTTATAAGTTACTTTCTCAATCCGAATGGAATTAAACTTTGTCCCTAATAAAATTGTAAACTGACTTTCAAATCATCGAAACTCTCAAAACGATTAAAAAAGAGTCAACGGTTTTTAAAACTTTGAGGGTATCTTCCTGCCTACATTGACTGTAATATCATTGACTGTAATATGACGTGACCGTACCTGAAGGAACCTGATGACGAACGTGACGACGAGTCTGTTAATGGCAGGCAGCTCTGAAACTATAGTGGAGCAAAAGGTCGCATTTTCACAGTTATCTAAACACTTTTGGTAGGTGTCGTGGCAAATTGCGGGGTCGTATAGCTCTCTGAATAGGGATCAGGGTTAGTTATTAAACTCTTTGCTATTTATCAATTTTTTAATCCTTACATTTTTGTATATTTTTTAATTAATTGACTTAAAAAAGGAATTGTGAACAAAATAAAAGATAATTTAACAATTTTATCTGATAAGCTGTAACTAAATATTACCTGGTCCACTCCTTGAGAAGTGAGGCACACACAGGGGCATCAGTAGTGGGGAACTCTGCCAGGTACTCTCCGTTGTCTAATGATACTTTCAGAGAACACACCTTGTCTATATCTCCTGGCACTCTGAGGGTTAGAAGGTTAATTAATTAATTAACTAATTATTTATTAATCAATTTATTGAATCTAATAACAAGATGATAAACTTGGCAAATAATTTAAAAATCTTGATGAAAAATCAGAATGTTATGCTGGATGTATCAGCTCACCTACAGCTCTTTTTATCGCATACCAAAATTAAGAGCTGATAACGTAAAATATTACTAACATTACTAATATATATTATTATCTACGAACTGATAATAAGTTACCTGAAGATCCCCTCAGTGGAGAAGCCACCATACTCAATAACTTTGCCAGCTAGAAGAGTTAGCACCCAGGGTAGATGACGGTCAGGGTGGGTTTCCTTCTGGAGCTCCATCACCTCCTCTAGCGTCGCTCCGAACATGCTCTTCTTGAACGGGAGTTGCTGCGGAGGATAGGGTGTTAGATTTTAGTTTGTCGGGGGGATGTTCAGTTTTTGGGGTGTGATAATTCATTAGGGTGTAAGCGAGGGGTATGATTTATTTGGGAGAAAAATGTGTCAAGGAAGTCTTATAAAGTTAAAAAGTCAACTGAATTGAGAAACATTTTCATAACAAATTTACAAGCGACCAAAGCTGTACCAGTAACACTTATTCTCATAGCTTTTACTGTAATTCACACTACTTTAACAGTGTAGCATCTCATCGTTAAACTGTTACAGGTACTTTGGGTAGAGAATTTGACAGCTACTAATGAAAATGACGTGGCATCCATAACAAGACTTGCACACGGTGACATGTACAGTCACATACAGGAGTAACATGTCAATTTGTAGAGTAACATGGGCTTCCTATTATAATGTACTGACTGTGGAGTAAGCAGAATTCACAGCTCCACCTAGATTCCGTAATTCATAACTTTAAAAAGACAGCACAGATATCGCTATTAGAAGCGCGGACGATTAACAAAAATAATTTGTTAGGCCGTTGAAAACTGGCCCTTAGAAATTGTATACCAAAGTTAAAAGCAGCTGAAAAAGTGCACCTTTCTCTCAGGAAGAGGGCTCTTCTTTCTGTTCCTTCTGAGGGAGTTCCACCTCCTAGGAGCCCTGGGAGACACAGCCAGACTGTCCAACACTCTGTTCTCTGGTAGAAGAGGGGAGGTGGGGGACATGAGGTTACTGTTACTGTGGTGTCCGGGGTGGATCTTGAGGGAGGTGGCTCTGTTCCTGTTCAGTCGCAAGGTAGCTGAACGGAAACTGTTGGGGGACTTTATCCCATTGGGGGACTTCTCACCCGGACGGTATATGCTCTTTATTATAGAGGGTAGCTGCATCGTGGTGATGGGTGGTGTCACTGTGGTGTCACTGTGGAGAGTTGTCTGATATTGCTAGAAAAGAGGTTAGAACGTCAGTCACGTTATACAAGTTCGATGACTTTTTGAGTATTAGTGAGAGGTGCAAAATAAACAATGTAAAATATTGGAACTGTTAAAAAAGAGGTTATCTCTAATTTCGAAAAACAATGCTAAGAACGATCTGAAAAACGATTCCAAAAACGAGCAGACTGTAAACGGCAAAAGAAAACACGAAAACAGACGATTAATGAAGGAGGCAGTTACAAGTTCACGCTATAGACAGGGACCACAGTGTGTGCCCTTGTCTAAAGTTAGTGTAACTTAACATGCAGAGTTGAACCGCATTAAACTTCGAACAATATGTCGGTTATTCAATGTGACAATGTAAGCTTTTTAACCATTTCAGGACATATTAGAAATTTAACCTGTTATGTTTACTGCCATTTAAACTATTGGTCACAAATCTTTCAAGATTTGTCAAAAAATAAACAGCTACGAAAATTTAAAGAGCCTGCTGAACAAATTAAATATATTCATGGAAATACCGAAACACGATATCAAAACACCCACTCCAAAACAGGTAACTAAATATACTAAACCGATATAATTATCCAGACGGCGGCAACATTTAATCCTTGGCACTTCAGAACATTGCCGAGTATTAAATGGTGTATTTATACCAGTATCTACATGTAACTCGATATTCCCGGCAACGTATTTAGTTTGGCGGTATCCTTATAAATTCAGCAAAGTTGCAAAATAGTATGCGTCAAAATGATTACAGATGTAGTGGTGTAAGCAGGGAAGGAGATATGTGTGTGGCATCGTGCCAAGTTTGTTTTAGCACGTGACAGTGATTAAACAATCAAACTTTAGATCAATCAAATTAGCAATCACTGAACGCACGCGCGTAAAAACAAATCGTACCAACCTCCAACCAAATGCAAATAATTTAAAGTTTAGCAAGTCAGGTACAGAGAATTAGGAGGATCGATCGTGGAATGTGGAATGTACAGGATTGTTGGCCGAGCAATTTGGACAGATAAAATGTTTACTACACCAACTGACAACTTCTCAATTTGTCAGATTCCTCGCATCAGCTCAGGGAACAGCAAAAACGTTAAACATCAATATGATTAAAGCTAGAAATAGCTAGATAAACGAACACACGTTAAAATAATGTAAGCAAAATGCAAATAAAGGATATTGTAAGGGGTGTGGTCGACATGTCTTATCTATAACAGACTTGCTCCTACGTCAGCACACACACACTTCATCACTGTTCACTGTTAACATGAGCAAATGGAGCGCTGTGATTGGCTAACATGAGCAATGGAGCGCTGTGATTGGCGAATGTACGAGATGGTATGACTGGATGCGATTGTAAGTTATTGACTTTGAGAGCTGAAGTTCGTGTCAAGTTATTGGCAATAAGCCTGGAAGAATCCGGAATGTTATTGGTCGATCTTCGTAGCAAGGGACTAAATACAGTGTTCTGATTGGTTAATTCTAGAAACAAGGGACAAAATAGAGCGTTCTGAAAGACTGATTCTAGTAGCACGAGATTCTGACTGGTCGAAACAGAAACCCCAGACAACTCGAAATGTTCTCACAACTTTCTCAATTCTCACGGTTCCCAAAATAGTACTTTCTCATTTCTCAGAGCTGTCTGCCAATGTACCCTACATGTCAAACAACCTGGACAGGTAATAGACACCAATTACACCAATAGTCCAATCACACGATGTTTTGTGGGACACTTGTTCTTAGTTTTTACTTAATTAGTTCAAGTAATTTTACAGTTTACATTACTTTCTCAGTTCCTAATTTTACAATGCACTGTGTATTTAGTGCACTGTGTTGAGTAACAACTAACATCTGCAAACACTGTGACAAGGTAGCGCAGGATAGTCCGGCTAAAGTTAGCCGGCTTACTTTGTGTGTATATATAGAGTGATGATAGCACGGACGCTGTGTGATGTTACTAGTGACACAGTTAAACACCTTTGCAGCGATGAGTTCAGTGTTGAATCATCAAATAAAGGCCAGAACGTTAAGGGAGGAAAGTTTGTTTGGGGTGTGCGGGGATAGTAGATTCTATTTATGGTTAAGCGTGTATTTTTACTGAAAGTAAAAGAGAAATATTTTCTAAAAAGTAAAAAGCCTTGTATTTTCTAAAAAGCTGCTGTGTGTTAAAGTGAACACCGTGTGTCCACTGTTCACTATGGCTTTCCTTGTTAACACCACCCTTCCAGGTTTACTCGAGTTCAGTATTTTTAAATTTCAACACTGTCAGAAGTCACTAGTCAGAACGTTAAGGTCAGGATTTTTCTACTTAAATTGATTGAAACTCTCCTGCTGTAATTTGACTTTTTAAATGGTTAAATATACCTTTATCGTTTACAAGGTGAAGACGGGTTAATTGTGAACTGATTGAGGGTGTCTGAATCGAAAACTTAAGGCAAATTAATATAGAATCTGGGAATTGGTAACCGATATATTTGAATCCACCTTAAAAATGATTAATAGCTCTACTATATAATATTAATAATATGTACTACAGTGACTCCATATTATAATCGTAACGTTTCTAGACGGCGAATTAATAATATTAATATATTTACGAATTATATAATATATTTTAAACTCCATATTATAAATTGCAGCCTACCTCTTTAGCAGCGAGATTTTCACTAGATTTAGTCCTGTGCTTCAAACTCCGTCTCAGACTAAACTTCCTGATCCAAGGACTATTCCCACTTCTCTCCGGACTACTATCCGCTTTAAGGGACTGCTTACTGGTTGACATATGACGCCGCGCAACTAGACTATTCCCACTCCTTTCTGGACTTTTATCCGCTTTAAGAGACTGCTTACTAGCGGACATGTGCCGCCGTGCAACTAGCCGGTTAGTGGACATGCTGGCACTGCGGGAGGAGCGGCGTACAGCGTAGTGGTCATCTTCATCTTCTTGCGTGGTGGCGAGGATTGTGGGAATACCGGGGGGACGAGCGTTAATGTTGCGGAGAACTCCGGTCAGCTTCATCGTGAGTTACGAGCGAGGGAGCAGACAGAGAAGTTAGAGGGTAGGGGAGCAGGAGGCGTAACAAGCAGGTGCTACGAGTAGGTGTTACAAGCAGGCGTAACAGATATGCGTAACAAGGGTGACAGGAGAGAAGAGTAACGGTTGTGACTACTTGACAAGGTAAACACCCACGACTGGAGCTCTTATTGTGTAACGCGAGCAGCAGTCAAATCATAAAACTTTGGCTTTTTCTATCCTCCAATCAGAACACAGTACGGCTTCCCTCCACCAATAGCAGAGTGGTATATGTGACACGTGATAACGAGTGTTGTTGAAAGGTGACGATTGGTATAAAGTAAAGTGTAGGATGTACTCAAAGTATAGTTATAAGGTCACGTGGTATGGCTCGTGGGTCGTCATGGCAACATGTGAGACGCGAGGACTGTACATTGATCACGTGGCGATGGATTATATTCCTTCGCAGTGACTCAACGTTAACTTATCTCCAAAATAATTGCATTGATAAGGCCAACATCTCCTAATATGGTATTGTTAGAGCTCTTTTGCTCACATATCTGTGCCAAGAGGTTGCAACTAATGTATGGAGATCAGCTTACGATCGCACCATGATAAAATTGTATGTCTGTACTTAGGAACACGTGATATTAAAATGAAATAATTTGAGCAATTAGTATTAACAACATTCTATCATCTAACCACGCCCGAGATAAGATCGAAAATAAACAAAAAAGTTGGCCTTGATTTGAAGTAAGATTAAATCATCAACATGTTCATATTTAACCAATTAATCACGACCAAGATGAAAAACCCAACCAACTAAAGAAGCTCAAGTTTTACACAACAAACAGGACCACATACTAACAAGAGTAATCACAACCACCACCTCAGTTACAGTATAAATATCCAATATTACCCAATCAGAGCACACTGTTTAGTCACGTGGTACCAAAACCAACCAATCAGAGATAAGTATCTTAACACGTGATATTCACTCAACTAATCAGGAATGGGTATTCAGTCACGCGGGCGCCGGTTACACCTTTTAGGGAACTTTGGTATAATCGGGTGGATTTTTCATCTGTTAAGTGGGAGGTCTGCCACAGATCCTCCCAAATAAAGAGACGGGCGTGTTGTCCGTTGTGAGATGTCA
This sequence comes from Bolinopsis microptera, assembly GCF_026151205.1. Taxonomy (NCBI): domain Eukaryota; kingdom Metazoa; phylum Ctenophora; class Tentaculata; order Lobata; family Bolinopsidae; genus Bolinopsis; species Bolinopsis microptera. The sequence goes on along the minus strand of NC_087079.1, from coordinate 5,085,563 downwards.
GATTGTGACGGCTTGAGGCGTCTTGCAACTCATATCCGTGACATTTCGAAACTTTATTTATTAGGATCCGTCATATTCTAATACGCTAATTTCAAATATTCTAATAAGCTTATTGCAAAGGAAGGGAGGATACCTGAACAAAGAAAGAGAGGCGCCTGGAAACAAGATATAATTAAAATACAAACGAATCTGATTGCTGGCAATAGTTAGATTAAGACACACAATGGACTTGTAAGAGGTTGCAGCACGGAGCTGGAAGACCTGTATTTGTAGCTAGATGAGACTCTGCGGTTATTGTTAGCTCAGATAACAAGGATTATACACTTGGACCGCTTCTACTCTTCACACAAAATAACGCGTCTCTTATTGTACGCTAGTGTGTTAGATTGAAGTTAAAACGCTTCAAATATTATAATATAAAGGAACTCTAATCTTATCTGAATATTCTGTTAAAAAGGATATATTTCTGAAGAAATTCTAGATAACAGTTTTTGGTGCAACTGTTTTCTGCAGCAAACAGCATTTGTAGGTAGTTGATCTAGCAGGACACGTGACATTTCTAAACCAATAGATTTGGTTGATAGTTGGGATGTGAGCCATATTTTTCAGACACATGACAGCAATTAACCAATAAACTTCAATTAAATCCTCGAATTAATATCACGTGTCACAACTAATATGGCTGACCTCCGAACTGTTAACCAAATATATAAGCTGCCAAAGTACGCCGAGGAAGCGCTCCGTGCTCCATGATGTGTGAAAGAAGATGTGTTTCTTATCTCTGTGTATGTGATACTACTGTTATTATAAATATTCCTCTCTCTCTCGGTAGTGATACAAATAATATCATTGACACGACAAAGCTGCTGTTAACATATTATTAGGTTTACGAAAAGTAAGTGGCAGCCGGCCAAAGTTATCATACTATTGTCTATTTGTGGTTTAATAACGATATAGTACAGAACTCAGAGCTCAGAGATTATGGCTGTTAGATTTAAGAGAATGTAAAAGATCATTCCATAGCTCACTGAATAATCTAACTTGTGCAATATAGCTGGTCATGTGACTAACCTGAGCTGGTGAACCCAATCTTACTGCCCAGCTACTAAAATAAGGAATTAAAATGAGGGGTCACGTGCAACCTACATTATACGTCTAAACTTCATAAGGATTAAATCTCAGATTTCCTTTTGGCTACACTTACTCACAGGAATTAAAGTACGTCTTACTTCTCATTAAAACTTTCAGCACCATGTATCAGAGGTAGCATACCTACTCAGAGTGGATATTGACCATCTTAACTCAAACTTCAAAGTAACTGTATCTGTAAGCCGACTACTAGATGCTACACAGAGTAACTGACTCATGCGATATATTCGCGTTTACACTGCAGAGAATCGTGAGTAGCGGACATTTAACGCTGAGACATAACAAGTAGTCCAATTAGAAAGCGGCAATCGTATTGTGGTCCTGCAACATGGCTCAAAACAATTGAACAGACAATCACACAAAGTCATGCGTTTCTTGGAAAGCAGTCCTAGTTTTATCGCACAGGAAGCACGAAAAAGAACCGACAAAAAACAAAACGAACTTGTTCTTTTTACCAGTGCTGAAAGGCGGGCGCCAGCTAATTATATAAAACCAGGCGCTTGTTAAGGTAGGAATACCTTCTACCTAGTGTTAACCGCTAACAATTACATAGTACAGATATCAAATACGATACCGATATCAAGTAATATCCTCGGAGCAGCACAAAGGTAAAAGTGTTCTGGACACAACTGGTCTACAAGGATAATAAGTCTACTGGTCTATAAATCTACTGGTTGGAGAGTTAAAGAACGTGTCTAAATTGAAAATACGACTGGTATATCAGGTAGGCTACCGAGACCGTCGCAATAGGAGCCGCTGATATACCGAAAAACGGCAGCATTCCGACGGAACCGGCAGCAAACTTGTAACACATGAAGCAATTCGCGGGATATTCACAAGTACAAAGCGTAACTTAAAGTCTTCAATAAGGAGAAAGAAACGAAGTGAAATATGTGGAAGAAACTCTCACTTTAGAAAAAGAACTGATAAAGAACAAAGCCTAATAGCTCTGAGAGTGTCAGGGAAACAATAGGCACAATATGTTTGTTGCTGTTTGTTAGTGAGGACTGTGCCTTGTAACAATAGGGACATGAAAAATATTCGCCTTTAAAGTGCTATTTTCGTGAAGAAAATATCACTTTAAGGCAGCAACTTCTATTGTAGGTACTGTAACTCCTACTTCTATTGTAGGACTTAAAATATGAACTGCTATGGTTATGGAGGCGAGGCACGTTTGTGATTTTGTTTTAGAGACAGAATAAGGAGTTTGCTTCTCCACGAGATTTTGGGAATAAAAACATCGAAGGAAACTAAATGTACATTACCCAAAAACAACATATAGTCTATCTATAAAAAACGATAAAAACGCACATAAAAAGCTTCCTTTAGGAGTAGGATTTGAAATATTATCTCTGTTTCGCTGCACTATTTGACCCATGATGGCTACAGAAGTATCAGGGTAGTGAATAGTACGATTGGATGGTACACAGAGTAGTAGCGCCTAACCTAGCCATGCTTGACTTTGTGATATACTAATATATTACACGAATAATAATTAACTTCCCTTCACCGTCATTAATACGCACGATTGAGTAAAACAACAAACTACACAAAAACTTTCACCCACAAGTATTATAGTAAGTAAAGCAGTAGTACCAACATCACTGTTCAGTATCCATTAAGCTAAGCCCCCATACGACAGAAACTAAAACAGTCCATGTCACTGAGTGGTACTCAACGTCAAAACAGACCGTACTAACTGTACTACTAAACAGTCAACATAAAGATATTACTTTACATGCCAAACTTTAATAAAGGTATATACTTTAAACTCTAAAGTTGTCAGCAGTTTCTACTTCAACAGGTTGCTGCTGTTGAAGTATATATTGTAAAACTCAAAACACTACAAGCTAAAGTACAGACTAAGATAATTGGGAGCAGAAAGTAAAAGCTAGAGTACAAACTAAGGGAAGTAAGAGTTGAAAGTAAAAGCTAGAGTACAAACTAAGGGAAGTAAGAGTTGAAAGTAAAAGCTAGAGTACAAACTAAGGGAAGTTAGAGTTGAAAGTACTAGCTAGATTACTGATTAGGAAGGTAAACAGAACGTATTACTACTACTTCTAAAATACTACTTCTAAACTGCCATAACATTAAAATAAGCAGCCACCTACAGCTGGCCACATGGCAGCTTGATGGGGGCCACCACTATCAGGGAACATGCAATTAGACAAGAATTCAAAACATCCCACGAAAGAGAAAGGGGGGGGGGGGCGGGGGTTGACACATCAGTAAAGTTTAGGAGTAGCACTGCCTAAAACTATGCCCCCCCCCTCTCCGTCTCATGCTCACTTCACACGTCTATAAAATACATAGACCTGGGAACAATGAGGCCAGTCATGAAGGAGCCAGAGAGAGAGAGAGAGAAGTTTGTAGAGGTGGTAAAATAGATGTCGAGCTAATTGGGGGCAGCTAATTGGCAAGCGAGAGAGGAGATAATCTGTTCAATTACGGGGAGGATGTCCCCAATTATTACTTATCGTGTACTCCAAGTCAAAGGGTTGTATTATTTGTAGATATCAGGGACGTTTCTAGCAAAAGGAGCAGTTTTGGTTGGTTCTAAACGTTTCCCTGTTTTATATACTTAATACAACAGTAAAATTCAGAACTTCCTCTCTTCACTATTCACCCATACAATACCGTTATCTTCATATCTCCTATCAGCTTATTCGTGCAAAACGAAGACCGGTTGGTAAGTGGCCCGATTAGCAGTGCAAAACAGGAAATGAAGTTGGTGCGGTGGAACGACTTAAACATTAATATGTCGAAGGGGGCACTGTCCCCAAAATAAATTGCATATACTCAATAGCGATTAATATAACTGTGATTTGGTGACTTCTGATTGTGGTTTGTGAGGTATTGTGAGGTTTTGAGAGATACTGGGGTACTACAGAAATGGCATCAGATAGTTGCCCAAATATGGTGTGACAGACATAGTGGACAAGTTCTCACTACCAAGGATCATCGGCTTCATACAAGCAACAAAACGATTCACCAAATGCGGAGAAAACAAAGTTTAACTTTTTTCTCCACTAATTAATACTTTACCGGGGTAAGCACAGGGCTCCAATGCTCTATCTTACAGTGGTCATGATCTATCCAATAGTGATAATGACCACAGCTCCCTACGAAGAAGAAGAAGAAGAAGGTGCGAGATGTTTAATGAGAAACATGTCAAGCGTAGCGGAGGAGAAAGTAGTAACATAGTTCCGGTACAGCAATTCTGAACAAATGTTAACTTTCTGACCTATTGGATGCGTTCATTCTGTAAAACTTTTAAAGTTTAAAACAAAAAGCTGGTACACGAAAGTGAGGCACGAACTACAACATTACCAATCCATCAACAGATCAGCTGAAGCACAGTCGCCAACTATCAACAGTTCAACTGAAGCACAGTGGCCAGCTGTCCAGCAAGCCTGCTAGCTTTCAACGCTTATTACCGAGGTTTAAGTCTGAACATGTAACTAGAGCTCTGCCGGCAAATATACGGTAAAACCAGGCCAACTTTAGGAAACCTTAGTTTTAAACTGAGTAAAGGTTTTACAAGACAAGTTTTATAAATATAACAAGAGAGAGAAGAGTATGATCGAATAAGGAGAGTGTGGGAAAATAAGAGTACAGCACTGGAGAGAGAGAGTTTGGATTACAATCCAGGATTTTAATGAACTTAACAGTAATTTGCCACATTGCTCTGCACTGTTAATTAACAATCGGATACTATATTCGGCGTGTTTAATGCGCAGATCAGAGCTTATGACCTGCTAATAAAACGTTGAATGAACGTATACAATATCAATTTATCAAACACAATTCAGACACCAAAGCAACAGAAAAGAGAAACAACAAACATTAGAGACTGTGCAAGATAACAATCATATGAGGTGCCAGGAATGTGGGACGATACCAACACGTTCCCATCACAGGACCAGTAAATCTCCGTAAATTCCTGTGTAATGAAATAAGTATCAATATGGGGGCCGAGAGAGAGAGAGTGTAATGAACTTAACGCCGTGCAATGTAGACACTAGTGTTGGGAACTGGATACCAGAACTGCAGCTACCTCGTGAGGGAACGGTTACAAGTTACAAGGTGTAAAACCTCATTAAATATTCACTGTATACATAATGAGGTTTTAATGAGACTAATTGATATAATGTACTCTAAAAACATATGTTGGAACAGGTTGGAGCAGTGAACAAGCATTAGAAAGTATAATGAGTTTTGCCGCCCAACAAAGTGGCGTGATGTTCTAAAGACACGAGGTTAAGAATTGGAAGTTAGCCAAATCTGCCAACAGGACACTTCTCATGGTATATATAATAGAGGGGACCTGGTTAGTGTTTTAAAGGAAATTAGAGTTAACAAGTCGTGAGAACTAAAGCTGTACATCTCAACAGAGTATAACAATGTTTCTTGATATCAGCTTGGGTTCTACATTTAGTATGCACAAAAGAAGACACCTAATAAGAAACGAACAACATATTTGTTTACAGTAGCTATGAAATCCTACTTAAAGAGTGAAGACTCTGCAGTCTTCACCTTATATGGTCATATGAGTCGGTCATCTGCACTCCTTATATACCAGCACTATATAGACTGTATTATAAACAAACAGAGAATGTGCAGCTTCGCAATATACCAAAACGCAGTGTCAAAAACAAAAGGAAAATGTAATCAAACTAAGTGAAACAGAACGAAACAGCAAGAAGCAGGACATTGAAGGTATTTGAAGGTATTTGAAGGTATTTAAAGGTATTTGAAGGTATTTGAAGGTATTTGAAAATATCAGATTAACACCTGCTAACAATAAGGACAGTCATGTAGGGGCCACAGAGAGAAGCGAGACATTGAAAGTATTTGAAGATATGCAAGGTATGAGGAGGAGGAAGGAGGTAGGAAGAGAGGAGTGGTGGGGTCCAATAAGTGTCATTCAACAGAACTCTAATTGTAATAGGTATGATAAGAATTTGATGTCACGGTGATCTTAGAGGCATCCTGAGAATCCCACTACTAAATAATTATAACGTGCACGTTGCATACGTCACGTACTTGCTGATCAAATAATTTGAATAATGGAAATACATTAGGTTGGTTCAAAAAAACCAAAATTTCTCAAATTTTGCTGAGTATAAGCTCAAACTTTGATCCCATGGCTAAAACACCCCCAAAAAAATTTTTTTGGTCCAACTCGTCTGGGATGGGACTGCACATGCCACGCCCTAATTTTTTGAGGTGCTTATACAGGTAAAATTCTTAAAATTGCCGTTTTTGACCTTTAAACGTCTAGATAGGGTCCCGAAAGCAATGGAGTGTAATATAAATGTGATAAAAACGTTAACTTTAGTCAAGGTCTCATGTCTTTACGACCTTAGCATCAACATGTCTCTGCGCCTCCATTTTAAGGCGCGGTCGCGTCTCAACCATTGCTCAGTAAAGGTCGTAGAGACATGAGACTTCAACTAAAGTTAACCTTTTCCTACCATTTATATTAGAGTAGCACAGATTCAGAGCTGTAAACACATTCCTTTATCCTTAAAACGACGATCATATGAATTTTGCCTGTAAAAGTTGATATCTTGATGTCAATTAACATCGCAAGCTTTTGAAATTAAAATTAATTAAATGAGTCATAATTCTTCACACAATATTCACACACAATATGAAAATATAAATACAGGAAGTCTTTCTTGGATTCGACATTGAACTTTTCTCGGTCCCTGCACTGGAAAGTGGAACTGATCCTTTAGGTTTAAAGAAGTCAGCAGGTTCTGATTTAGGTACCCTGGTTTTCGGATCGCCATGTCTTCACAAGCAAGCTGTTTAATCTTCGTTGCCAAAAAGAATTTGTTGCCAGAGGAATATTTTCGTCAAACTAGGATTTAAATGAGGTCCTTATAATTTCTTTATGACTCGTCAGCTATAGGATAAGCATTGATGAGGTCCAATAATTCCTTCATAGCTCGTCACTGACAGGATCATTATCAACGATATCCAATGATTCCTTCATAGCTCGTCACCGGTCACTGACAGGGTCACCGATCACTATTAATAAGGTCTGATGATTTCTTCGTGACTAACGAGGTACAGTAATCTCTTACTGATACGTCAAGCCAAGTTAAGTAAATAACTATAAATATCCAAGCATTAGCTAACAAAATAGCATCTGGTTCTAATTCCTTTACCAAGTTATCAGTAATGGATCTAAATGAATCTTTTCTGTAAACTGATCTTCTTAAAGCTGAAGGACTGATTCCCTCTCCAGTCCCCAAGATGGGAATATTTGTTAAATTATTGTAGGATTCATGAAGAGGGGAAATTCTCCACGGTATGCTTGCGTTCTTCTGTAGGATGATGCCATAGCTGCCATATTCCCAATACTCGAACAGCTCGTTCTCGACAGTGACAACAGCAGTATACAAATTCACAAACTGCTCATTCATAAACATAAGGCTCCGGAATGCGACTTCATTTTAAGAGAGCTTGGAAGAGGGCAAATTCCCCCAGTAATGTTTGTTTTCACTAGCATTGTAATGCAAGAAATTTTGCAACACAATGCAACCAACGAAGTTGTTCTTACCTCTGACAGTTCCAGGGTGTGGAGACGTGGAATCCAAGGAAGATTTTCTGTATTTTTTCATATTGCGTGTAATATAAATATTGTGTGTTAAGTATTATGATTCATTTAATTAATTTTAATTTCAAAAGCTTACGATGTTAATTGACATCAAGATATCAACTTTTACAGGCAAAATTCATATGATTGTCGTTTTAAGGATGAAAGAATGTGTTTAGAGCTCTGAATCTGTGCTACTCTAATATAAATGGTAGGAAAAGGTTAACTTTAGTTGAAGTCTCATGTCTCTACGACCTTTACTGAGCAATGGTTGAGACGCGACCGCGCCTTAAAATGGAGGCGCAGAGACATGTTGATGCTAAGGTCGTAGAGACATCAGACCTTGACTAAAGTTAACCTTTTTATCACATTTATATTACACTCCATTGCTTTCGGGACCCTGTCTAGACGTTTTAAGGTCAAAAACGGCAATTTTAAGAATTTTACCTGTATAAGCACCTCACAAAATTAGGGCGTGGCATGTGCAGTCCCATCCCAGACGAGTTGGACCAAAAAAATTTTTTTGGGGGTGTTTTAGCCATGGGATCAACGTTTGAGCTTATACTCAGCAAAATTTGAGAAATTTTATTTTTTTTGAACCAACCTAAAATACATATTTGGGATGAATATCTGTTGGGAGGACTGGTATGATTGATGTGGAATCACTTAAATCACGAACAAGGCCGCTACGTAATTTAACACACAGGAAATTGGTTGTGGTAAATGGTAATGACTGGACGCTGTCAAACGCCAATTTCCGTGTCGTAGTGGGATCCAGATGATATCAGAAATACCTTAAATAACATCTAAGTAACCAACTTGAATAAAATAAAAAACACCATTAATATCAGAAGTACCAAACTATCAGGAACACCAAAAATATCGAGAAACGCTGATCATTCTATCATATTATGTAAGATGACAGCTATATGGCATGACACAGGAACTATTAACTGAGCAGTAGTACTACCACCACTAACTATAAGCTATATTGACAGTGCAATAGTAACTACAACTACTATTCCAGTAGAGTAACCAGTACGACAGTAACTACTAAATAGTGTCGAGTACAGCATACCGCGAACTGACAGCCTGCCCTTTGAGAAGAGCAATAACGTCTCTGATAACCGCACTGTCACATATTATTGTGAGGAGATATGACAGGGTAAGATAGCAGGAACTCAACCCACGTGACAGGAACTCAAACCACGTGACAGGAACTCAAACCACGTGACGGGAACTGAGACCACGTGGTTAAATACCTTTATTATGTGTCGGAGGAGATAGTAGCCAAAACTTTTAATGTCTTTGAATATAAAATACTGATAACTGCTGGTTGTTATTCCCCGAAATGTCAACTATCCTAAATGTCACCCAAGAAGATAAAAATAGTACTGCAATCAGGAGTACCGCACTTCAACTGCCCCATTCCTCTATAGTTACTGAGTGACACTTCAACTGCCCCATTCCTCTATAGTTACTGAGTGACACTTCAAATTCACCATTCCGTTATAGTGACATCTCTTTGGTGAGGCATTCTCACGAGAAGTATCTGCTATCTCCCCCCCCCCCTCTCATTCTCAACCAGACAAAATGCCAGACAGGAGGAACCACCACTGACAGTGACACTTTGGTGAGCCGATATATAACTGTCACTCACCCTGTCTCGGTCATTGATCTAGCAATTCACATATTTTAGGAAGATATAATAATACATTATTAGAGAGATATTCAGGAGATATTAAGGAGATATTAAGGAGACAGGAGATATTAAGGAGATATTAAGGAGATATTAAGGAGATATTCAGGAGATATTAATGAGATATTAAGGAGATATCAGAAGATATTAAGGAGATATTAAGGAGATGTTAAGGAGATATTAAGGAGATATCAGAAGGTGAGATAGCAGGAGAACACGGACTACTTGATTAAATACCTTGATCAGGTGAGGATTAGATAAAACTTTCATTATGTGAAATTTATATAGAGCCCAACATGGGACATTTTACGGCGTTTTAAAAGTTGACATTTGTAGTATTGGATCTGAAGCCTGTTAGTAACCAAAACGTCACTCGTGAGAAATTATACTGAAATTTGTATTATTCAACATATAACACATGATGTGTTATCGTATGTTGAATTATGTAACACATTTCTTTAGAGCGACACTTTGGCGCATTCTGCTCCCGTATATGCTCTTATCATCCCAAAGTGCCACTTTTGCGTCAATTCACAGCTGATAATCCTCAAATCCTCATTGCATTCAGGACTGTGACAGGTGAGTGACTCAGATTACCATGTCACGTGGGGTCACTCACATGGTCACGTGGGATCACTCAGATGCAATGGTCACGTGGGATCACTCAAATGGTGTCCCGTCTGGGATATCCGTGACGTCACGATTGTGTTTGGTTTGAGGTGTCACACTAATGACACTTCAGGGTTATAGGAGAAGTGTGTCACTTATCTTAGAGGAATGGGTCATGTGATAGACGAACTTAATTTGGGAACTTCATTGAGGATCATGAAGCAGAAATAATTGAATAAAATACATAATGCGATAACTTATCGCATTTTGTTATACATAAAGACATGTCTTTAAATTCATTCAGCTCACCAAATATTCTCCATACCTAAATTTCTACCATAACGATCCTTTTTTTAAACTGAGAGCAAGTTAATTCCAGCCACCCATACTAACTTGATTTCTTTTTATAAATAATAAAAAATAAGAAGCTAGAACCCACCCCTCACCGTACAAACTGTACCTGCACAGTATGTCACTGTCTAAAATATCTGTCTCCTTCAAATATCTGATTTAAAATCATATCGCTACTAATTTCACAGATTATTAAAATTACCATCATTAGTACCAGGCGACGATTGTAATTTCTGTCACATTCTGTCAGGATTTCAGTAAAATTTCTCCTAGCAAACCGGTATTGGCTGACTTGACAGCCAGTAGTTTCACATCACCAGTTGCAAGGCGGGTAATTTCGCGGCAAGCTAATCATAAAATCCCAGTGGAAGAAAAAGTAGACATAATTAAAGTTGACATCATATCTAAACGAGAATTTCAAGTGAGTAACCGGTTACTATTGAAGCTGCCCAAGTGAGATACAAGAACGCATGTAGGCTGAAGCAAACTAAATTCTCAGCTTCGCTAGCACAGCAGTATATAATATATAATATTCGCTAGACCGTGTCAAGTCTTACAAGACTTATCCAACGCGAAACAAGTCATCACCACTCTTCAACTGTTCAGGATTACGTTATAAATTCCCTCCTAGTAGAGATTCATCGGTAAAGCCATATTAGATTTTCAGGAAAGCACGAAAAGTGGCGTCATACCTAATTACATTAACCCTGCAACAGTCACCTCAATCTGGGACAACATGACGACTGAAGATACTACCACTACCGTTAGCTTTACTATATAAGTACAGAAGATACTACCACTACCGTTAGCTTTACTATACAAGTACAGAATACTATAAAACCACGTAACGTCTCGTGAGACTATGTGATGACAGTAATTACAAGTAAATGTGAAAACTGACTACCACTACCACTACCACTCCAACCTGGCAACTATAAGATTCGTTTATGTTGCCTCTACTATCGCTACGTTAACTTATAAGTTATAACACTAGTACACGTTAAGTGTTAACTATAATACTAGTACACATCTGCAACAAGTCTGTTCAGGGTAAGGGGAGCCATTTAACTGAATTTTGACATTTTAATGTTGGGGACTGGCCCGTGGTACCAGCCAATGTTTACTCAAAAAATATATATAACATCAATGGTAATATGGTAATAAGAAATTCATCCCCGTGGGGCACATGCATAAATATAAAAGTTTAAAGGAAATCTCAAACTATTCAGTTTAGACTCTACCGGTAAAGTATGCAAGGAAGGTTTATAACTTAAAGTAAAAAAATGACAACCGGCGCTTGTCAGCCCTAGTTTTAGGCTCAGATCTAATTATAGGGTAACTATTAAGTAGTGCAGGGTAGCTGGGATACAAAGTTGAGACACTCGCTAGTTGAGGATGACAGTATTTTAGGTGGATGTTAATTTATGATTGCTGAGTTTTGCAATTTAAATGCCTGGTCGCTGTCAAGCTACATAAAATATTTCAAATTACCAAATCGTAAAAGAACCCAATCGAGTTAATATTATCAAATGAGTTAATAATCTTAATAACTAACCATGGCATGAGCAATGTCATCGTCAGTTGGTTTCTTCTGACCGTGTTTCGCTCCGCGGGTGATCATCTTAGCAAGTCGCTCATGGCAGTACTCCGCATACAATTGCACTGGAACCTGGACATTCCAGCGTTATAAGTACAGATCACGGAGTACAGAGAACAGAATGCAGTGCACACTGCACAGTACAGAGTACAAAATCGGTTTAAATTTTTAAATTTTGTATTGAACAATGAACATCTTGTAATTCTGTTTTTAAGTGAATAAATTCCAACCTCGCACTGGTTTAAGTCATTCTCTTTATTTTTGTACAAATAACCCTCCAGATAACCCTGGAATCGTATCGTTGGCGGGAAGTAGTAAAGATAAGCTGAGATCAACTTCCAACCCCATTCCAAAGATTTTCTGAAGGAGATGATTTGTGTTATAATTAGTAACGTTTTCTCTTCTTGTCAAGACCTTAAAAACCTTGAACGGAGGAGTAGTTTAAAAAAGTTCCAACTCAATAAACTCACGATTTATTATTGCAAGTGGTCTGTTTGATAACTTGCATGAAGAACTCATCCCTGAAGCACACTTTCTGCCAGCCATTAAATGTTAGCTCGGCAGCTCGTTTTAATCTCTCTTTGTCTTTTAATCCCTTGCCAACCTTAGTGTCCCCCATATACTCTTGTAGATCTATTGCGGTTAGTTAAGGAAAAAGAAGACCATTTCAAGAGGACATAGAAAGCCGACCCGTAAGTTTTTAACAGCTCTGAACAGTTAACAATGGTAAAATTTAGAGTACCCAATTCAATTGGCATCAACACTTTGATGATACAAAGAGGCCGCTCACAAAATACACTGCCCAAATCTTTGTCTATTTTCTATCTTACACTTATTGACAGTACAAACAGACGCGATTTTCACAGGCGGAAACCCTAAAACTGGACATACAGTAGGACATGTCATAGTGTTGCGGCAACTTTCACAAAACCTGTTAACCGTTGTTTTAGAGTATATTAGCGAGGCCAGAGAGGTGTTTATTAGATCACACATTACTACAATAATTGCATGTATGGATGAAATACTCTGTGTGTAGTGTTAACACGTTCTATACATATTTAGAGACCTTATATAGTTACAGCTCAAGGGATACTTTTACATTCACCTTGGATTCAACTGTCCAATCGCAAGGAAAGCTAAGTGTAGACTAACGAAAAAATGTGCTCAATTACAGCAGTTTTTCGAACGCCGAGACGGTTTAGTCATGTATTAAAGATTATAGTTAAGCGTGTCCAGATTTAATCGGGTCATGTGCGGAGTTTCACTATCTATATCGTGCGTAAGAGGAGGCTGTGTAAGCACATTGTACACATAGCTAGGTGTCAGCCGTGTTAAACAGAGCCCACCTTCAGATGACATGACGCTCAGAGCATCAGCAAGGAAGTTAAATTTACTGTTTCAGTTGAAGTCAAACCTGGGTCATGTGATCAAATCGAGTGAAAATTCCCACGCGCGCGCATTATAAATGCTGAGTAGTTGAATGCTTTTATTGCAGCGGCGTTCGAATAACTAGCAATAGCAAATAAGCGCAGATGTGTTGTGAGTGCCCGGGTATCATTTTACTGCCGTCAAATGTGTTTCATTGCAAATTTAGGCGTGATAAATATCTAAGCCATGAATTGAGCGCACGAGCGTCACGTACATTGTACGCTCTTATTGCACTCAAAATCAGATGGATTTCAATCAAAAGGATACTTTTAAACCAGATAACCGCATCTTTTCTAACTTCCTTGTCTTGAGTTAAAATTATAGGTTTCTTTATCTGATCCTGATTTTGGAAAATTAATGGTAATATACTTATATTAAGTCAAAATAACCATCGAACAAATATCTCTCTTTGAATTAGAGAAGCTAATTGGTCATGATAATACACAGCCAACTTACTGTGTTGAATGTTGACACCGTAAACTTATTTATTATTACTACACAATAATAAAATGACATTCAGTTAAGTACAAATCATACATACCTTTGAGTGTGCCAACATAGTAGCTATGGAGACTTTCTTGATAAAGCCACGAGGACGGTTGATGTGTTTCTTTACGAACTCCTTCTCTTTCGGTAGTTTTGGTATGGGAGATGTGGGGGAGCGTATTACAGGAGGCTTTTTACCACCTGAAATAGGAGATAGGTTAATATTTCAGTTAGAAACACAGAGTTGCGTGAATTGGTTAGGAAATAATCTTAGAAGTACAATAGCTAGTTCAGAGGGACACAGTCACGTGTTGTTGCAACTTAATCTCATCCAACCAAACCGACAATTTATCCGGAAGAATTGAGTAGATTGTCACCATGACACTATAAGCTATCGTGTCAAATATTGTCTACTTCTGAAATTGCTCTCAATTTGTAATTTTAAAACCAAGTCGGCCAGATGCTACAGTATAGATAACAAGTGGAAACAGAACGTGAATTCCTTTCTGTCTCATCAGGAATGTCAAGCATTATTTTTCAGTACTGTGTCACTGGTGAAGCGTAGACACTGAGTTGGTAAAAAACCATTCAACAACCAATTAACCAATTTACTACCAATAAACCTGTTTTGAGTACACTGCTATATCACTGCATACACTACTATGATATTATAGTAAAGTAAATTACTCCACGAATAACTAGGCAGGTACAGTACAGGGAGATTTACAGGGAGTTTAAGTTGGAGTGTCAAAGTGGACAGTAATGAACGTGTCAAATACCACCTAATTTACTGGCCACATTATACATGATATTATTCAGTCAATATGGGTATAATATAATATATATAGCATAGTATAAGGTTGTACGAGACAGCGGCGAGACAGTTCCCTCTTTCCGTCACGTGTCAGATTGGCAGTATGGTTACTTATACTATGGTAACTGGTAAGCTGATTGGTTAATCATTGTCACGTGTTAAGAAAACCCTGTTTTTACCCGAAATACTACGCGTGACCGTCGACCGATGATCCAAAAATCAAGTTCATCATAGATTGATGATAAAAAACGGCTCATAAAGCTGCATGCAACACTAGTTAACATGGTGCAGAGATTACAACAACATTCTTTGACTATTTTTAAACCTCCTTCCCATTCCTCACAGCTTTATATTACATGTAGATAAACCCCTCCCTGCCTGAGGTAATACTATGTGCACGTGCTTTGTGATCTGTGTTCTGTATTCTGTGATCTGTGTTCTGTATTGTATCATTATTCTATTATAATGATAATATACTGAACTGAATACCCGTAAATATTAGACAGTAATTGTTGACCACCAGTATATTAGATACCACCACTAGACACGTATATACTTAGTGTACAACACAACAACTAGCTCTCCTTTATAATATGAAGGTCGTTTAAATTACAATTACCTTGTATGGCCGCTAACGTGCGAGCAAAGCAAGTTAAATTTATAAAAACACCAGTCGTACGTATCTACAGGAGTATATCTTTAATACCGTCACAGTGTTTTAGATATGTTGTAATATTATCTGGTGGTTGTACAAGAGGGAGATCAAGAGGGAGCGTTGTGTTGGAGTGTGCAGGGAAATTATAAATAGGGATGATGTTCTTTCAGAAGGTTAGATGCGCAAGATGAGTATAAAACTTCCTGTGTAACCAACTACATTACATATAACTACACGGAACTTACACCCTGTATATTATTTACACCATATCTATAAATACTTCTTAATTAATCAACACCACACCTCTCAACACCCTGGAAATAACAAACCTAGTCGAGCAGCAAGGGGGTGATCGAAGTGAGAAGACATGTTACTAAAAACAACACCACAACAGTTCATGACACAACTACACTGTACTGTGTAGTGGTTTAGTGGACCAGTGTATAAAAAGTCTTGTGGTGGTGTGTAATAGTGAGACATCTGGTGGGACATGTGAATTAGATTGTAGTAGTTGGTATCTCAAATATTTGGAATATAAATGTATAATTTTGGTATCTCAAATATTTGGAATTGTGTGCAGGTTTGTGTATTTAAATTCATATTTAAATTCATAACTCATATTTCAGGGGCCGGGTTATTGTAACAGTAAGCTCGATTATTTTAATAATCAGAGTAATCATAATTCAATTAATAATTAGTCTGCTGTGTCTACAACAGTGTACAACAGCTGTATCCGTTTTCATCAAGCAACATATCCTCCCAACCGAGCCAGAGGTAACACAGGACACTGCGTTACAATAATATGTACTGTGTATCTATAATTATCATGATAATATAAAAATCTGTATTCTATCTTAGCACTGTGTGGTTTTCTACAGAAAAACCAAGTATTGACGCAATATGTAATTGAAACTCAGAGCAGTATTCAGGTGCTAATATTGCATAATTCAACATAACAATTCTATTGCACAATACGTTGTTAGTGATCCAGAGAGGCCCACATATCGTCACGTACTAAATAAAATAAGGTGGTGAGTCTGGTGGTGAGGGGTTGTTTGCACTCTGATAAAGGGATGCAGCAGTGCTGCAATATTAGCTACATTATTCTAATTATTAATACATATTATACATAACATCATTATAGTTCTTTTATTCAAATTTCTGATTGTTTCTGAATAGACTCAGTGAAGACAAATTCTAATGGAAATAAATAGCTGAATAACGTATCGACATTTCTACGTCATACTCATATTCTGAAATAGTATTAATTCAATTATAACGATCAATATTCACATTAAAAATTTGACGACGAAATTTATTTCAAACAAAATATATAACTGTAAAATAGTTATCAACCGTAAATAGTTTTTAACGAAATCGGAGCAAATATGAACATAAAACTGACAAACTTGGGCTCATCTGAAGGTTTACAGCAGACGTCGAAGCTTTATACACCAATATCAACGTACTAACAGCAATAGAAGATGTCATGGAATTTGCCAAAGAAAATAGACAGTCAATCAGTACATACGGTCTCCATCTCTCTGATTTACAAGAACTACTAGAGACAACCCTAGGAAAGTCATATTTTGTCTACAACAATCAAGTCTACCTACAGCTTCTTGGATTGTTCATGGGAACCAACCCTGCACCTATACTAGCTACTGTCAAAATGTGGAAACTGGAAAAACTTTCAGTCTACGTAGACCTGAGGATAACACTGCCCACCTACAGCAGGTTTTACGACGATCTAAACGGAGCCACCACCAACAGACGAAAAGCTCAGCAACTGTGCAACCTCATCGAACAACAAGATCCTGACAAACTTATCAAACTAACTGTAGACTACCCTGACAATCAGAACGACTTTGTTCCCTTCCTCAACACGGAAATAAAGATCGACTCAGATGGAATAGTACATTCTAGACTCTACAGAAAACCACAGAAAAAGCCACTCACCCTCCACTACAACTCTCATCATACAACACGTACAAAGAATGCTACTGTTGAGAGTATGTACAACACCGCAGAGGCAGTCTCTAACAACAGAGAAAACGAGAAGTACTCAGAAAAGATGATAGATAAACTTCTCATCAACAACGGCTACACTGATAGAGTCTTACAAACCATAAAGAACAAGAGAAAACGTAGAAAGAGAATTAATCAGAACGTACAGAACAAAGACCAAGACGGAGCGATTCTCAAACTACCCTATGTCAACGAAGCTACTAGTCGCAAATACAGAGATGCTGTCAGACATAGTGGACTCCCCATCAAAATTGTCGAGAAACCTGGACGGAAACTGAAGGATCTCCTTACAGACTCCAGACCCCTTGACAAGAAATCCTGTACAACATCAAACTGCAGAACATGCGCAGCTTTAACCGATGGAGAATGCACCACAACTAATACCGTCTACCACATCACTTGCGAAGTAGACAATTGTACCGAGAACTATGGTGGGGAAACATACAGACCGATCAAGTGCAGGTTCGACGAGCATTACCGTAGTGCGGCAAATCCAACAGCAAAATCTTACGAAGATAAGCCACTAGCAAAGCACTACAGGGAAAGTCACCCTCAGCACAAAGGCCCCCCAAAGCTTAAACTTCAAATCGTAGATAGAGGAACATCACTCATCAACAGAAAGATTAAAGAAGCCCGATTTTTAGTTGAAAATAAACCAACACTCAACGATAAAACAGAGTTGAACAATCTAACACAGTTTTTAGTTGAGTGACGTGTAAATAGTAATATTCTCGTTTAATTCTTTTATCTCTTTTAATCTTTTATCTCCTGTATAACGTCACGCTATTCGTTAATTTTCAGATGAGCCCAATTTTGTCAGTTTTATGTTCATATTTGCTCCGATTTCGTTAAAAACTATTTACGGTTGATAACTATTTTACAGTTATATATTTTGTTTGAAATAAATTTCGTCGTCAAATTTTTAATGTGAATATTGATCGTTATAATTGAATTAATACTATTTCAGAATATGAGTATGACGTAGAAATGTCGATACGTTATTCAGCTATTTATTTCCATTAGAATTTGTCTTCACTGAGTCTATTCAGAAACAATCAGAAATTTGAATAAAAGAACTATCAAATCATGAGACTCAGAAACACTACACGAATCCACCAGATAACATCATTATAGATCACATAACTCTATTGCCAGACAGTTCTCTTGCGGAGTAGAGCTTCACACTTTACTAGTGATCTAGGAGTGAGTTCCAGTACATTCTCATGGTACATTACAGTACAATCTCATGTACATTCTTACATTACACTGTGAAATGTTCAGATATTTCCACAACCTGAGCTACCGGTTTACTACAGACCTGTGTTTACTGCAAGTTCCGAGCGGTGGAAAATGAACTGTTAAATATTTGTGTGCATTCCTTGATGCGGTGTAGACAGCAGAGTGTTAAATAGTTTGTCATGTTAGTAGATTAGTACACACGGTATCCGCTAGATTCATGTGAGGGTGCTACTGTGCTAGTGTTTACCTGTGTACACTTACACTGAACACTGTCACCCCGTGTAATGTAAACATTACACGCGGTATACTATATACCGTTAATGTTCATAGTATCAGTATTACTATGTTATTATTGTGTACAGAACATGGTACACTATTCTACTGTGTTTTGACATGGTGTGTGAGCCGGCAGTATACCAGGATATACGAGGAAGCAGCAAAACTGTGCTATTATATATTATATAACCTAGTGCTGTTTTTATAACCCATAACATGACACTCAATAATCACACACTTATTCAACTTAATTGTCAAATGTCAATATAATGTTTCCTTGTGTTTGATGAGGGAGTTTACAACTTATCCAAAAGTGGAGAGAATACTCTCCTTTCGCTCAATTTTTTCTGTTGATGTTTCCCTTCATGGCAACATGTATTCCCTTACATGTTCCTCATAGGTAACGAGCACCCAGATAGAAATTTGATATCGAATAACTATCTGGGCAGATGGATAAGAGAGAAAGTTCTCTTAATAGTTGACTTGTTTTGAAAATATAAGGTTGTGTTTGATATTCGATAGGCTGAAAGTCTAAATGATTTACCTCGGCAACCGTAACTTATAGTATTTTCAAACTTTGGTGCATGGGTCTCGCTATTTATGCTATTTACGCCGTTTATTTTAAGAAATAAATGAAACATCGACAAGAGGGGGTTCGGGAAACTGTCTGTTTGATGCGAAGGGTTGATTCGAAAGTTTTTAAATAACGTCATGTTTAATCGTTTTCATGAACAATTCTTGACGAAAATAGTGAATTGACCATTTGCATTTTGATGGCGAGAACATCAAATAGAAATTAGAAATGAGTTTCGTCACGAGTCACGACAGCATTACGTTGGTAATAATTTCTGCCATCTAAAGAATATGTCCCACAGTTCTTGAACAAAGACAGTACAATGGACAATACTATTGCACTTAAAAGTAGAGTGTCCCACATGCACACTGTAAGACCATACAAAAACATTACTATAATTTCAACATTATTATTAAACTTTATGCACAAATGCGCGCAGTAACACTGAGATCCCCTATACAGGCCCTAACTAATACTGCAGCTGCAATGAAGAAAATAAATCCACCGAATTGTATTGTATTATTCTGAATCTACTTGATAAGAGAGTGCACTATTGATGTAATTATAAAATATCCGGGTAGTGGTCTGTGAGAATATCACACGTTAATTAAACTGTGCACATTTCCATCATTTTATAATGATGTACTTTTTCAGATAAATATTCGGTACTCAGTGAACTATGGACTGTGGAGGAGATTTGAAAAGTGACAGCGATTAACCCACCAGTTTATAAGAGGGACAATTAATTCACCACATCACCATGGTTACTAAACTACTTATTCAATTTAGCCTACTATCCTGGTAAATAAGTACAATGTTCCAGAATATCCAGTAGTAGGAATTGTTTAAGATATATAGTTTATTTGTATACCCTTAATTTAATAGTATACAGTATTAAACAGTATACACTGTACATACCTGATACCACTTCCTTTCGAAAAATAATGCACTAAAAGCATTGAGGTGAGTGTTTTTAAAGAGAATAATCTGAGACCCACCTTTTTTATCCTTATTGGGAGCTGGTGATAGTTCTGCACTGTGTCGTCTCTGAAAGGATTACTTTTTATAGAACTTAGTCATCAGAATAAAAATTTAATATTGAATCACCAGAGCTTTTAGTTGATTGAATATGTTGCAGAAAATCGATGGCTGCAATCAATTAGAAGATAATATGAACTATGAGACATGGTGTCAAGAAAGCAATTAAAGATTTTGATCATAGCTACAGTCGTTGCACAATATCTCAACCTGTCAATTTCATGACAAGTTCCGAGTTTTATCTATTGGACAAGAAAATCGATTACGTAACTTTGATTTTAAACTGAAAGAGGTTAAGTGCTGGGAGAGAGATCAATTACAATTATCAGGTTAATCAATGGGTCCTGCTCTGAGGGTATCTAGTTTCACAAAACCTCTGCAAATCCAAGCTTTTAAACACTGCATTCTGCAAGTGTGAACTGTTGCGTTCCTGCGTAAGAATTCAACAGAACTATTGATAAGACGGAGATGCCACGAACAAACAAACACGAGATTAAACATAAATCAGTACATTGCTCCTATGGTGTTCACTAGAACTCCTAGGACCCCTGGCATTGTCCCATCCTCGCCTAACAGTTGTTCTTAGCCTTCTCCACACCCCACTTTCCTGGAACCTCCGCCGGGATTTGGGGGAAAGAACCCCAATTGTGTTGGATCTTTGCCAGAAGAATCGCATTCTTCATCGCTATACCCAATAACCGAGCAGCCGAATGATTTGAGATCGTACGAAATTTACATGACAAAAACACAGACAGTTGAAAGTAATGCGGTATTGTAACCACAGTACATTGTATCTCGACAATAGCAGTTATTTTTAGCTGTGATCGTTCTGTTAGTTGATTGTTAGTACATAATTGATTCGAACAAGCTTTAATTGCACTCACATATTCAGGTTTGCAAGTTTGTCGTGGAAAATGGTCTTAAGAATTCAATGTCAGTCGTCAAAGTGTTACACCAAGAAGAAGTATTTTTGTGTAATTTATCGATTAAAATTTTGACGATATGTTATGATACGATAAGGGGCAAGGACCATTAAGTTGTCAAAAGTCAGCGTATAAATCATAGCACTAAAATGACTCATTACCTCGGGTGAGCTGTCGATAGCGGTCAAATCACTCTCGCTAGCACTAAACCTCTTGGTCAGGTTCCTAAGCAGGGTGAAGACAGTCGGATTCTTACGTCTGAGCGACCCAGTAGGGCGCAGTCCTGGTAATCCAGACCCAGCACGTCTCAGTGATCCCTACCATACCTCTGGATCTGGTGATGGGTTTAGGGGACAATTCGGTGTCAGAGTGGGAGCTGAGAACCCTGCTTCTAGTCTCAAAGTCACGTGACCCTCTGCTTCTAGTCTCAAAGTCACGTGACCCTCGATATGCAGTCTCGTTAAACTCAATGTTGTCTATTTCACAGGGTTTAGGAGGTAGGATCTTCACCTCCGTGTAGGCTGCTTGAGAGTAAATACTGCTGCTACTACCTGGTCTCCAGCGATGAGGTGTGGAGTTACTTCTCCTCTTCTCCTTGTTACTAGGAGTCCTGCTACTCTCTCTTAGAACTACCTCCGCGTACTGAGCAGATGCCTGATCCTCTGCGTACTGATCCTCAGCCGGGTGCGAGGGTTCCAGGTATGTAGGTGTAGGATCTGACTCAGGAATAAACAGATCCTCGTAAATCCCCTTGATCTGACCCTCAATGTGCTCGAAACTGGAGCTGTTAGCTCGTCTGTGGGACTCCTCTATAATCCGCCACTTGTCTTCTATTATCTGCCAATTCACGTAGGGAGCCTGGGGAGTGTCAAGGTCTTTAACAACAGAGCTGTAGTTAGGCTCCTGAGGTGACATCACGTGGTGTGATGACGTCACGTGGTGTGGTGACGTCATGTGAGGAGGTGTCCAGTTAACATAAGCACTGCCACGCAGCGGACACATGGTTTCTGTATCCTGGCTTTGTAACATCAGAGTCTGAATGTTAACATAGTCCGAGTAACCATGTTGTCTGGTCCCTTCACTACCCTCACTGAAGTTTGGGGTGTAGGAGTCCTGTATCTCTTCCTGGCTGTGTCCCGGACCTGCTGCCTCTTGACTATCTGGGCTGAAACTCTGAGCTTGTGCCACAACTTCTCTCCTACTACCAGCAGTAGCTAAAGAGTAATCAGTACAGTAATCCGGTCTACTGTTTACATAGCCCTGCTCGTCACGTGGGGTGTTTGTTGTTGTAGGACAATGCATATCAATGTAATCACCACTTTCAGTGTACTGCAAGTACTGCTCACTACTCAGTACTGGGTGTTTGTCACGAAACTCAGGATGTGTTTCAGGATGTGTTTCAGGGTTTGATGACGTCACTTGGTGTGATGACGTCACGTAGTGTGTCTGGTCATGTCTAGGTGGAGGGTCAGGGAAGTTGTAACAGTTGTAATAATCAGAGGGTGTGTTGTTCTGCTCGGGTGTTAGTACTAGTTTGTCAGGTCGGGCGGTGTGTCCGTGTGTTGTGTCCACGTGTCCGTGTGTTGTGTCCACGTGTTCGTGTGTTGTGTCCACGTGTCCGTGTGTTGTGTCCACGTGTCCGTGTGTTGTCAGAGTTAGTGTTCCAAGGTTGGTGTGGTGTACAGTGTCCGCCTGAAATTGTACATTATCATTATAATATTGTCTTTCTTCACAACAACTTGTTGGTCTTGTCTTAATGTTAATAGTCATGGTCTAATGAGATTGGGCCAGACATTTTTTCGGAATTCATTATTATTCTTGTCGATGGTACCAGGCTAAACTCGGTTAACTTTTCTCACCTCAACTCAATAACCACGAGGGTTACTTGTAGTTGTAGTTGAAATATCATGGAAGATTTTTTAATGTCATGCTTTAAAAACACTAAAATAACTCCCAGATTGAAGCCACAAACTAGTTAGTAGAGATCTGAAGAAGCCAGAGTGAGCAGGACTGTAATATAAATGTGGATGACACTGAGTTAAAGACACACGTGACACATACTATCACGTGACACCGACTGTCACGTGACACATATGCCCATATGGGCTGCATGACAGTTGTAATCAGGTAATACAATCCTGCAACAAGTTTCCACATTACACCTAGTGTATTATAATATACCACTCTGTATGTATAATATATACCGGGGTATTATTAATATTATGCGAATATTATGACTATCAAATAACAGAGTACTCTTTTCCCCTCCCTCTCTCTTTCTCTTCCTAAGACATTATAACCAAGCTTTTTCGCCTCCTTCCTCTCCCTCTCCTCTCCTCTCCCTTCCTTTCCCTCCCCTCTCCCTTCCTATCTCCCTTCCTATAATCCTATCTCTCACTCTCTCGCTATCGCTATCGCTCTCCCTCTCCCTTCCTTTCCCTTCCCTATCCTTCCCAATCTCCCTCCCCTCTCCCTTCCTAATTCCTATCTCTCTCTCTCTCTCTCTCTCTCTCTCTCTCTCTCTCTCTCTCTCTCTCTCTCTCTCTCTCTCTCTCTCTCTCTCTCTCTCTCTCTCTCTCTCTCTCTCTCTCTCTCTCTCTCTCTCTCTCTCTCTCTCTCTCTCTCTCTCTCTCTCTCTCTCTCTCTCTCTCTCTCTCTCTCTCTCTCTCTCTCTCTCTCTCTCTCTCTCTCTCTCTCTCTCTCTCTCTCTCTCTCTCTCTCTCTCTCTCTCTCTCTCTCTCTCTCTCTCTCTCTCTCTCTCTCTCTCTCTCTCTCTCTCTCTCTCTCTCTCTCTCTCTCTCTCTCTCTCTCTCTCTCTCTCTCTCTCTCTCTCTCTCTCTCTCTCTCTCTCTCTCTCTCTCTCTCTCTCTCTCTCTCTCTCTCTCTCTCTCTCTCTCTCTCTCTCTCTCTCTCTCTCTCTCTCTCTCTCTCTCTCTCCTAAGTCATTATAACCAGCCTCTCTCAGACTCATTACGCCCTCTCAATAAGCACTACTAAATGCCCATATAAAGCACTACATGTCCACACAGTGAGCCACACCTCCCCTACAACCACCCAGTGTCAACTATATCGGCTACATGCCCTTATATGGTGCTGCAGACGGTACAATTACAACTGTAACCATCTACGTAGTTTAGGGAGGGTCTTATATCGTAATCAGTGAGGCAATAGTGTGGCGTATAGAGAGAGAGCCGTGTTGTTATGCAATGTTAACTGATGAAATGCTTGATTTTTATAATCACAAAATCAAAGATATTGGTTCAATGTGAGAGAATTTGACGAATCTATAAATCAAAACGTCAATTTTATACAGAGAAAGAGAAAAGATAGGGTAACCCCATTTCCCAAAAAAAAAACTTAGAAATCTATAATTATGGGCCCCCTCCCCCCACAGAGAAAGAAAATGAATCAGATTACGGGACTAAATCTGTGAAACATTACGGCTAGAATCACAAGATAGGTGATCTGTGACAAATAACACAGAGTAGATCAGTAGGTATTATCAGCTGGATATTCCACCTTTTTAAGCCACTGAAAGACATGCCCAGCAGCGTCCTCAAACAACAGAGAATCCTGATCCTCCGAATCAAAGAAACACCCGTCACACTCCACCAACTCATCCTCCAGCAGCTCATCATCAGCATCATTATTATCATCATCAGCCTCATCCACTTCTATCCGGACAGGACTCACTCCCGCCTCCTGCGATACAACACGAGTAACCTACACATTCCCTACACATTCCCTACACATTCCTTAAATAGTTTCCTACCCTGCGTCGGCGGAGAAGAGGGGAGTGTTGGAAGCTGCTCCAAATATTACGGGTCCGCGCGAAGAGGTCCTGACCCGCGATTCCGATGCGGTCGAGGGTGCGGGAGCGGACCAGGACATGGCTAGGGTGGAGGAGACGCGGGCGGGGAATTGGGACGCTCAACAGTGAGCTCTCACTCATGTTGGGGTGGCAGTGGTGGGGAGGCCATCTCACCGCAGTACCATCCTTCACCGGGGGGCTACAAGTTAGTTTCACATTTTACAAGGTTCTAAGAGTTAGTTTCACATTTTACAAGATTCTAAGAGTTAGTTTCACATTTTACAAGATTCTAAGAGTTAGTTTCACATTTTACAAGATTCTAAGAGTTAGTTTCACATATTACAAGATTCTAAGAGTTAGTTTCACATTTTATAAGATTCTAAGAGTTAGTTTCACATTTTACAAGATTCTAAGAGTTAGTTTCAAGAGTTAGTTTCACGTTTTACAAGATTCTTAAATGACGAAAAATGACTATTCAAGGCGAAATTGGCGAGAAAATTGCAGCTCAGAAAGTTATTTGGATGAAAGGTGAATGCCAAATTCTCTAAACTCAAATAAAAACATACGAATAGCAAAATGCTATTCAATAGGATGGACCAAAACGCACAGAGGATAGATCGCCAAACGGTGACTCTAGGCATCTCCAGTTTGAGAAGATAATAATTGAAACTTCTATATTATTTACCACAACCAGGCAGTTGTAATGTAAGCGCTTACTCTATAAATTAATCAAGGAATCACCAAAATTGGTAAAAACATCGTGAGAAATTTTAAACTTCATCTTGGCATATTATTATATCGAAAAAAAGGAAACCTAACCTACAAATCAATATTGTGATATATTTTGAACTGAGGCAAGGACAACCAAGTCGGGTAGTAAATACTGAACACTGAGGAGTTGGATCAAGCAGCTCAATTCGTGATATAAATATTTTTAAAAGACCACTATCAGTACTAAAATGCTTTTAGAGATTGACTTGTTTGGTTAAACTGTAAGATTACAAATTACCGTTGATATTAGAAGCAGAATGTCCATATAAAGATATAAAGGAGCCTTATTCTTATACTACATATTATTTGATGAAATTATTTAAGCATATTTGACATTATCACTTCGAGATGGCCAGGCCTACTCTCATGCTGTCTATATGTGATGATTAACTCTGAAAAACTAGGGACAACTGGGGAATGATCCCAGAACCTCGAGATTTCGCGTCTCTTGCTCTACCAATTGATTGGCAATTGATCGGTGTAGTTGGTGTTGTACACACTGCACTGATAATGATATCACGTTGTACGTGTAATGTAAATATAGTGTGGATAAATGCGAATATATATTCTAAATAACTGATAAAAATTATATTCCACACAAAGCATGAAATTGTGCTGTATATGAGTGGTGATTTCGCTCTGAGAATCAGGGTCAGTAGCTCAATTGGTAGAGCAAGAGACGCGAAATCTCGAGGTTCTGGGATCATTCCCCAGTTGTCCCTAGTTTTTCAGAGTTAATCATCACATATAGACAGCATGAGAGTAGGCCTGGCCATCTCGAAGTGATAATAATAATTAAAATGTTTCGCAGATTGGCAATTGATCGGTGTAGTTGGTGTTGTACACACTGCACTGATAATGATATCACGTTGTACGTGTAATGTAAATATAGTGTGGATAAATGCGAATATATATTCTAAATAACTCATATTTGACATGGTATAAAAATTATTAACCATCCTCAATGTATCAATAAACCATATAAACCATATAAAGTAATCTCTAGATTCGTATAATCTTTAATTTCTAGACTCTTATAATTCTCTGACAGTTTATTAAAAACTACTTTCAGTTCAGATAAACATTTATTTAGTGTCACTAATCTACCAAACACTGTAACCTTCGTCGAAAACTAGCAATAATTTCATTAAAAACCAGGGGTAGAAAACGTGTGTAATCTAATTTGTAAAACTGCATCGTTAATATTATACACACCAGGCCAGACTAAGGGCTCTGGAAATATGCAAATGCCATTACCTACCAAACAGTTCAACAACCCAACGGCTTAAAACAATGTTCATTTTCTAAAAGATCTCAGATATAATAACCGTGTACCAACTAAACGATAATTTGACCAAGTTAAATATGATTAAGAATGACTACCCAACTAGATCTAATAAACCAAACACGCCAAAAAGGCAACAGAAGAGAAAGCAAGGCTCGATACTACAAATAAGATGATCACCAACAACCTCCCCCACCAGACCTAATTAGACTAAAACTCACGAAACAAGACAAACCCAGGCTAGTACAACAAAGTTTTTCCCTGAAACTGGTTTGAACTTAACCGTTTAACTAATCAACTTAAAAAGTTTGCGAGGAGAGAACCTCTCAAAAGTAGCAGGCTCCAGACGGGTGAGCCCAAAACAAGGACTACACCACAGAGTTCAGGTCAGACTGAGAGGCCAGTACCACTAAACCAGGCCTCTAAATACCATGTAGTGCTCTAGAGTACGTAGTGTGTACAGTAAACATAATGATCAGTTAACATGGTAACGAAACAAGCGTAATGTACGCTAGAAGGTGTGGTGTTCTGTGTCTACATCCACAAATAATGACAAATGACAAACAAGAATAAGAACAAGATAGTACAGAAGGTGAATAATATTCTTTTCCAGCCAGCACAACGAGATCAACTAGGATATACCCCACACACACACGCTCACGAGCGCCATATCCACCAACCACAACACAGCACCACCACAGACTGACCAATCAGAGAGCTGGGATACCATCACGTGACAGTTAATGATGGAAAATGATGATGTGCGCGGGTTAAACAGCCGAATGTCTTATTAGTCATTAAGTTATTAAACTGATTAAAGCCAGGGAAAATTAGCCACGTGACAGGCTGTAATTCTGCTTGATCTCAGTCAGATTTGGTGCACTGGATTACGTTACCATGGTTACAGGACTGTACCCGGGTAATGAGCCTTACCACAGAAAACTAGCGTCACCATGGTTACACTAGGTTACCATGGTTACACTAGGTTACCATGGTTACACTAGGGGGAAACCATCTTTATAGAAACGCAGTACCACGTACAACTTGGGAGAGGTAAAATACGTGGTAACGGTATTATGTAAACGACAAGAGACGATGGAAACAGTATATGGCAGACAGCTTGGTAACCAAGTACAATTTACCATGGTTAGCATGTACAATTTGGCTGGGAAAAGATCAAAGATATTCGCGGAACGTACAAGAATACCGGGCCCTGGAGTAATTTAGCTGTCAAATAAATGGAGGTGAGGAAGCAAAACCATTTGAACTGAAGGCATTATATATAATTTAATTCATAAAGGAAATATGCCAATGGAAGACTGGCACCATTAGTTAAGCCCACGTAGGAGAATACGACATATTTATATAATATGTAACCCATATTATTATATAATACCCATATATTACATCCCACGAAGAGGAAGTAAATAAAATCTAACTAATGAAGTAAGGAGAAAGTTTGCCAAGATTGAACTTAGGGTTCTAGAACTCAAAATACCACCGCGTCGTCACGACATGCGCGAAATGAGCTCTAAAAACAAACGAGACGAGGATTTCATTATGCAATATGCTCCTTTATTTAATGGCTTTGGCTGGAATAGTATCATTTCACTTGTACTAGATAGACTAGATCTAATATTCACTAAAATACGATAGACTAGATCTAATATTCACTAAATACTATAGACAAGATTTAATATTCTCCGATCCAGGCCTTAATTGCACTGGAGAAAACTGATTTAGACTGAATCAACATTGAACACGACTAAATGGAAGAAGAGAAATAAAACAACACCATTAGAAACATACAGTAAGAATAAGGGGCGTGGTGACTAAGAAGGTGAGATACTGCATCTCAAATTACTGTGTACTTAACGGGGACTAGCTGGAAATCAGCGAGTCTGATTCCTGAATCCTGAAAGTCAGATCTATCGGTTTTAAGTAGAGAATAAAACAGAGCTTTTCAATGACGTCGTACGCACTAATTGCTTAATAGGATGAATTTTGTAGAATCTAAACTAAAACGTGAACTAAAGAAAGTGTAAAAGAAGCCGGCACATTAGAAGAGAAACAAAGCTCGTTTGATAAGACAGCACATATGAGAGAGTCGACCATAATATAAATAATGTAATAGGGTACGTGATACCGATACTAATAATATATTCATCGTTTTACATTTTACATTCTCAATTAAATTTTCATGAAACTTTATTTCGACCAGATAACAATTAGTTGATATGCTGCACCGGAAATATTAGCCATAAAATCAAGTTAGGCTGAACCACAGACCTAAGATGAGAAGTATGTATGATACCGGGCGAAAAGTACGTACTTGTACTTTCTTTTGAAAAGTACGTATGATACCTCAGTGTACGATTCAAAAAATTTTCAAACTTATTTTCACAGGCGCGATGTAACTTTTTTTAGATCCGACGTTTTATTTATTGGAAACTCCCGACTTCCACGATTGAAATTTCATTGTCATGATGGTTTTGAAAGCCATATTCATGGAGATAATAGAAACACTCAATCGCAGATAACAAAGAAAGTTTAATAAGCTTCATCATTTCATCAAAACAAAAAACAATGAACTTTCTAGCATCATCATTTCAACAGATCAAATTTATTTTCAGCTTTAACCTTAGTTGTAGTGAACGTACCGCGTACGGAACGTTCACTAAAAATAGTTTGTGAACGCGTTCGCTAAAAGATTTTAACGTTCGGAACATAATGAACGTTAATTGCTATTATGAAATTAAAATGCCGGACATAGCCCAATTATCCGGCAAAGTACTAGCGTTTCCATTGCCAGGCCTTCAGGGGAAACTCGGTTTGCCACCCAGTTTATTATGTTGGAGAGACTGAAGGGTTCCAAGGATACTTTGATTTAGACTTATATTGATCCAACCCTTACTGAGTCTGTTAGCAATAAAAGTAATGCATACAAGAATTTGTTTGAGTGCGCTAAAGATTTAGTGTTTGACCCCCATTTCTGGATAGAAGTCGACTATTTATGCTCAATTCTCGAGCCGATAATAGTCTTGCCTTTAACGTTTCAGTTTTGCATTAGAGTAGATGTAGATCAATTTGTTGAATCTCTCAGGCTTAGTGCGTAGTCTTCTACTGCAGTAGATATACTCCATGTCTCTAAAATTTTGTTCACAGACTGAGGAAGAAGTCAGAACACTAAAAACTTTTCTAGCGATCAAATGGAGAACCTCATAACTCTGTGGGCTATAGTATCTCCAATACAACATAGGATTTGGTAGATTCTGCAACGAATCCACTTCGGTGTATAAATTGAGCCCCTCGCTGTCCACATTTAGCCTGTAATGCTCGAGTTCTCTCAGGGCGATACCGCTGTCAAACTTCATCAGTCTAGCTGTAAAACTCTCGCTAAAACTCTTCTTTGATGA
Organism: Bolinopsis microptera; assembly: GCF_026151205.1. Classification (NCBI taxonomy): domain Eukaryota; kingdom Metazoa; phylum Ctenophora; class Tentaculata; order Lobata; family Bolinopsidae; genus Bolinopsis; species Bolinopsis microptera. The sequence continues at coordinate 5,054,804 of NC_087079.1, read as the reverse complement.
TCTACAACTTATAAGACTCTGAAATCGCGCGAAATTTTAAAAACCGCGCGAAAGTTTGACACGTGCACTACATTATTGTATCTGCGTACTTTTCCGCAGTATTTTAAAAGTACGTACTTGTGCGATACTTTGAAAAGTACGTATGATACATACTTCTCATCTTAGCCACAGACATGTCATTAAAGATGATCATAATTATGATAATTATAATCGTCATCGCTATTTTGTCTGAAGAGTGAAGACCTAGATGAGGGTTGAGAGTACTGGCTAAGAAATAAAAATACCACGCACGTACTTCGGTTTTTAAATAAATCTGTGAAATTAATGCGAAATCAAAATGACCCGTTAATTTAGCCAGAACAACGACCACAGTAAGTTATGAGCACTTTTGAAACTTAACCCCTAATAAACAATAAAATTACAACGTGACCTTATGGACAGAACTAAGAGTTTTACGAAAGTCCTGGAAAATGTGCCGCTAAAGAGCTCGAAATACGAAATCATGCCCCTTTAAAGTAAGTGTCACGATCAGGGCACTGGGTACTGGCCAGAGAATGTGTAATTTAAAACCATTATCGATAATAATGCTCCTGTTCGAGGTGCATTTACTCAAATATGAATCTGTTAACTGGAAACATGAATAATTGAATAAGAGATTAGCACAAGGCCAAGGTTAAGATTTTGAATCTAGACTCAGTGCTTACAGTTACACTTGTTCTAACTCCTTCTAGTATTCTATTTTTAATCTAGTACTTTTTAATCCAACTAATACGTTCCTGTTAATTTACTCTGCTATCTAAGTTGGACATTTTATATTAATAATTATAGCACTTGCTCAATGTTCCACTCAACTCAAACTGATTTAAACTGAACTTTATCATGCCCACCCGGCAAACAACACCTTGAACTAGACATGAACCCGGACAGGGCTCCGGACAATAGCTATAATCCGGAAAATGAAGATGTGCGAGCAAGAAGAAGAAGAAGACATCATTACAATACAATGATTATAGACTTATCAAGCACAGCAATCTATAACAACACGTGAACATTATGCCGAGCTTGTTAAAATGAAACACTATACACGATCACTGTTTCTGGTATATTCGGAAACGGAACGGAAAGTCGGCCATCTTATTTATTCAGTTCGAAACGGAGCCGAAAGTTAACAATATCCGCCGTCTGATTCGTTAAGTCGTGCAAATTCACGGTGCAATTTGAAACAAAACCGTAAAAAAAGATAGGAGATGAATGATGTGCGTGGTAGCATAATACTATTTTAAATTGGTTAACCAAAGCTCGTGAGTAATGAGTCGCACGTACATTTGGCAACTCTCCATTCTTACGTGCATAATGATTAATAAGGAACTTTAAATTTGTGTAGATTTTAAATTAACATGCGTAGTATGCTGTACTTGATATCACGTGATCTCCATAATATGCTGAACTTGATATCACGTGAGGAGACGGATTTAACATTTTCTTGAAGGTATTGCAATTACCACAAATACTCAAGTTGAGTACTTTGAAACGGAAGTTACGTGTAATATGATCATATCATACGCAGCTAACGTTTTATATTATAATAACGCAATATAATGCGGAAATGTTTTAACACGACAATACTACTCGCCAAGTAAAAAAGGTATTGGGGATATTACTTGGTTTTGCAATAGGGTTTTAACAACAAATTCCCATTAGTTAAGCTCCGCTCTATGGAGGGGAGGGGGGCACTCCATAATATTAGGTATATTATTAAAATATGGGGTTGCCCCCCCCCCCCCCCTCAACTTTATGCAATCAAGTTCGATTAATGAAGCTTGGCTTGTCATGGAGGCCTGGTTTTTAATGGTCAGGACTATGTAAGCAGGTAATATATAATATATAGTTCATGTACCTCGGATTAATTGTTTTAAAACAGGTGCAATATCTTGCTAGGTTTTATTACAAAGCTGCATAAAACCGGGTTTCAGTCAGGGTTATCAAAATAGAACAATCTCCTGCACTCATGCACTGCAAATCCAATAAAGCTATAGTTAGGGTGCCTTCATTCGAGGGCCGCTAGATTTGTATCTTACTGTGTATTGTACTTGTTATTGTACATGTAGAGCAGGGCCTATTGTAGGACCCTACACTCTCTACACACACACTAAATACACTGATAGTGTTATACCCTGAACACCACACAGTTCCTGTACAGTGTACACACAGAACACCACAGTTCCTGCACAATGTATACAGTGTAGTTCCTGTGTAGTTCCTGTGTAGTGCACACACAGAACACCACAGTTCCTGTACAATGTATACAGTTTAGTTCCTGTGTAGTTCCTGTGTAGTGCACACCGCACAGTAATTACACTGGACACAGTGTATTTCCGTTTCACCTAAACACACACAGTACTGCGGGTGGTTACTTGGGTGGACACCGTTTGGAGTGGCTAATAGCGGCTAAAAGCGGCTTGAAAGATGGTGCTTGGTACGGCTAGAGGTGACCAGTAAAGTGGATATAGTTGTGATTTGGGACGGCTAGAGGCACGACGAGCAGCAGATTCAAGAGACTTGAGATGTAGAAACTAAGGACGGGTACAAAACTATTACCAATGTTCTGCCTCTATCTCTTTCAGTATTGCTAACTATAGACTGACTTGAGAAACGAGTCGCCGAAAAGCTTATTAATATAATTTTATATCATTAAAACAGCTATGATAATAAAATCATATTAATGAACTCGAGTACGACTCAACCGATCATTATCAATACAAACAAATAAGTCAGACTTGATTCTGAGACTTAGAAACAACAAATTTAATCTGTGGTTAAAAGAAAGCAGCTTTGTAACTACTGTGTGGTTAAAAGAAAGCAGCTTTAAAGTTGAAGCGATTGGAAGAAACTGGACTCAGTTCAAGCTATTATAGAGTTATAGAATGCTGTTTAGGGTACAGACTACAGCTAACGGTACCACAGAGTGTAAACTACAGTGTTTTATCTTCAAAAGGTTGTAAACGGACCCACATGATAAAGGAGCAAATATACACAATAGCGAGGCTAATACCCCTGCAGATTATAATATACAGGGGACGTACACAGTACAGTGTACATAATGTTAGAACATTAGAACACTGAATAGTCTTACTATCACTCTTGTATTATGTAAAATTCACTGACTTTCTTTGTCCCTCTTTTTAAGTATGGAGATGTTATTTGAACTAACACAATTATTTTGTAGTGCAAGATGTTCCAGTGCTTGACTCTCAAGTATTTTCCCTGGCAGTACGCTAAAATATCAGCGAACCTCCCAGTGATATATGGGATTTGACACTGATATTAGTGAACGTCTGGTGATATATCGACATTAATAGACCCTCTAGCGATAAGAAATTAGGGTCACAAGATACCCTGACACTCGACAAGAGGATGAACACAGACAGATCCTATGTCTCTTCTCTTATTGTAGAGGTGGAAAGAGCGGGAAAATGTTAGAATTTATTACCTGGATAGATTATGTTTGAAATATTAAATTATATGATGCAAAACTAGTCACGATGCATGCAAATAGTGGCACGAGACCAATTTTGCACTTTAATATAAGTTATCTCTACAATTACTAGCCATCTCTTAATTAACGACAGCAAATATCGAAAGAAGAAATAAAACCGACCTATTAAAACTCGATTAAGACCCAATTAACTAATTAACGTACCATGGAGGGTGTGGTATCATTCTCCTTCCCAGGTAGAGGTGTGTTCCTGTTAGCAATTGCCATTGTTAGTATTTAGTAGGTACAAAAACAGAGTCAATGTAAATCAAAGATTGAGGACAAAAAATAAATTTCAAGTCGGTCTGAATTCGAAATTGTGATATTACAATCTTTCTTTGTATCTAAATCATAACTAGAAGACTCCCTTTAACCGGCTTATTTTCATTTGTTTTCACATAAAAGCGTTTACAGCAGGGAAAACAAATAAAAATCCCGATAAATAGAGAAAACAAATGAAAATCCCGATAAATAGAGATTCCAATCAACACCAAATACATATATAAATGTGACAGTTACCTGGGGTCACTAGGAGTGGAGGCGGAGTACTTTACAGGAGCACCGTAATCGTGAAACGAGGAGAATCGAGTGTCTTGACGGTTCTGAAACATTAAGAGCTGATCGATCTGTTAGTATTCTGCTAATTAGGGATTAATTAGCTAATTTGTTGGTGGGGAGATCTGTGAGTTTGAATTGTGAGAGGTATTTGATTTTAAAATCAAAGGCTGTTTTACTCCATCTATCTCACTGTTATGAATTAAGATTGGTACTAGGCCGATAAGCTTATGTGATTGTACAACGGCTAATAAAATCATATTAATCAACTCAACTGCGACTAAACTGCAACACAAACGATCATGATCATTATCAATAAAAAACAAATAAGTCACCAAACAAAATATATCATCAACTTATTTAAACTTTTAAACATTTACCTGGCGTAGTTTAATCGGCGGTAAACATCAAATACAAGCTAATAAAACAGGAGAATATGTTCAAACACAAATACTTGTCAGTACTTTTGGCGGGAAAATTCAACACATTGTACAAATATGTGAGATAATATATTATGAAGGAGCAAACTATTTTACACAGTAGGACAATCTTTTCAACACATAATTAGGAGACAATAAATCGGTATGACGGCATACAATGGTCCAATTGTTGTACAAAAGAGCCACAATTGCACGTGCTACAATTGCACGTGCTACCTAGTCGGAAAGGTGGTAGGAATTTGTTGTATCGAGATAATATCATTCACAATGGGCTACAGACAAAAACGTGATTTGTCATGACTCATCTGGTCTTCAAACGTTAAAATATGACAAATTTGATCGTGGTACAATAAGACATAACACTTTCACTGACTGACGGTAATGTTTAAACAATAAAAAAGTAGTGGTTCTTAGATTAGAAAGTTAGAACAGACCACGATATTCAGTTCAACACAATACAATATTTGCTCGTGTAACCTATTTACAAGCGTATATCAAAACTAACACAAAACTTAATAATCGATAATCATGTAACATTCGTTCATTCATGTAACATTGAATAACGGCAAATAACAACCTAACATATTATTATAATAATTGCAGTTTACACCGAGTAGTTTACGAACGGTTAATAAGCAAACTAACAATACTATGAGAGCTATAACTCCTGCTGCTGATGCTGAGAGACCGTTTAGCTGGGGCCAGCTGCTCATTGAAATATTCCGTCACAGAAAGCCACCACGTGCTACTCGCCTTATCAGTTCGTTAATTAATTAATTACTTAATTAATTAATTAATTAATCATTCAATTGACTAGTTAATAACCTTACTAATTAGCTTGAACCAGTTGGTCAATGGTCATTAGATATATATAATATATTACCTACCCGCCTATCAGTAAATTACTTGTGTTGATGATTAGTAATAATTAGTAATAATTAGTTGATTAGTAATTAAGTCATTACTTTATTATTTACCAGTATTTATTCATCTTAATATTATTCTTAAGATGTCTCAAGACGGTGTCTCACGGTGTCTCAAGACCCACAAACACGGTGTCCTTTTCGTTTGTGTTTAGAGATGTAAACTTTCAATATTCAGTATAAAAGTATAATTATAAGTAGACCCAAATGGTAAATATTTAGTTCCAGGAATTAGGAAAAAAAGGATTGCGTACGAAATAATCTGCACCAAATATCGGAAATGATTTACAATATCATCATTATTATATATTATATAATATCAACTTTTCAAATTCTGAAACTTGGTAAAACTACTTCCACTATATTTTTTCAAACCCACCTGTATTAGAAATCTTGTCCGAAGTGATTTCGAAATTAATTTATTGACTGACATGCTTCAAGAAACTTGGATCAAACAAGTCGACCAATAAAATGTTAAGCAATGGTAGCCGGGTACAATTCAAAGGTTAAGAATAGGCCTCATCAAATAAATTTCTTAAAGGTAACGACTTAGTCTGAGAGTTGCTGAAGCATCGCTGAAATCTACACTTGAGCAGCTATACATAATGGAGATGGGCCAAGGTGTGGTGGTATTATATTCAAACTATTCCAAATATGGTCATTTGGAATTGATGTAAAACCGCAAGATTATGGTTTGATACGTACAATCAAATTCACCTTTGCTTCAACTGGAAAGGGGTGATTATTCATTTTAGGCTAGCTACCAAATTTTAAATTACAAAACCCGATTTTCAGATAGAAGTTGAGCCAAGATGTTTAGATTCCTTGCACTTATTAATATTGGTCAGTGATCACTTAGTGTTGACAAAAACACTTTTAGGCGACTTTGTGTAAACTCCACGTTATGATGGTTAACAAGGTTTTTTGAGTTCAAAATTATCCATATTCAGTTATTTAGATATTATTAAAATAACAACGATTTAAAATTCAAAACTAAAGCAAATTCAGCTCCAGCCATAAAATTCAAATACTTACTTGGAAAAGTGTAGCAATCCAATTCGCGCATGCAAATAGAAGCTCAACAAGAATTGCGCCCGTTGTTTCGTTTTGGCGGACGCTAGATTTCCATTTCACATTTACTATAAATTTAAGTATAACTATAAGCTCCAATCAGCTCACTTCAATCTTCATGATAATAATATTGATCAATTATGCATCAAATACGGGAAACACTTGAAATTCAGTTCAATTGCCGTAGAACTTAACTTGTATCTGTAATTCAAGAAATTATCAGCAAAGGTAAACTATACTCGTGTACACATCAATACACTACGCGTGCCACGTACAAATTGGGTGTATTACCTAATAGTAATATTATACATTACATGCATCATATACACAGTCGCGCCGCGCATTCATAGATCACAGGCTATCTATACTTCTATACATCACATCTCCGCAAGCAATCCTCGCGCGCGCCCAACTTTTTCGTTGCATGGTAACGAACGAACACACGACATATTTAAACCCACCTATCTCGTTCTCCAAAATCCACGTTTTTCTGCAAAAACCTCCATTCGTAACCTTTCACTATTGCCTTTTTTCAAAAGGGTGAAAAGGAAAAAATATCGACCATTTTTTCACGATGTATCAGATCATAACACATTCATAGCAAAATTTTAAATTCGGCGCAATAAACAAAGCAACTTTAACCAACACAGGAAAAAGTTGTCCCACGCTTGTTTTTATATTGATTGATTGAAAGTTGAATTCTTAACATCACTACCGTAAAGGGTATTGTGTTCCATCTTGAAAATGCTATTTTGAGCTGAAAGCGTCTTAAATAATACCACATTCCATTGCATTCTTGCTGTGAATTCTTTGGAACAAAGATAGAAAATATGACAAGGGTAGCAGCGAGTGATCTGGCTTATGTAGCCACTCAACCACTCAAATTCAACAACAAAAACATGCTGCAAGTTTCAGTAACATTCTCAACTCTCAGTGGCTATCCTGACTTGAATAAAGGCATATTTATAAATATGCATATTATTTATATGCATATTATATGCATATTTATAATTTATGTCACTATACTGACTGAGATCAATATTATGAAAGGTTTATCCCTCCTAACTAACGATCATACCTGTTTAATCTTGTCGATATTGGATCTGACGGAGCTGTTATGGTCGTTGCCATGGTTATAGTCGTGATTTGCCATCGCTGGTATGTCCGGTATTTGCTCTCCGTCACTGTCTATATTTGACAGGTTCTCTATCGACCGTCCTGCTGAAGTTTAAAGAAGTTTAGTTGTGTAATGTGTCTGTTGTAAAAAAGTAAATCTGTCAAGACCTCAGCTTTAAAGCAGCTGTTATAACAACGGCTACTATAAATAAAGTCTAACATTTATCACACGCTTCGACATTAAAATGTTTACTACGAAGATGTACATTTGCTATTTAGGCAAGATTAACTCTCCCAACCTTTTAACACATGTTTAATACATAATATTTGATACAAGAGAAACGCCATTTTCGGACGTGAGGAGAGTTAGGACTCCTCCAACTACATTAAATCAATTCCTTCTGTAACGTCCTCAATAAATGTAATAGATTTACATAGTGTTGTAATTAGTTTAAAACTTTGATATTATATTAATAAATTAGTATAATACATATTAATAAATTAGTAATACATAATATATTATAATATATTATCAAAGAACAAGATATAAAACTAACTTGAGCTGAGATTACGAGACGGCACCAAGAACTGGTTCATAGGATCTGACGCGGCACTGCCCTCCCTACTAGAATCAACACTACTCTCAACCTGTTTAACAGCAGTAAGGGGGGGAGGATCGTCTCCCTTGGTGGTGTCCGTGTGTGTGTCTGTACGGGTGGATGTAGTGTCTGTTGTACTGCCAGGTGTATCCTGGTGAGGGTGTGGTGAGTTACACGTGTGTAGAGAGAGTTAGTGTGGGTGTAACTGTGTGAGTGTGGGCATTTAGGAATCACACTTCTTAATTAAGAAAATAGATTGCAAAGTTTTGTGACGTTAAAACTTGAACATTTGAGTTACGAGAAGCCTAACAGATAGGGGACACCGTGTTTAGGAATTATCATTTTACTAAGGAGAATGAAACCACACGAAACAGTTTACAGCCTGTGAACAATGACCGTGTCAAATAAAGTATAAACACTGAGATAGAGGATCCGTAATAACCTGAACAGGAGTGACAACAACATCTGGAGTAGTTGAAGGTTGAACAGCAATCTTAGAGGTATCAACAAGACGTTTAGTTCGAGGATCGGCGTCAGGAACTTTGGGAGGAAGATCAACAACAGAAGCTTTTCGACCGATTATGTTCGTAATCTTAGGCATGATAGGAGTATCATTGGATGTAGTAGTCTTAGATTTAGAAACAACAGGAGGTGTTATCTTAGGCTTAGAAGTGATTTCAGGCGTAATACTAGGTTTAGGAACAACATCAGACGATACATTAGGCGTAGGGGTGACAACAGGCGTAACCTTAGGCTTGGGAGCTAAATCAGGCATAACTTTAGGTTTAGGAGGAATATGAGGTGTTATCTTAGGTGTAGGAGCAATATCTGGAGTAAATTTAGGCTTAGGAGGAACATCAGGTGTTGTCTTAGGCTTAGGACCAACATTAGGCTTGGTAGTAACCTCATGCTTAATCTTAGGCTTCGGAGAGATATCAGGCTTTATTCGACGATTCTTGTCAGTGACATTTGATGAAACAATGTTTGGTTTAATCTGAGAGTCTGATTTAGTAACAGTAGGTGTAGCAGTACCACCCGGTGTACTAGCAATAACATCACCAGACAAGGAGAGGGGCTCGGTAACTACAAGTCCTATCTCTAGCAGGGACGCAGTGGAGTCCTCCACCAACTTCCTCAACTCTTTCAACTCTCTCGTAATGTTCTGGGTAATATCTGAGATCCTGTCAAACTCATCCTGAAACATATCTTCTATATCATCTTCAAACATATCCTCGAAATCATCTTGAGTGAAGTGAGCGGATTCTACTGATTCTGTCAGCTGACGCTTCCAGCCATCTAGCTCCATCATCGATATTTGAGGAGTTCGAGAGCGTTGTTTGTAGTTCTTTACAGAAGAGTCGAGTATAGCTAGCAAAGGATGGCTGTATCGCTGACAGTCCGTCAGTTTGTAATTCAGAACCTTCAAGAACAAGCTATCAATGACGACACAACCGTGAGAAGCAAAAAGACGAAGAAGACAACAGAAGAGTTCTCTTGGCAAGCAAGAATTTACAGCTCAATTGTAGACACTCCAATACGGAAGAAAGAGATATTAGAGTAGAACAGCCAGCTCCGCCACCACACAACACAACAGCAAGTAGAGTGAGAGATTTAGTGCGAATTAAGCGAGCCAGCTGTAAAATATTTCTATATTTGAATATTATCGTACTGTGAGCTAGAGAATGTTATCCAGCCGTCATCGGGAGTGAAATTTTTAATTGTGCATGAATTATTATTAATATGCGTGAGTATGTAATTAGGGTAATTAAGTTTTATATTATGCGGAGAATGTGAATGTAATTATGTTAGTTCTGCTGTGAGAATGTAACATAGAACGGAGACAAGAAATACTTGATTGCTTGTGCACATGCACTAAAAGTAAACAGGTAGTAAAATTATAAAATGTGCACAACATGCTAAGTCGACCAATCTGCAAGTGAGGAGAGGACCTACAAGCGGATCAATGTAGTCAATTAAACGATATTATTTAGATATTTTCACTAGAGCAGAGGGGGAATTACCCTAGGCCTAGGGGTGATGTGACGTCTGGGCTTTGGTACTGTATTCAACATTATACTAAAGAGCGGAAATGAATCTAGACACAAAAATAAATACTAAATCAGCTCAAAATTAGTTGGCTGATTAGCCAGAATAATCACAATTCATCATAACTCAGCTAATTAGCTCAGCCAATTAGCGCTAATAATCCAACTAATTGTCAATCAATTAACTAATTAACAAACCGACACTCTAACTCACCTCTCCCTGGGTCTTAGCCCCAGCGTTAGAGATCCGAGCAGGTCTCTTCAAAGTGGCAGGTTTAGTTGCTATGGGTGGGGGCAGCTTGCCACGTTTATTTGGTTTAATGGACTGCTGGTGGTTGTTTTGGCCTATCATGGGCTTCACCGCATACGGAGAGATGGGAGGAGGGTTAGAGTTGAGACTGTTCCGGTCGAGTGTAGCGGTGGTGGAGACAGCGAGAACTTCCTCACGGTGGGACGGGGTCTTGTTGGGGGAGGGGCGCGAGGCGGTGTTGTTGTTGGAGAGCGTATCTGTGGGCTGAGGGGATCGGAGTGAGGGATAGGGTGTGGGACTAGAGGGGCTCTCAAGCTCAGTGATAGGGTGTGGGACTAGAGGGGCTCTCAAGCTCAGTGATAGGGTGTGGGACTAGAGGGGCTCTCAAGCTCAGTGATAGGGTGTGGGACTAGAGGGGCTCTCAAGCTCAGTGATAGAGTGTGGGACTAGAGCGGCTATCAAGCTCAGTGATAGGGTGCGAGGGTGCGATGTGAGAGATATGGAACAATAGTTACTGTGCTGGATATTTCTTGATAAGGCTTCATAAAATGGGACAATGGATCAAAAAGAACGGGTTAATTTATTAATATCTGTTCATGCACTTTATATCAAAGGGTGACATTATGTATTTGCGTGAAACACTTATTTGTAAAACAACCTTTGCTTTGCTGTCTGTAAGGCTTCAACACACTTTAAAAGTTTAAAAAACTAAAGAATGCACACTCGACCTACCCTTCAAACACATTTTCATGAAATCGCAAAGAACAAAGCTAGCACTTTTATATGAATAGCGCAGTACCACATTAGTACCACAAGCACACAAAACATGGCCAAAAGCATGTGCTGCAACATACAAGATGGTAACTTCAAAAGGGGGCAGGAAGGTTATCATTTTCACAACTCCATTTCCTGCACTGTCAGTCGTACGGAGTTATAAAATAATCTTCACCCTCCCCCTTTGAAGAACAAAACCCGCGTATAGAGCACATGTGTGCGTGCTCAGTGCATAGCATAGTGCGTAGCACAAAGTGCACACTAAATAGCATAGTGCGTAATGCTTAGTGCACTGTGTAAATTGCAAAGTGTCAAACTCACAACGCATAGTGCACTGCAGTAGAGTGCAAAATGCAAAGTCCACAATGCACAACGCATGATGTACAATGCACGATACACAATGTACATTGTACAGTGCACAATGTATAATGTACATTGTACAGTGCACAATGTATAATGTACAGTGTACATTGTACAATGTACATAGCAGTAGCCATACAAAGCGCACGTGAATGTGTGAGAGATAGCGGCCCTTGCTTACCCCGTACTTGCTACCATTTCGAGCATGGTTTTGTGGTCCACTTTTAGCCTGGAATACATTTATTCTATAACTAACTCTGATATCATATCACCTGCTTAATGCTTTACTTAAACCAGGTGTAGAGGGTGCACCTGGATCAACTTCTCGTTATTGCTTAAATGTGGTAAAATGGAATGCTGCTATTTGATGTTGTTCTGCCATTAACTTTAACGTTTTCAGCTTTGAGAACTTTGTTTACCACACTTGACCAGCTAATACTAGCACTTTGCTGGGTAGTTGATTGAGGCACACCTTCTACAACTGATACGTGTAAAGCACGTGCGCTGCGCTCTTAGCACGTGCGCTGCGCACTAAGCACGTGTTGCGCACTTAGCACGTGTTGCGCTGACTTACCGATAATAAGACTTGTTTTATGAACTTCCATCTTAGCTTGGGCGAGAGTATTGCGTTGTTGGAGTTATACATTTCACACTACAAATTACAAATTACAGGTTGGATTTATACATTTCACACTACAAATTACAAATTACAGGTTTGTTGCTTTACACTCATTCAAATACAAACTTTATAAATTATTGCTGGAGAAATAATTGTAGAATAATATTCTTTTAAATCATCTAATTATGGATCAAGTGAGCTCAATTATTACTAAACTTCGCTAGTGTAAAACTTGTCGAACAATCGGACTAAGTTATGAAGATGAAATAATTGGAATAGTTAATTTACAATAAAGATAATTATAAATCACGCGACTATCAAGCAAACAAACGAAACTGCCACCACAAACTACATGCCAATCATACGCCTTACAACACATTACGAGCTTAACAAATCACACCAAGCACCATGAACCAAGTCACATCAAACACAGTGGAAGATAGATATTCACTACAAGGATAGCACGCATCATGTGCACTACACCGGTGTCTACAGCTATAGTCTACAGACACAACTAATACGGCTCAACAATCAACATATTGTGGTGCTGCCACCAACATGTTATCATCTGTTGTGGCGTTATTTAACAAATTGTACTTTAGTTATATATCTTACTGAAATATCATACTGAAATGTTATTATTAAAGGTAGGTTTAAAGTTAAAGAGCACACAACAATAAGTTAAACATGTTCAACACCTGCCACCAGGTAACAGCAGTAGAGGAGCAGCTACAAACTGATCAACACTATTACTCATCACTACTGCAGTGGATATATACTTTTAGTTAGACACGTTGGGACAAGTAAAATATTATTATATATAATAATATATATTATATATAAGAGAGTATAAAATAACTAGAGCAGAGTTGTACTCAACTCGTTTATTTGACATAACCGAGAACTGTGTTAACTTTCTCTTACGTGATGATCGTTAAGAGTCGAATTTCTGATTGTTAGTTCAAACAGCTGTTAAAGTGAAATATTAGTGAAATATTAGATTCTTATTCATTGATTAATATATTTCGGATCATTCTTCAAACTTAATGGACCGTAGTAAGTTTTAGTCATCGTATCTAAAATAAGCTCTATTGTACAACTATCTTACTATCATTATGTCTCTGAATGAGTCGATATTCCTTACTAGTTACTGAACTGAGCTTGAAAACGACAGATATTAATACTGAAACAGGCAGGTTAATGAAGGAGCACAGAGCAAGCACGTGTCTCCGCGGTGAATATAATTTAAAGATCTTCGTGTCAGTTTTAAACGAGTTCTCGGAAGAAAAGGCCCCAAAATAGTGAATACCGCGCAATAAAATCAACCAAGGTTAAATTCCAGGATGTCTCGGATCAATAAACGGCGAATGGCTATTATATGGCGATTAAATATACAATATTAAAGTGCAGACAAAGTACAAACGGGGACCATCAAAGTAACAAAGTCGCGAGGGAGAGAGTAACACTAAACACACTACGCTAAGTCAATGACTATAAATAATAAAACGGGGACTATAAATACATTATATTATAACCAATAACGAGAGAATGGGAACTAATGGCACTAGATGTTACAAGATACTAAGTGAGTTAGACACCACATGACTTGAGCAACATACCAACAACATACCAACAACATACCACCACACACCATCTCACTAAAACATAACACAACGTCTAATCTGCTGCACAAGAGTAAGAGGTCTATCTTTAAAACGATCTAGCTATATTGTATTACAAGAGTGCTGTGATCCAGTCTCTAGGCTATTTACACTTAATAATAGCATTACAGCTGGTGACATAACTCTGGACTAAAGAGGGGCCCAACTAATGGAATGGAATGAGGAAACCTGGCCGGTATTTGGCGTGAAGAGCAGAAATAGTGCAGCTCTAATAAATACACGTACAATATACATGATATCAGCCGGGAAAACAGTACACATATCAGTTGCAGCCTAGAGCTAGGAGACATCTCATGAAGATGGCTACAGATAACATATAACACCTTATCTAACATAATAATAATAGAGCTTCACTATCAGCTGAGAATAGCACACTTGTGCCCTGGGCTACCCAATATTTGTGCCAATATTTTTGTTTTTTGTTAGATGTCTACTTGTGTAGTGGTAGTAATTCGACAGCAGTGGGTTCACATTGTGTTTTTGTTTCACTTTCACTCTGACTATTGTGTTTCACTTTCTATTTACAAGCATTATCTCACCTCGGTTCGACTGGACATAGTGTATAACGCGTGCTAAAGGTGGTGTTGATTGTGTATACTTGTGTTGACAAAGGACGTTTAACAAAAATATTAAGTAATAATGTTTGGTTAGGAAATGTACATTTGTACAATGTTTTACTTAAGGAAGTAAGTTTTGGACTTTTCGGTCATACATCAGTATTCCGACGGCAGTACGGCGGCAGTACGGCGGCAGTACGGCGGCAGTCCCGCGGCAGTACGGTGGCAGTACGGCGGCAGTCCCGCGGCAGTACGGCGGCAGTACGGCGGCAGTCCCGCGGCAGTACGGCGGCAGTACGGCGGCAGTCCCGCGGCAGTACGGCGGCAGTGCCACGGCAGTATAGTGACAACACTTATATCAGACTTTTGATCCAAGTATTTCATGAGTTTGATGATTAGTTCACATTGATTTGTCAATTAAAGAGACGATTTTGATGATTTGTCAATTAATATATTTGGATAAATCAATATTAGTTGTATAAATAAGTTCATACAATATCACTATAACTTTAAATCAGTAACTGTCACCCTGGAGCAATAAAATAATTTACATTTAGAGAATCTTTCCAGCAGCAATTGCGAGTTGTTTCTTCTCCAGAAAGTCACTCTGCTTGAGGATAGCCCCACATCGGTCAGAGAGAATCTGCTGGTTGATCCTGTCAGTCCGCTCCTCCATGAGAATCTGTTTGATGAGACTGCCGAATCGTGGTCTATCAAGGATAATCAGCTCTGCTATCTTCTTCTTGCGGTAGAAGGATCTTTCAGGGATTCGTTTCTGTTTCAGGAACTTTGAGAGGCTGATGGAGGTATCAGGACGGTTGGCAAAGTCTCTGTGCACTCTGTTGTAGGAGGATAAGGCTTTGCCAGCTACAGAGGAGCGGGAGTAGGTTTCATCAGTGTTCAGACGGCGTCTACTAGGTGGTGGTGAGGAACTGGAAGAGGGTCGGGTAGGTGTAACCACAGGTCTTACTAGGCGAGCATTATCAGTATCTGGTGGAGTAGCTCCTCCTCGTCTAGAAGGTATAACAGCTTGAGTGGCACCAGGAAGGATAGTAGGATCGTTGGTAGGACTAGGAGAGAGGGGACGAGATCTACTAGCCAGTAGTGTCGTTCGATGTAAACTGCAGAGGGATATGTTCAGCTGTAGTTCTCCACAAGGTAGTCGAGTGTAGTCCTCCGTCCTGCAATCTTTACAATCTCTGAGTTTGATTTCTGAAAAGTAGACGGACTAGGGATACTGGGGGATGATGTAGTAGAGCTGAGAGAGGAATCCATTCTTCAAGATTTAGGTGTTCAGATGTTGACGATAATCAGATCAGAGAAATACAAAAGATACCAGAAGTACCTGCAATGAATCTGAATTATTTTAATATTTTATTGCTCCAGGGTGACAGTTACTGATTTAAAGTTATGATATTGTATGAACTTATTTACAACTTATTGATTTCTCGAAATATATTTTTAATTCACAAATCAATGTGAACGAATCATCAAAATCATGGAATAATTGGATCAAAATTCTGATATAAGTGTTGTCACTATACTGCCGCCGTACTGCCGCGGGACTGCCGCCGTACTGCCGCCGTACTGCCGCAGGACTGCCGCAGGACTGCCGCAGGACTGCCGCCGTACTGCCGCGGGACTGCCGCCGTACTGCCGCCGTACTGCCGCGGGACTGCCGCCGTACTGCCGCCGTACTGCCGCCGTACTGCCGTCGGAATACTGATGTATGACCGACTTTTCGTGTAAAATAACTGATATTATATTAAGCTACAATTATACAGTTAAAAGAATAAGTCATGCAGCCAGCAGCCATGCAGTAATATAATTTATTTGCTTATCTCAAAATCAAGAGACTCATCATAAAATCCAGTAATCAACAAAGAAATTAATAAGATTGTTAATTTGTTAGTTCAAGCGAAAAGCTGTTTTGAGTAAATGACAGTAAAATGCGGAATGTACATATTAACGTATGTAACGTAAGTAAGTTAATTTTGATATTTCACGGTATTTTATGCAACATTCTTCCTCCATTTGACTGTGAGCGGATAAATCATAAATTAACAAGATACTTAAGTAAGGAGACACAGATAAACATGTATAATTACCTGTAGTTTGGTGAGCGGCAGTATCTCTGCTCCACGTGGCTTCTTCCATACTGTCTCCCCCGTTGTACTGATAAAGAATTTAGTTCAAAGAGCAGTACACACATTCATAGTGATTCACAGTAACATACTGAATAATTCACAGTGATTGGTGATTGTAATCCAGAAATGTGAGTTGCTACCGAGCAACCGTGACTGTAAAGAGTCGAGGAAACACGTTATTACACCATAATTTATTTCCTCCATAACTTTACAAAATTTGTTCTGTCTGACACTGTTAAAATTTAGTGCTATAGTTTGTTACATTACAATGTTTTCTTGTTGATATAAACTTATAGACTTATTATGTAACTTAAAACCTGTTGTGGTAGTAGTTCTTGTTAGAGTTGGGATCGTATAACTCCCACCACTGATTAACACTTGACCCCTTTCTGAAATAGTTTATTAATTAGTTAATTATCATGTTGTTATAATCAATTAATTGTCCTGTTATAATTGGTTAAGTATCCTGTTATAATTGGTTAATTATCCTGTTATAATTAGTCAAAAAGTCAAAAGTAGCTTATTATTATCAGAGCTTTTCATTTAGAAATGAAACAAAATCTTATGTAGCTAGGGCGTGGAGTCACTCTACCTGGTTAAACGTTTCCATTCCATACATAATACTCAATAAAAGTAATATATTTTAAGTGTAATAATTAGTTTAAAATAATTGATGGTAACCCTGTATCCTGATAACCTGGTGAGTAAAAACCCAGTTACCTGGTTAACTGGTTACTTGGTAACCTTGTAACCTAATAACCTGGCAACCTAGTAACCTGGTAAACTGGTAACCTGGTAACCTGGTAACCTGGTAACCTGGTAACCTGGTAACCTGGTAACCTGTAACTGGACACACCTGAGCACCTCACTACACACACACTGTCTACTATGTAACTTGCAATTTGAGGAATGAGTAGAAAAGTCCAGTCTCCCTAGGGATTACAGGGCATTGTAGTTGTTGACAGGTCAGTAGCTTTTACAGTTAAAAACAGTGCTAGTTGGAGTCAAGTACTGACAGCTTGGAGGCAAGTACTGACATGTTCTAGTCTCGACTAGTGTCACTTTGTTAGTCAGAGTTATATTAGTTACAAGGAAACAATAAGTTCTGGAACTAGGTGTGGAGACTGGAGGTGTTACTGGAGGTGTTACTTATTGGTTAGTTCAGGTTATATATTATATATATTAGTCAAGGTTATAATTACGTATTATTATAGATCATTTAACTTACTGAGTGTAACAAGAGTTGACTTCATGAATTGTCAGTTAGTAAGTAAGAGAAAACGACCAGTTCAAGAGAGTAAGTGTAGTGGGTTAATGTTACAACTACAGACTGTTAAAATATTCACATGACAAGTAGGTACTCCAGAACACTACCAAGAATTTGAAACATTGAGTACAGAATGTGCAGTTGCTAGGGGTAGCATTTAAAAAACTCTTAACATCTGGAATGTATAATTGGAATGTATAATTGGAATATTCCCATTTACACAGAACACCTCCAATCTGTCACACACCCACACAGTGTATAAATACATGTAATACGAGTAGGTTAAACAGTGTGAGGTCATGTTGTGAGCTAGTGAGTTAATTCTAGTACAGTCAATACAATTACATACCTGGTGGCCACTACTGATTTTTATTAAGTAAAATTATTGAGTAAAATTATAACAGGCTTACAAAATTATGCAGACTATTCACACTTACATTTTCTATCTGTGTTCGTAAAATTAAAAATGTAACATCATCTGACAATATGAGAGCGTGCTTTGATTTTATTCTTAATCTTAATACAGGGTAGCCTAATGAGGCTTATTGTTGCACGTTAGCGAATAGCTCCCGATGAGATCACTGAATGGGTGACGAAATCACTGATTAAGTGCCGAGATCACGTATCTGCAAGATCTTAAGGCCAGAGGGGGGGGTAAGGGGTCAAAAAATTCTACCAAAATATTATTTTCTAAATCGATTTAATTTTGAATGACAAAAACATTGCCGCTATTCACATATTTGTAGCTGATTAACTTTATTTTATAATTGAGGTTAACCGATTTTCGCAAAATTGACTATACAACATTGAGGTTAATAAAATTGAGGTTAATATTTTATTCCACGCCATAATTTTTCGTTATTTCGGTCAGCAAATGTAAACTCTAAATTTTAGGTTCATAATTATCAGAAAAAGTTATATCCAAACGTGATTAAATGAGGTTAACCTCGTCTTTTAGATATAGCGAGAATAGATCAAATGATAGAGTTACTATTTTCATCGTAAGTTTACGGTATACACATTTCTAAATAGATGACGTGTCGATTGACTTTCTTTTATCTTGGGAAAATGAAAAAAATGAGGTTAACCATCACATTTTGGTACCGTAGGGAGTATACATACGATTCTTACTTATGTTATGTACCACAATATCGAAGTGAGGTATCTATTGGTATCACAATGCCTACAACTATAATCACGTGACAAAGGTGATTTGAACTGACCATATTTTAGTAGAAGATTTTACCCGTAAATGGCTAAAAAATGAGGTTAACCTCTCATTTTTTGAATATCTGACCAGTCAATTACATGTTAACCTCAAAAACTTAATCGTTATACTGTGCAAATGTTTTACTACATATATAATAACATATTGATAAACCAATCCCACTATTATATGGTCTAAAGCGAGGTTAACAACCAAATTTTAAGCAGTTAGTGTTTACAGGAAGTCTTGGTTAACCTCATTTTTTACAATACAAGGACATTAACTACTGAAAGTGGCTAAAATCATTTAGGGGACGGCCAGGTCTGATCAAGCAAACGTTATTAAGTGTATAAAAAGTCCTAACTAACGAACTGTGATACATTCCAGTGAATATTCAAAATTTTGAAAACACTAAATTGCATCTATCTCAAAACACATTTTGTGACTTTCAGTTCCTTAGTTGAGAAAACCAGCCACTCCCTGATATTGAGATTTGGTACAGTGGTTCCTTGGACAACTATCTAGATATTAGATGCAGCGATTTTTTTTATTTGACTCGTTTCTCGAATTATGAGGTTAACCAGCTAAATTTTCCGAATTTTTGACATGGTTAACCTCATAATTCGAGAACTGAGTCAAATTAAAAAAATCGCTGCATCATAAATGAGGATAATTGTCCAAGGAACCACTGTACCAAACCTCAAGATCAGGGATTGGCCGGTTTTCTCAACTAAGGAATCGAAATGTCAAAAAAGTTACAGCCGTTTAAAGTTCCAGTTTAACATGTAATTACAGGTAAACCTCAAAATTGAGCGCGCGATATCTCAGAAGCGCAAGGTCAGATTTTGATCCGGTTTTTTTCTTTTTGCTCGTCTCCAGTAGCTATTATCAAATGTGCAAAAACTACAAAAGTGCCATTTACCCCCCCCTCTGGCCTTAAAAGGGTCATAAGTCATAACTCGGCTAAATTGTGTTAAATCAACTTGAAATTTTGGGAAAGCACTTCAATTATCAAACCAAATGTGAAAAAGAGGGAGTAGCGTGCCTTTTTAATCAATGACATTTTACGAAACTTTCAGGAAATCTAAGTTGGACCCATTTCTATATTCTCTGAAATTTGTGTGCAATTCTGATACGAATTACGTGAGTTATTAAAGGGTTGCGTGTGAGCAGTTACTTCTGGGCTATCCTGTACATTGTCCAAAGCAATATTCTGTTCAATATTGTATAAAATGCTGGGTATTTTTAGATAGCCAAATTGACCAAAAATCTATCCAAATTGAGTTATCTGACTAGAAAAGTAAATAAGACATGGCGTGGTGAATTTTACCATGGTTAGAAGGTAACCAGATCCGGTTACCAGATCAAGCAGGTTGATGATTTCAAATACTTGGGCTCATATATTGCAGAGAGCAGGAAGGACTTCAACACCAGGAAAGGCATGGCTTGGTCAGCCTGTATCAAACTGCAGAAGGTATGGACCTCTGGCATTTCTGACCAGCTGAAAGTCAAATTCTTCAGAGCATGCATCGAACCTGTTCTGCTGTATGGCTCAGAAACCTGGACCTTGAACAAGCAGTTTGAGAAGCGTCTCGACGGGTGCTACACCAGGCTCCTAATGAAAGCCAGGAATCTTTCATGGAAGAAGCATCCAACCCTAAAGCAAATCTATGGTGACCTCCCTTCCATCTCCACCATCGTTGCACAGAGACGTGCCAGATTTGCTGGGCATTGCATGAGAGCTTCAGACCAGGTCATCTCTACCATCCTTCCTTGGCGGCTGCCACAGTTCAGGCGTGGGAGGAGACCACTCTCTTTTCTTGACACCGTAGCCAGGGACACAGGGTTGCGGGTACAAGATCTCCGAACAGTTATGTGCGACAGAACCATCTGGAGACGTAGAGTGGAGGAGATTTCGATCGAGCATCGCCCAAAGTAAAAAGTAAGTAGAAGGTTGAGAATTTTGGCTATTATATAATATAATATATATTATTACTTTATACACATGATATTTACGTTACATATTTTCGGTTTTGTGCCGTACAACATTACATTGAACTTATCATTTTATTAAACAAAGACAGAAATATAACCAAACATACTTTGTGTTACTAATTGAATGGACAGATGACATAAATAACTACTCATAAAATATATTAACGTACACAGTAGCGCCTAGAGGAGCTTCCCAAAGACATTCGCCAGTATCAAGGTTTGCGAACATGGGTTCACCGGTTCTTGGGCATTGTATCTCGACCCATTCGACACTGAAATATGCAACACTAAGCTCGTTATTGGCTTTAATCTCAATATTGAAAGGAAATTAAATTTGTTAATCAATAACAACTTAAGGGTAAATCAATTTAAATGTGTCTAATTGAGGATTAACGACTTCTAAAACGTAATTGTTACAGTTCATAACTTACCCAGAAGCCATGACAATGACATCCCCTGCTCAAGTCCTAATTTGAACTTCTCCCTATTATAGGCATCAGCTGAGATAATGATGTTTAAATATTTTACATATAACAATAAATGGGAACTTTAATAAACAAGTTGGTGTGGGAATTTGTGGCATCGGATTTTCTACAAAACTCAATTTATAGGGTAATATATATTAAATAGTAACACCAAATAAAGCATCAAACTCAATTCCCTTGGGAAAAGTCTGTAGAGCGATTTAAAGTTTGATGGATTAAAATGAATATTACAGTAATAAAATATCCAGAAATATGTAATTGCTCAGTCTTAATGAATTTATTATTCAACACTAATTATCAATGAATTATATTATGAAAATTGAAGAAGCTAGAAATCTGACGTTTCATTAAATTTCATTAATTTTTTAGTAATAAATGAATATTGTGTTATATTGATTATATTCAGCAGCATTATTAAACAGCAGAGTAAGTCTAAAATGTTATTTTTACTAAAAATATACCAATAAATCTGCAAATGATAGAAAATCATAGGTAAAGAAGTAACAGAGTTTAAGGTAACAAGGGAGTTTAGATTACAAATTAATTGGGACCTAAATTGTCTGAGGATAAAATACTATAATAATAATTAAAGCACAACTCAGCAGTTGCAACAAAATTAAAAATATGATATTAACTGCTTATTGTTGATACTTGCAATCTTCTTAAATATTTTAAAAGAGAAACCCTGAAACTTATAGCTTAGACACGTTGCTTAGTAAAGCCCAACGAGAGATGCTCTTCAGTGTGAATTTGTTATTGTCAGATCAAGCACAAGAACACTCTTTACACTTTCTCCTTTCTCCTTTACACTTTCTCCTTGGTGATGCCAACAGGGGGTGCTTTTTCAGCGGGTGCGCCAACAGGCAACGTTATGCCACTGAGCAATCCTCTGACATACTTATTCAATTTTTGTGACAAATTGAATAAGTATGTCTTTAAACCAATTTTAAACTTAAATACAGAGCTTCTCCAAATCATATAATTGTGACAAATTGAAACATAATATCCACTGTATATAAACACATTTTAACTGAATTCAAGTAGAAAATAAAACATTTCGATGATAGGTCTTATTAAAACGATCAACTTACCATCATGTCACTATGTCATGTCAGTGCTTTCCGTTTCCAACTCAAATTCTAAATGAAAATTAAATAATGACAAGGATAATTACTTGGTATACTGGCATACACCAGGGGTGGAGACTGGAGGAAGCGGGGGGGGGGGGGGGAATAGTACTGTTTCAAAGCACCTTTATACCTCTGATTGCTAAATTTACATTATTTTATTTTTAGCAGAAAAAAGCCACGTTGGGGCCCCTGTGCTGCCGCTGAACTAGCCCCTGAGCCACTTATTTCGAGCTTCTTTCACCCCTGACATAAACACTCATGATAAGGTATTTAAAGTCTTTGGCAGCTAGCTTCAGGGTAATGGTTATTGTTCTAATTGTGCGATCGAAAAAGTCCAAGAAGAAAGGGTTTGTTGTCAAATGTAGAGAGCTGTTTCATGGCCTCCGTATGATCCATCCAAGTATTTATACGCATCTTTTGTTCAAAAAAGTACTAACTAAACTACAGAACACTATAATATGTTTATGGATATGGGTAACTTTCTCATTACGGGTATCGGCCTTACAAAATGACACGAAAAAGGAGATGGCTCTGAAATGCACAAAAATGAGTTTTGTTCATGTTTTATTATCCAGATAGGTAGTTCAACAGGTATATTTTTCTTCCCGGGGGTTGATTTGATTGAAAAACCGTAAATTTTGCGATAAAAATTTTCATCTTTGAAATCTTCCAAAAAAACATGCCTTACAAAATGACAATTTCGTAACGGCTGTCATTTTTTAACAGCAGCCTATAGAAATTTGATTTCACCTAGGACAGTTAGATAAATATAATAGATTGAAGATTAGAATAGCTTTTACAGGAAAAAGGATGATTAAAAAAAGTTGGGCAATTTCGCGTGAGATAGTGCCTTACAAAATGACAACCCAAAACGGCATCACTTCAAATCTGATTTGGGAAAAAGTTTCAGTATTCTTTCACGTGTCTTACTGTTAGATATATATGTTGTTTATATTATACCAGTTCTGTTTTTACCAGAATATATTAAAAAAGGAACATTTTTTATACTTTGAAAAAATTTTAAAAATGTCATTTTGTGAGGCGTAAAAATCATTTTTTGTTTTCATACTTGAACACAGTATTTGGTTATATTTGATATTTTCTATGACTGGATAGATCACTTTTCAGTGTTTAGTTAACGTTTGACATGTTTTAGGAGTTGTTATTACTCTCTGCTTTCACAAAATAGAAGCTTTATTTCGTTGAGTTTTGAATTTAGAGTTTGAAATCAAAGAGTTTGAAATCAAAGTTTTGATATCAGAACTGCACTTTTTTAATGCTACTTGATTGTTAACTGTCAGATTATGATTATTTTTAATTCCTTCTTGTATTGACTGTTTCTGATCCATTTTAGATGATGAAAGTAATTCAATCTGAAACATTGTCATTTTGTAAGGCTTTTCGGTGTCATTTTGTGAGGCATTTTGATCAAAATTGATGATCAAACAAACACATTTAGGCTCATCATAAGCTTACTGGGTTTAAGAATACCAATAATTAGGCAAGGGGCATCCAATATAAATATGCCATCTTTGTATCATAAAATAAAACTGTCATTTTGTGAGGCATAACACTGTCATTTTGTGAGGCTAGGTCATTTTTTTGTCATTTCTTCTACCAAAGTCACTAAATCAGTTTTTTTATTTGACCAGAGTAGTCTTTGATTGACATAAGTCATGGTAGTACCTGGTTTTCTGGGGTTAAATTCTAAACTTTGGTCTCCATTCTGGGTAACAGTTAGGCGGGGCAATGACTGAACAGCAAAAACGTCCATATTTATGTAAGAAATATAGATTCTATGTCATTATCATTCCTTGGGAAGTGTTAATTAATGCTTTTTCTTTCATACAGTAAAAGGAATAGGGTTCAATGTATAGGGAACCTAAGCTACAGCATGGTCTATGTGGGCTGTCATTTTGTGAGGCCTGTCATTTTGTAAGGCCGATACCCGTATATCTTTATGTTTGATCCTGAAAGCTGTCATGACTAATGATCATGTTCAGGTACTTGAAAACTGTGTAACACACTTAGCTTGTGAAGCAACAGAGATTAAGAAGCTGCTGGAGACCTTTACTGCTGGAAAATCTTTAAACCATTCCCATGTGGACAACCTCATTTCGACAGCTAAAGCACAATGTACCTTGAAAGCTGCTACTGCTCAGGGTGAGGACGATAATGTTTTGCAATAAAAAAACGAAAAAAATTCTTATTGGTTGTTTAAAAAAGAAGCTAATCTTCTTAGTACAAAACTCTCCTTAATACAAAACTTTAAAAGACAGTGGTTGATGGACTCCAGGTTCAAAAGCAATATCTTGGTAATCTTGTTGTTATAATCTCCACTCAGGCATCAAGAGATACTCAGAAGACAAAATTGATTATATCATCTGGTATAGTGAAACAAATTTTAGTGAAACAAATTTAAAATTTTATCCTTTATTTTACAATCATAATATAATAATATTTATAAGCCTCCGTTTTGAAAGTTTTAAATTTTAATATATTCACATTTCTATTTAAAATTCAATTTAATGTATAAGTCAATAATTAAGGCCGCCAAAGCCGCGCATTCTTGAAAACAGGATGAAATTGTTTATGATTATACGACAAATAGAAATAAATTTCAAACTATCCGTGGATTTTTTTAATAAATCATAATCTTACCTAAATCCAAAGCCAGCTTTGTAAAAATTTACTATTAGATCCAGCCCCTGCACGCATCCGTTCTTATGCGGCGTGGCTCAAGCCGCGCATGCACGTATTATTTTATACTTTTTGCTTTCTAATAAATATTGTGTCAATGTGTACGTCTAAATGTTCATGTTTTGTGTAAACCGAGTCCAATTGAGATTAGTGACAAGGATAAGGACCCAAGTGCCTGTACGGCTTTTTCGGACCCCTGTGGACCACTGCTCTTGAAATCGCTCTACAACTATTGAACATTTATAACTGCTATATAATATATAACATTATTTGACAATTATTATCATTGATCTACAATCTAACTGTCTTGCTGAGGGGGAGGAGTAAAAGCTTCACAAACTAAAATACTTACAACATACACAATTTAAAATATCAAGGGCCAATTTGGTATACCTCTATTTCGTTTTAATATCTAGTATATCTTCACATCTTAATACTATAATGAAATACAATAGGATACATGTTTCGAGAAAGAAAGGTTGGTCCGATTATTAACAAAAGTAAACAAAAGTTCATCAGGGACTCCACGGAGTCGAAAAAGGTACACGGCTGCTGTCTGGTGCTGCTAGGCATTTATTGATCAAGATGTTTTATTGTATTGGTTTTTGATGATTCTATTGTTCGTGACTAATCAAGTTCTAAGTGGGGGTATAAAGTGCTGCTTAAGATACTTCGTCATCTCATGTCCAGTATAATGAATAAGATAGTAAACAATACAGTTTCAGTAGTTGACCCATACAGTTAAGTCCGTCATTACTCACAATTGTTTAATCATCTGTCCAGTGGCGTAACGAAAGGCCCTGCTGACCCCGCTGTGCAGGGGGGCGCCGTCTTAGGGGGGCGCCAAATCGTCGTTTGAATGTGGGACAATTTCGAAAACTTAACTAAAGTACTAGCAAAACTGCGCGTTTTGCTCTAGATACACACTTTTTTAGAGATTTTACCGGCGTATTCTTTAAAATCACCTAATTTGTTCAATTTTAGGGAGGGGCACCAAAAGGGGAGGGGGCGCCAACAGGGGGGCGCTTTTTTCGGCAGGGGGGCACCAACAGGCAACGTTACGCCACTGCATCTGTCAATTGTAAAAGTCGTTGTGTGTTTAGTCGCTGAGTTAGCAGTAAGATAAGTTGTTGCGCGCGCGCGTTTATTCCCGTCGACGTGAGATGTGACAATGAAAACGCTACAGACTTATTGTTTTCGCGCTTTACGTAGAATTTACTAGTGTGTAATACTGGTTAACACTGGGTGTACACTGAGTGTAAGTCGCTAAGTTTCATATACGAGCCGTTGAATATTTCCAATTTTGAGTGTATCGTGAGCATGTTTTACAGTGCACTTGTTTGGTACTAGTGTGTTTGTGTATATATATATATATATATATATATCATCTGTGGAGTATGGTGTGTGGACTGTGGTAAATAATGTGTTTAGTTGGAGTGCAGTGGTTGCATGTATGAGGAAAGATAAGTGGTTATTTTAGTAACTCACATTAATCAAAACTTGAGCTCATTTGTGGCAAAATTAAGCTCACACCAATCAAGTGTATCATGCTTGAATTGCAATTCTTGTAAAGCAATTTTCAATGTATTCTTAAACCCGTTTGTCGGAGTATTAAAACTTATCTTACTTGATGTTTGTCGACAGCTGTTCCACATGTAGGATGATTGGTAGATGAATTGTGAGGATGGTTGTGATGTGATGAAATAATCCTCTCGTCGTGGTGACCTGTTAAAGTAAAGTAAAGTAAAGTAAAGTAAAAATTATGACATAACATCATCACTAATGTCTACAAAGTATCATCACACTACATGGAAAAATAACTATTTCTCCATCAAATTTAAAGGTAATAATTTATCAAATATTAATCATGAATAAAAACAACATTACAAAATTTAATTTATTCATACTTCCCAGTGGAGTAAAGATTTATAAAACGTTTCTTTGCTACATAAGGATGGAACCACAGATAATCATTGTGTTTTTCCTTATTACTGATATAACTGGTACCTTCAATTCTTGTTAAAACTTCTTTCGAAACATTCCAAAAATGAAAGTCATTTACAATACATTTAGAAATCATATTCTTTTTAAAACTTTCCAATCCAATTTTAAAACTCAAAACTGTCAAGCAGTTCTTCACCTCCGAAGGGAGTTTGTTCCAATAAGGAACAACCCGCTCTGGAAGAAAAGAACACTGAAGATTCTTGACCTTTGTCACACTCTTACTACATCTATTGGATGAAACCAGATTAAGACCTGATCTGCTTGGTCTGAACAAGTCTGAACCATAATCAGTCAAGCCATTAATAACCTTAAAAGCTTCAATAAGGTCCCCACGTATTCGCCGCTCTGCCAGCGTTGTCAAATTAAGGATTTCCAGTCTACGGCTGTAAGGAAGAGTACCCACCTCATCAATCAGACGGGTAAACCGCCTCTGGACGCTCTCCAGCTCCAAAACAGTCCCCCAACTTCCATGAGCCGCAACTGGATTCCACAATTGGACACAATACTCTAGATGAGGTTTTATCAAAGCTTTATAGATGGCTATCATTACACATTTTTCTCTAATTATCAAATTCCTTACAATCCAGCAAATCATTCGATTTGCCTTGGAAATACATGCTTTTATCTGTTCATTCCAAAGCAGGGAACTATGGGTAATAACCCCCAAATCTTTTTCCTGATCAGATACTTCAAGTTCTACGCCATTTACTAAATAATTTAAGTTAGGGTTGCTATTAAGATTAATATGAACAACTTTACATTTAGCAGGATTAAACTTCAAAAGCCAAATACTCTCCCAGACTTCCAGTTCTACAATATCTTCAACAACAAATGATGAGTACAGTGATAATGGTTCCTCTAACAAGTGAAAGTAAAGTAAACTTATTAATTTTGAATAGTTCTAAGAGACAAGTGTACTTATACAGGTTGTGAACAGTTAAAAATTTCTGATTTTCTGATAAATCCATGCATTTTAACCCTATGTTTCTCCCAATATTTGAGATAGGGAGTATATTGATTTTTTGAAGGGTCGTTTTTATATATATGGTCATTGTGACAATTATGTGTATATTGTTTGAATAATTTGTACTCTTAAAAAAATTTTAACCCTATGACATGGAGGTTAACGGGTGATACTCGTTAAATATCTGTTCCATATCTGTTCCAGGACCGTCGACGAGTCCAACTCGGCGCGCGTCCTGGTAGGTTGTAAACCTACAATGGACTCGTCGACGTTTAACATTGCATTTTGTAGCGCAATGCACTACTGGGTCGCGCCGCGCATCAAATAATTCTTCTTCGGTAGATCGGCGAGATGCACCATTGTGCCTCACCGAGCTGCGAAGGATTTTATTCGCTTGACATCGTGAATCAATGCAACATTGCATTTGAAACAAATAGTTTAAAAATTATATCACCCGTTAAGATTAGTCCATTAATAATGGATATGACAACGATTTTATTGTCCATTGTTAATGGAATAGCCCAGCGCCCGTTATTTTGTAGCACTTGCCTAGGGCCATTTCAAGATAAGAAGGAAGCAGCGCGCGCTTCTTCGAAAAAATTTAGACGAATAACATGAAAATCGCATCCGCCAACGATTTTATTTGACGAAGGCAACTGCATCATGAGTTTAATTACTTTTGAAGACTAAACGTTTGACCACGAATGATTACAATTCAAATGGAATATGGCACACAGGAGGGCCAAAGTGCATAGAAACTGTTGCAAATGGCGCGCTTGGTAGCAGCAACTTTTTGATGACGATCGAAAATACAGCGTAGGGCTAGCTCTGTCGAGTTTTGCTATTAACCAATGGTGATTTAGCAAACTCAAAACTCACTTTTATCGTATAATCAGAAATTTCCGCACGGTCGTGCGCGCGCAGCTCGCGCGAAGGTGTCCATCATTTGTTTACATTAAAGATTTCGCGCGTTCCATCAACGTTTCCGTTCACACATATCCGAGGACAGAAAAGAATGTTCTCTTCGTAATTGTACGATTACTTACATCTTCGGCCTTATGTCTTATGCCTCCAAGTTAAAACTTTATTCATACGTGTTTTAATCGATCGAAAAAATACTCAGAAGGATGATCAAAAAGACAATTGATCAATATCATATGATGAAGTTTCTTATCAAGAATTAATATCACCAGTCTAAATTCTAATAGACTATTCGATCATGTTAAAAGCTAAGACGAATTTATTGTACACGCAGAAGACAAACTGAGGGCAATTGTGGGAATAATGCCCACCGGGAGAAAACATCGCCTCCAGAATTTGTAGTTGAATACATTGTGTTCACATTCTGCAATTATAGAGGTTTTATCCTGTTCACTTAATTGGAGCAATTCATTACTACCATAACTAGCAACTAATGAACATTTGTAAAGATTGAGAATGAAATAAGAAACGTGTTTAACCTAAAACTTTCATTTAAGTCTCAAATCACCATTCAAAAGCAATAAAATAACTCAAAAGCAAATTCCGCGAAGAAAGTTGTTCAATGTTCATGTCGGCATCTTATCGGCATCTTGTTGGTGCGTGTGCAAATATTTCATTCATAAATAGAATGCGTATCAAGCATGTCATTCCATGCCAAAACATTGGTTTAGCAAAGAGGAGAACATATAATGGTCTAGTAAAAATCCCCATGTCCCGGCTTTGCACCAGTGCGACCAGTTCCACCGCAACTACATCAAGAGTAACACTTTCAGTGACACTAAAGTGGCCAAACTGGTGCAAAACAGGGACATCGGAATCCTACTTTACGACCCATTTAATATTTTAACGAAATCAAGTTTTTACAAAAAAGTTAACACCATAAAAGTAATTGTTAGTTCGTAACAAGCATTTTTAATAGTCTGATAAAAACACGTCTCCTTGACAACGGTAACCACGTGGTTTTATCTCTTGATCACGTGATCCACTATATCGCACTATCAGGCAGGTCAATCAATTGTTCATCACAGTAAAGTAAGAGCCTCTACAACTATGCGTGGTATGTTCTAGACGGGCGTGTGTCCGATCGGGAATTTCTGCGTGAACTCGTTAACTTCAGAGAAAATTAGCTCCTTCCACTGTTCGGGGTTAAGTTCAACCTATAGTGGAATTTGTGATTAATTTTTAAACATCACTCACAGTCAGCCGCTCTGACATGGTTAACCACCTTCCTTGTGTTGTTGGTTAATCATATGAGCTTGATAAAAATACTTCATTTAATTTCAAACCTATTAATTTAAATTTTAAAACATATCGTGTCTACTAGACTGTATATGTGAGAGCTGAAACATCAAGAAATAATACACCAAAATTAACTAATTACAATAATTAACCAACTAATTACCTCGTCAATGCCGTGGTTGTAAGTCTCAGGACAATT
Source organism: Bolinopsis microptera (assembly GCF_026151205.1). Lineage (NCBI taxonomy): Eukaryota > Metazoa > Ctenophora > Tentaculata > Lobata > Bolinopsidae > Bolinopsis > Bolinopsis microptera. The sequence goes on along the minus strand of NC_087079.1, from coordinate 5,023,960 downwards.
AACGCTGGCCTCCTCCTGCCTGTAAATGATCAAGAAATAAAATCACAACGAAATCATATTTTTAACTATCAACTTGAGTGTGGTTGCTACGGCAACAAACGGAAAGATTTCAATCTTTTAAAACTTTAGAAAAACGGTGAAAATATAATTGAGCATTAAACTAGCTCAATTAAGGCCGGTAAAACTAGCTCAATTATACTAAGACTGTTTGTAACTACTTGCCTGTACCAGCATCTGACATAAGGGTGTTGCAAGCACTGGTCAATAGTCAGTCTCTTGAGGGGGTCAATCTCCAACATTCGGGACATCAGGTCCCTTCCCTCGCTGGTGCGCTGCTTGTCGTTGGGGCTGCCACTGGGGAACAAGTGGTCTGGTACCAGTTCCTCCCAGGTTGGTCTGTGTACCTGGGGTGGAGTGTTTAGGTTTTAGGTTTTTAAATATTTGATACCCAATATTATAATACAGCAGTTTATACAGTTATACAGGATATATAGCAGTTTATGTAGGATATTTACAGGGAACGTTTAGACGTGCACTTGCAAATTGTTTTCCTGTATAAACTACTTATAAAGTTACAGGTGGTTTCCTGTTTAGTATCCACTGTATGGACCAGTTCTTGAGCGATCAGTCCTGAGCGACTTAATATAATTGATAATATTGATAACCGGTATCTACAGTTTAACTAGAAAGCAAGGTGATACTACTATAATAGCAATATTACACACTCTGTAGTGTATATTGATAATGTTAACTCCTGCAGCATGCCAAGGAGCGTGCCCTGTAATTTAGAAGTAAAATATAGCACACTGTTTTAAACACATGTGCTATGTAGCGACACCGTGTGTATAATGTTACACTGGATCTATTGGGAGGGTTTGATTACAATAGCAGAATATGCAGAGAATATGTGGAGAATATGTAAAGAATGTGTAGAGAATATGTGGAGAATATGTAAAGAATGTGTAGAGAATGTATGTAGAATATGTTTTAAGTACAAAACCAAAAGTTGAGAAGTTGAAACATCACTACCGATCCGTTAAAAGTTTTGAGAAATCTAATTTTCAGTGAGTCCGGTGATTTAATCGTAGTATGCGGGGTATGGAGTGAACCAATGATTGCATCACTTTTTACTTTTGATATGGGTGGAGAATCACACGAAATACCTTTACTTGTGATACTAAGGAACAATGATAGATCTTGTGACCATCTCGGGAATTTCACACTATAATTCTATAGGATCATTTATCATTTATGAAGTCATTGGTCATTAACCATAATATTATAAGTAAGATAATGCCAACAAGCTTACAACTAATCCTAAGTCTGGCTGTGTAACGGCAAATATAAGAATTTAGTTTTATTGAGAAATGAAGAGTACCATAGTCAATATGATGATCAAAACTTCACAGATTGGATCCAATTCGACTTTTCAATCGTCGAAATTTCATCTCACGACGAATCTACTTCAAGGATAAAAATCGTAACATCGCTTCTAAATATAAACCCTTAATTCTTATCTCAACCCTAATGGCTTAATCCTGACACTAACCTAAACCCTAAAATGTGAAGGAGTAAAACCTCGTGTATTATTCCACTTACCCTGGGCTTGCTTCGGATGTATGTCTTGACTGTGTCCATAAGTCTCTCTATGAAGGAGTCGTCAGGAGTTCCCAGGACACTCGTGATCTGATGCCATTGGTCTATGTGATCCGATCCAGGGAAAAATACCTGTCATGTGATCATTGTTACTATGGTAACGTATCCTGTGTGTCATGGTGTCTTGGTAACTTGACCGCACATGACTGTATATTGAGAATTTGAGTCAATATGACATAATATCATAAAGTACTGTATGGGCAAGTGCTATTTTTGTCAATGACATTTTAATGGTTATAGTGACAGATTGCAGTTAAAATATGACAGATTGCTAGCAGATTTGGCAGTGAAAGCAGAATTTAATAAAACGCATGAATAGCAAGCGTGTTTAGTGAATAATAATAATAATAGTATTCTCATTAGCTTAATTTAAGCTTCAGTTAGCGTGTGAGTGTAGCAGAATGAGTCACAATACGATGAAATGATATTAAAATAGGGCTGTACAGTCACAACAAACCAGCGAACATGCAGAACTAACACCACTACTAGTAATGTTGTTAGCAGAACTAACACCACTACTAGTAGTGTTGTTAGCAGAACTAACACCACTACCAGTAGTGTTGTTAGCAGAACTAACACCACTACTAGTAGTGTTGTTAGCAGAACTAACACCACTACTAGTAGTGTTGTTAGCAGAACTAACACTACTACTAGTAGTGTTGTTAGCAGAACTAACAACACTACTGGTAGTAGTGTTGTTAGCAGAACTAACACCACTACCAGTAGTGTTGTTAGCAGAACTAACACCACTACCAGTAGTGTTGTTAGCAGAACTAACACCACTACCAGTAGTGTTGTTAGCAGAACTAACACCACTACTAGTAGTGTTGTTAGCAGAACTAACACCACTACTAGTAGTGTTGTTAGCAGAACTAACACTACTACTAGTAGTGTTGTTAGCAGAACTAACAACACTACTGGTAGTAGTGTTGTTAGCAGAACTAACACCACTACCAGTAGGACGTGTTCAAACCTGGTTGGTGGTTTTGTTACATTTTTCCCACTCTTTACTTCTGGGCCCCCAGATTGAAATCTGTAACATTTTAAGAAAAACTGAAACTACTGACAAAAACTAGACCCTTTGACTGAGGGCACCCTTGAATCAACATTTTTGTAACATATTCAGGTCCTGAGATATAGCAGTATAGTTGGGGGCCCTGGATATTGAATTTTGTAACACATTTCTATGTTACACTTTTTCAATGAGTTTTTAGAGAAGCTTCTTGATAGTTTTTCAAGTTCAGACCAGTTTTTCTAGGTCACAAAGGGTTCTATCAACCATATTCTTGACCAAATTTTGTACTTGGGCCCAAAACATTGAATTCTGTAACATATTTATGATTTCACTGCCAAGGTCATATCTGGAATATTCAATATATTTTTGTATTGGTAACATGGTGTTTAGATTCTCATAAAAAATTCTGAAGCAATCCTTATTCATAAAATTTGATAAAATGGCTGCGGAACTTGAATTATGTAACATTAGAAAGTAAGTGAATAGAGTATGTACCCTAGTGTGAGGGGTGTTAGGTAAGCTTTATTATAGTTTTTGAAGTTCAGACCAGTTTTTCCAGGTCACCAAGGGTTCCATCAACCATATTCTTGACCAAATTTTGTACTTGGGCCCAAAACATTGAATTTTGTAACATATTTATGTTTTGACTACAAAGCTCATATCTGGAATGTTCAATATATTCTTGTACTGGTATCATGGTTTTTAGATTCTCATACAGAATTGTAAAGCAATCCTTATTCGTATAATTTGATAAAATGGCTGCGGAACTTGAATAATGTAACATTAGAAAGTAAATTTATAGAGTATAGTATATAGTATGTATCCTAGTGTGAGGGGTGTTAGGCAAGCTATATTATAGTTTTTGAAGTTCAGACCAGTTTGCCTAGGTCATAAAGGGTTCCATCAACCATATTATTGACCATATTTAGTACTTTGGCCCAAAACATTGAATTTTGTAACGTTTTAATGTTCCGGTCAAGCATTTTGTACACCAAAATTGTTACAAATTTCAATATATAGGGCCCAATTTCTATTTTCTATACAATTTGATATATAAATTAAAGGTTTTTAAATATCCAACCTTTAATCTAATTAGCTATATTCATTTGATCAAATTTACCGCGTTCTGTCGTAGAACATTACATTTAAATTGTTACAAAATTCAATAATTTGGTCCCAATTATCATTTTTTAAATTTGTTAAGTTGTTCCATGTCTTTATTATAATGCATCGACCAACTTAAAACCAATACTAGATCAAACAACTCTGTATAACATACTCATTTGTAACCATGTTACGTTATTCAAAGAAATGGGCCTTTTTTATTATGAACCATATACTAAGATTGTGATAATGCCTTTATACAAGAATTGCTGCACTAATAACCTGGTTTTAGAGTTAAATACATATCCTACACTAGCTTTGGTTGTAACAAACTATAAAGATATCATGAAAACAAGATGTTACAAAATGTCCATTTTGGGCCTTTTTATGAACTCAAAAGTGGGCCTTTTTTTATTCCACAGCTAAGCAAATACCTAAAATACATTTTTGTGAAGCAAGAATCTTTAGAATTTAATAATTGGCTGAGCCATTGAAAAGTGTAACCAAATGTTACATTTTTCAATATAACTGGGCCATTTTACAATATTATTCATAGCCGATGACCTGAGACTATTTGTTATGACAATTATAATCATATCTGAAAGTTTCAAGACCATCGAGTAATTATTAATGGAGTTATTGTAAAAATGAGAAAATCACCCATTTTGGCAGTGTAACAAAACCACCAACCAGGTTTGAACATGTCCAGTAGTGTTGTTAGCAGAACTAACACCACTACCAGTAGTGTTGTTAGCAGAACTAACACCACTACCAGTAGTGTTGTTAGCAGAACTAACACCACTACCAGTAGTGTTGTTAGCAGAACTAACACCACTACCAGTAGTGTTGTTAGCAGAACTAACACCACTACCAGTAGTGTTGTTAGCAGAACTAACACCACTACCAGTAGTGTTGTTAGCAGAACTAACACCACTACCAGTAGTGTTGTTAGCAGAACTAACACCACTACCAGTAGTGTTGTTAGCAGAACTAACACCACTACCAGTAGTGTTGTTAGCAGAACTAACACCACTACCAGTAGTGTTGTTAGCAGAACTAACACCACTACCAGTAGTGTTGTTAGCAGAACTAACACCACTACCAGTAGTGTTGTTAGCAGAAGTAACACCACTACCAGTAGTGTTGTTAGCAGAAGTAACACCACTACCAGTAGTGTTGTTAGCAGAACTAACACCACTACCAGTAGTGTTGTTAGCAGAACTAACACCACTACCAGTAGTGTTGTTAGCAGAACTAACACCACTACCAGTAGTGTTGTTAGCAGAACTAACACCACTACCAGTAGTGTTGTTAGCAGAACTAACACCACTACCAGTAGTGTTGTTAGCAGAACTAACACCACTACCAGTAGTGTTGTTAGCAGAAGTAACACCACTACCAGTAGTGTTGTTAGCAGAAGTAACACCACTACCAGTAGTGTTGTTAGCAGAACTAACACCACTACCAGTAGTGTTGTTAGCAGAACTAACACCACTACCAGTAGTGTTGGTAGCAGAACTAACACCACTACCAGTAGTGTTGTTAGCAGAACTAACACCACTACCAGTAGTGTTGTTAGCAGAACTAACACCACTACCAGTAGTGTTGTTAGCAGAACTAACACCACTACCAGTAGTGTTGTTAGCAGAACTAGCACCACTACCAGTAGTGTTGTTAGCAGAACTAACACCACTACCAGTAGTGTTGTTAGCAGAACTAACACCACTACCAGTAGTGTTGTTAGCAGAACTAACACCACTACCAGTAGTGTTGTTAGCAGAACTAACACCACTACCAGTAGTGTTGTTAGCAGAACTAACACCACTACCAGTAGTGTTGTTAGCAGAACTAACACCACTACCAGTAGTGTTGTTAGCAGAACTAACACCACTACCAGTAGTGTTGTTAGCAGAACTAACACCACTACCAGTAGTGTTGTTAGCAGAACTAACACCACTACCAGTAGTGTTGTTAGCAGAACTAACACCACTACCAGTAGTGTTGTTAGCAGAACTAACACCACTACCAGTAGTGTTGTTAGCATAACTAACACCACTACCAGTAGTGTTGTTAGCAGAACTAACACCACTACCAGTAGTGTTGTTAGCAGAACTAACACCACTACCAGTAGTGTTGTTAGCAGAACTAACACCACTACCAGTAGTGTTGTTAGCAGAACTAACACCACTACCAGTAGTGTTGTTAGCAGAACTAACACCACTACCAGTAGTGTTGTTAGCAGAACTAACACCACTACCAGTAGTGTTGTTAGCAGAACTAACACCACTACCAGTAGTGTTGTTAGCAGAACTAACACCACTACCAGTAGTGTTGTTAGCAGAACTAACACCACTACCAGTAGTGTTGTTAGCAGAACTAACACCACTACCAGTAGTGTTGTTAGCAGAACTAACACCACTACCAGTAGTGTTGTTAGCAGAACTAGCACCACTACCAGTAGTGTTGTTAGCAGAACTAGCACCACTACCAGTAGTGTTGTTAGCAGAACTAACACCACTACCAGTAGTGTTGTTAGCAGAACTAACACCACTACCAGTAGTGTTGTTAGCAGAACTAACACCACTACCAGTAGTGTTGTTAGCAGAACTAACACCACTACCAGTAGTGTTGTTAGCAGAAGTAACACCACTACCAGTAGTGTTGTTAGCAGAACTAACACCACTACCAGTAGTGTTGTTAGCAGAACTAACACCACTACCAGTAGTGTTGTTAGCAGAACTAACACCACTACCAGTAGTGTTGTTAGCAGAACTAACACCACTACCAGTAGTGTTGTTAGCAGAACTAACACCACTACCAGTAGTGTTGTTAGCAGAACTAACACCACTACCAGTAGTGTTGTTAGCAGAACTAACACCACTACCAGTAGTGTTGTTAGCAGAACTAACACTACTACCAGTAGTGTTGTTAGCAGAACTAACACTACTACCAGTAGTGTTGTTAGAGGTAATAATATGAGAGAGCTAGACACTGTCTCAGTAATAAGAAGGGAGAGATCCAGTAGAGTTTACAGGTAAAAGAGACAAAGTATAGTCGATAATGTCAATTAAAAGAGACAACGTATAGTTGATAATGACAAGTAAAAGAGACAAAGTATAGTCGATGATGACAATTTAGAAAAGAGGATTTCAAGTTGAATGTTGAATACAAGAAGGCAGTAAATGAAGAACAACTGTGATAGGAAACAGACATGATATATGAAACATTACATGCTTTACATAATTAAACGTTTCAAATATATGAATCTAAAATATACTCTATGTGTACAAATGTGTATACTCTATGTGTATAAATGTGTATACTCTGTGTGTATAAATGTGAATACTCTATATGTATAAATGTATATATAATACTCTATGTGTATAAATATACTCTATGTGTATAAATGTGTATATTATATGTGTATAAATGTGTATACTCTATGTGTATAAACATACTCTATGTGTATAAATATACTCTATGTGTATAAATGTGTATACTTTATGTGTATAAATATACTCTATGTGTATAAATATACTCTATGTGTATAAATGTGTATACTCTATGTGTATAAATATACTCTATGTGTATAAATATACTCTATGTGTATAAATATACTCTATGTGTATAAATATAATCAATGTGTATTACGAAGAATGTAAAAGAACCGGACACCAATACAAAACAATTGACAGTAATAAAAGAGTACATTGTAATAATATCAAAGTATCAGGATGCATTAGACAGTGTTAACTTAAGAGACTTCCACAGCACATAACGAATAACATGGGATACATAGCAGGATGAAAAGAAGTGTTAGAATTAGAGTACAGACGGATATACACAATATAGCGTGAAAGAGTAGAGATAGTTCTACATGGAGATACGGATACTAGATACGGATATTAGATAAGTTTTAATATCTAAAGATCTGGTACGACATAGTTTCTCAAGGAAGATAGGGTGTCAAGTCAGCGTAAGAAATACTTGAGCTGGTGAAGTTGTTATAGGAAACGTGTCTATTCATAGAAAAGTAGGGTTAACATATTTCAACTAGGAGACTGATCAAAGAGAGACATTAATGAAAGAGAGCTATTTTTAGATATTCAAGGAAACCCAACAATTTGCATGACATATAACATGAGAGAGAAGGATATGGATGTTACAACATCGATATTAATGTTAAGGTACGTGTTACCATGGTAACGGTACAGCGTTTCCATGGTAACGGTACAGAGTTACTATGGTAACATATTTTAATGAGTACTAACCTCTCCCTTGATGAGTTCAGCGAAAATACAGCCACTAGCCCACACATCAACCTTTTCATCGTAAGGCATCCCGAGAATAACCTGCGTGCACAAAAAACTGCTAAAATACGTGCTACACTGAATAAAAGTAGCGCACTCTGCGCACCAAACAATTAGCGCACTCTGCGCACTAAACCACAGCACTTACCACAACTGTGCGCCAAACACAGCAAATAGCACCCCTCACTCAATACAGGAACACAGACAGGACACTCCTCCACGTTAGAATGCAGTGGGTTTAATGAAGTGCTATGTTACTACTAGGGTAGGTGTTCAGTGTTTATTCTGGCTGAGCTGTCTGTGCTACTGTATACACATGCTCACAAACAGCTAGCTGTGTACACTTAGTATACACTGAGTGTACACTTAGTATACACTGAGTGTACACTTAGTGTACATCTAGTGTACATCTAGTGTTTGTGTGTACACTGCTTGTAACTACTCGTACCCGCCCTGTGTAAAGCTGATAAAGGATGCACCCACACGCCCACACGTCCACCTTCTGGTCATACGGCATCCCCAATATCACCTAGTAACATGGTGTTGCTATGGTAACAGTATCACCTAGTAACATGGTGTTGCTATGGTAACAGTATCACCTAGTAACATGGTGTTGCTATGGTAACAGTATCACCTAAGCTAGTAACATGGTGTTGCTATGGTAACAGTATCACCTAGTAAGGCATCATGTAGCCTCCAGGCTCGACAAACCCCGACAAACCCCGACATATCCCGACAAACCCCGACAAACGGGGTTTGTCGGGGTTTGTCGAGGGGTTTTGCCTCGGGCCCACCGGCTACATGAGGCCTTCTTGTATAGTGTTTTTCCACGTAAAGCTTGATGACTCCGTCTCGGCTTTTTGTTGGGAGACTCAAAAAAAAAAAAAAAAAAAAAAAAAAAAAAAAAAAAGCCTCCAGGCTCGACAAACCGGAAACCCCGTCAAACCCCGTCAAACCCTGACAAATCCCGACAAACCCCGACGTGCCAAGATATGTCGTATCATGTCGGGCCCACCGGCTACATGATGCCTCTAGTAACATGGTGTTGCTATGGTAACAGTGTCAACCATTAGGTTAACATCACTAGGTTATAGTTTATACTGTAGTTCAGGCTGGGTTGAATATTGTGTTATTAACAACTTAACAAGTATTTACCCTTAAAAAAACTGAATAACGTAACCCACTTTTTAGGATTATAGTGCATGTATATGTACATGTATATTAAACTAGTTGGCTCGATTAGAGTGTGGTAGCTATTTAATATGATTGCAACTGAAAAATCGTACGGGGTTGATTTCCTTTTAGGAACTGTCCCTTTTAGAGCCTGTCTAGCTAATATTGCCAACTTACTTGATTAAAGTATGAGGTAACTAAAATGAGTGAGTGGAAGCGGTATTTCCCGTTTATTATACATGTGTGGCGGGTGCTTTATTAACTACACGTCAACATGTGTTCAACTACACGTTAACATGTGTTCAACTAGATGGATCAACTACTTGTTCAGCATGGTTGCTTAACATAACTACCCCGCTACAAGGTAGTAACCCTGTAAAAACTGAAAAAAGCCCAGCCAGCCGCCATGAAAGTAGTAACCAGCCTGGTAACCAAGTAAGTACTCTGATTATGTCATGGGTAGAAAAACCTTAACTTGGTAACCTTGTTGCCTGCACAAGGGCAATTCTAACTGCATATGCACATATTATTTTGTGAACGAACTGAATCCTATCTGCACAAAGTTATATCATGTTGTCTGCACACTTTTCTCAAAGCATGGATTATGTAACGTTTCTCCTCCGCAGTACTTTTGCTCCGCAGTATATCATGACCAAGACTCCTTTAAAACAGACACAATACATTTTTAGCAACATTACGCCACACAATTAACGGCTCCATCCACCTTTCCCAAATATTCATGTTATTTACTGTAATACCGCTGTAATAAAATATGATATTTTAATTAAATTGCGCTCATTATCGGTTAATATTGTTGGCACGTGGATTGTTCTAGAAGGTTTTAAGTATTGAAGATGTGGCGATAATGACTGCAGTACTACGTAATGTGCAGCTTAAAAACACTGTGTTTTATGTATAATAGTGTGGGAAAATGTGGGGGAATTGCAAGCTGGCAACATTTAGATACATACATTTCCACTCTGTCATATGTTACATAGGAATTAGTATACTCTAATGGTTAAGAATTGTCTAGAATCGATAAATTTAAAACGTTGCACGATGCCAAGGTCAAATATTTAAATTCAGTTCGAAGAATTCCAACTTTAAAAAAAGTGACACTTCCATTTAGATTTTATTCAACAACTTAACATTTTAATCTAATTTGGTTATAGAGGGCAAAGTACGTTCTGCTCACTTCAGGGACAAAAGGAAATCGCGGTTTTTCCCATTATTTGCGACAAATTTTATGTATAGTTTAATGTATGGTCTGTTAAAAATCGCGGTATCGCGTTTTTTGGCCAAAATAATCGCGAAATCCTTTTGTCCCTGGCTCACTTAGATTACAAAGATTACAATAAGTTCGCCAAACTGCACTATAAATAGTAACAATGCATAACGTAACTCATTCCCTCTCCCATAATAAAGCTATTATAGTAACAATACATAACGTAACTCATTCTCCCATGATACAGCTATTATAGAACAATGTATAGTGCATACTATCTAATAACAAATACCTCACTCTCTCCTTTTCCCTCTGTATACTGATTACTGTACGCACTAGACAAACCATTGTTCATGGTAACCTCACTGTTCAGCTCAGCATTACTCATCCCCCGGTTTGAAAATAGCATTAAAGATTACGTAACCTTCACTAGCTAGGTATTCACTACTTTTATTTATTTTACAACCTGCTATCTCTCTCTCTCTCTCTCTCTCTCTCTCTCTCTCTCTCCAAATATAATGATTCCGTGTATCGTTATAATTTTATATATAATATATCGCTTTGAGCTTTTGAAAGGCAGAGACTACTTCTAAAGTTTCAACCAAATGAATTACTCAAAAATGTTAACTAACTCTAAAGTTAGTGGTGATAAATATTTGGTATTTTGTTGCCAGCCAAAGGACTTATCTCCAGACATCTTGATTTACAATTATATACATTTTTTATTCTAACGACTGTTACAATCTAAAAATAGTTATTGCGTCGCTTACTGCGTATAATTTTAAGCTTCGATTATAAGTTTTCTTGGATGATACATTCATTTCAAGTTACGCGGAAGGTTTCAAAGCTTTTGATTGGCTCGTTAGCAACCATTTGATTGAAATACTCCTGTCGCAGGATTCCTGTATACAGTTTTTAAAGTATTTAACACTCTCGCCTCATTATCATTTTCTCTCGCTCACATGAAATATCACATAACATTCTATAATATGATATTTTATACGTCATTAAAGTACTTTCCAGAACAAATACCGGAGGGAAATTCAAACAAGAGCCTAAATTTGTACAGTATACTTATCTGAACTTAATTTATCTTTAGAACTTCTATTTGAATTACAAATGAGTTGAATAAGTAATTATTTCATTAAGTAATTAACATAACTATCATGTAATGAAAATAATAGCAGAATCATACCTCAGGAGCCCGGTAATATCTGGTGACCACGTAGGGAGTCATCATGAAGTTGCCAACATTCCTAGCCAGCCCAAAGTCCAGTATCTTGAGAGAACAGTCCTCCTTAACAACTATGTTGCTGGGTTTCAAGTCTCTGTGAATGATACCTGCTGAGTGCATGTACCTTATAGCACACAGGACCTGGAAATGGGGGGAGTTAGTTACCATAGCAACACCATGTTACTAGGTGATAGTGTTACCATAGTTAGTGGGGATGGAGTAAGAATTAAGTCGGGATTCTTGGTTGCTTTAAAGTTTGACAGTCGAGTAATTGGTCAGGACTAGTTTTTTTTTGCAATATACAATTGTATATTTTAAATTTTAAAGTTTATTCTTAACAAGGAGGGGAGACGTTCCACAAAAGTCGTTACTTCTATAATCAAACCTCCAGAGAAGCCAAGAACGAAGAAGAAGAAAAAAGAAGAAGAAAAGAACACGATATATTGAATATATATAATATATAATACTAGAAAGCCCGTGGTAACAGGGACGAAGCTAGTAGTATTCTTTGAAAGAACGTTTTAATCGCATCAAAAAATATCCATCTCGATCGAAGATACAGCCGATTTAAATATAAAACACTTTAAACACAACGTAATTACCACAAAACCGATCAAAATGACGTTAAAACAATCTTTGCACGTGCATGTGTGCATTAAAACACCGTTGCTATGGAACCTTTTGGTTGTTACCTAAATTCCTATTTCTCGTATAATTTGCACGTGGGCGGTCGTACAGACATACAGACAGAAATAATTCTCTGAATTATAGTAGAGATATTATATATTGCAGCATTGTCTTATCTACTTTTAATGAAACACCAACTATTTTTATCCCCCGCCGGATCCCCAAAAGCAAGGCCAAGCATTGTATTCAGTTCACATATTATATTAATATCATACTTAAATGATATTTACATTATCATGATTATGATGAGGAGATGATGTTATCAATAACATTAACCGTAAGCTAAGAACCATGAAGAGGTGTGTTTTATTCTTTTACCTACTCAGGTATTGTGATAACAGGGTCTCTTTTTGCAATGTTTTGAAAATAACACCTAATGTATGTAATAATTGTACTAGATAATCTGCACTGTGATATTTGATACCAAGTCCTAGCCTCAGTAACGTGCCTCATGACGGTACCATCACTCGTGCACTCCGCGTCAGTGTCATGAAATAGATGTACCATTTTATAAAATGTCCGCTTAATATATGATTTCTTTAAGTGTGACGTATTATAATATTATATTATGATGGGTAAAATTTTATGAAATTTGTGTTTAAAGCCAGCCGTATTAAGTGTAATATTATAGGTATGACGTTTTAAAGAAATCTATGACTGTACATCAGATAATTTTCTTGCAACACTAAAAGGTATGAAGCTAAATCGTGAACGTCATGTAACGCTGAAAAACTGGTTTCATAAAATAGCTTGGTCGCAAAGTATAACATTTTAAAAGAAGCTCTGATTAAACTTATTAATTTTTCATCTTTAAGTATTTTGATTAATACACTTGACAGAGAGAGCTGCACACGCCGAGTTAAGTTAAAGAATATATAATTATAACATAGAGCATACTGCAGTTAAAACAGTAGCGTGGTATGAAGTATACACGATTATAACACCTGTACAGTGTACACAATACCACACAGCACGTAACAAGACATAATATTATTTCTATTTACGATACGTGTACATAATACTGTACATAATGTGGGTTTCCAGCATAAAAAGAAGCCCTGTTGGGCTATAACAACGTTGTACGACAACGTCCAGATTTTATAGTATATCTCTGAAATATACTGCTTCTGGAGGGTGTGGAAAGAGGGTACACCCTTTAGAGCTAGCTCTGTGTAAATATACTGTCATATCCTCATAATATTACCACTTCATAATGGGTACTCAGAAAAGTACCCTTTTAATACGTACTCAACAGTGCAGTGCCACGCCCTTTTAAAACGTACTCAGCATAGTGCCACGCCCTTTTACCTAGTACATATTATATTCTGTTGAGCGTTATAATACAGGAGTCAGATAGTTTCAATATGTTATATTTCAGACTACTATAACATACTGACAGGGTATATTATGTAAGTGTCATGTTGAGGCGGGATTATAGTACACTGTACGGACACTCCGTAATACTAGTGTTCTGAAACACCATGTGTACATTGGACACGTCACACGTGTAATTTGTGTTGGGCACGCCTCACTGTACCATTTACCATCTTTAATGGAGAATGAACCGGACACGGAGTTATTTCCGGAAGAGGAAGTTACAGGTTACCTAGGTTACCTGTATAGTTACAGGTGGTGAGAGGACATGGGCGGGAGCAGGATGGAGATAAGATATTTTATTGAGTTTGGTTTTACGGTTATTCTTTGGGTTTCAGCTGTGAAGTGTTCACAGCTAAAGTGCAGTGGTGTGATGACGTCACGTGGTGTGATGACGTCACGTGGTGTGATGACGTCACATGGCGGATTAGAGTTGCTCAGATAAAGTGCAGTGCTCAAAAGGGGTGAAGTATTTTTGTGGTTTATCCGTCCATTAAATTCTTTATGCTGATTAATTTTTCAGTTGGCCAACCGCCCACAAATATCTTAGATTTCATTTGCCTGAGGGTAATAAGAATGCCGGGAAGCAAGGAAACAAAAGTAGTAACTTTCCGTGCACGTGTTTAACAAGGAACCGAGTGTCTTATAATCGTATGACTTGTCTTTTTAGTAACATTCAGAACATTCTTCCAATAAATTTTGGAATAAGTTAGCATTCGAATACGATATAGACAAAAAGGTGGACTATTATTGAGACTGGCTATTATATTAGAAGATATGTAAAGAATTTAACCCAATCAATCAGATTTCAAATAACGATTCAGGAATAATTATGTAATCACTTATTATGTAATTATGTGATTAATTACCTGATAGAGAAGATAGCTGACTCGTTCGTGGTCTAATTGAGTGTTAACAACTCTACATAGATTAGCGTCCATTAGGTCCATTACCACATACATATCTTTAAATCCGTCCAGTGACTCAGAAGGAGTGAATAAGTTAAGAAGGGAGATTATATTTCTGTGTTTAAGAAGCTGCATTAACTTTATCTCTCGAAATGCTCGCTTCGCGTGTATCTGAGTCTGAAGGGGGGTAAAAAGTTGGTAAAATCAGTTTTAGATCATATATCGTAGCAAAATGGTATGTCAGATTGTCAGTTTTTGAACTTTGGGTAAAACCATTCCAAACAAACCATAAAATAATTATTAATTAGGAGTAAAGTTGTGTAACACATTACCTGAAAAGGTTTCATAAACTTTTTGATGGCGACTTTAACACCGAACTGGGTATCTAACGCAGAACAAACTATACCCTGACGGATAATTGTAAGTTAATTGATTTATAATTAAAGGTTGAGGGGGCCGGGGGGGGGTCTTCATCAAAATTTTCTCGAAATTGATTTTATAGTTGTTCCTGATAGAGGGGAGTGACATCTATCAGCTGCTTTTGGTCCCATGGAAAAATATTGTTCCTAGCCGAAAATATCGCTGGTCAAAGGTCAGCGCTCATGTGTAATTGTATTGCGCGAGCGATTTTCAATCGCGCATCCTGAAAATCGAGTCTAAAAATCTATCTTCTCCTACATTTTTTGAGCAATCACCCTGAAACTTTCAGGATATGTTCTAGGGATCATTTAGGAGAGAAGTATCGAGCCGAATTTTGAGATAGGCCTCAGAAAATTTATAATTCGATTTTGAAAATCTTGGACCTCATTTTTTGACGATTTTTCCAGGTCCAGGATTTTCAAAATCGAATTAAAAATTTTCTGGAGCCTATCTCAAAATTCGGCTCGATACTTCTCTTCTAGAACATATCCTGAAAGTTTCAGGGTGATTGCTCAAAAAATGTAGGAGAAGATAGATTTTTAGACTCGATTTTCAGGACGCGCGATTGAAAATCGCTCGTGCAATACAATTACACATGAGCGCTGACCTTTGACCAGCGATAATTTCGGCTAGGAACAATATTTTTCCATAAGACCAAAAGCAGCTGATAGATATCACTCCCCTCTATCAGAAACAACTATAAAATCAATTTCGAGAGAATTTTGATGAAGACCCCCCCCCGGCCCCCTTAATTGTATATTTAATGGTTAATCGTTTCAAAATTGTTGACATTTTAATGAGCGATAATAAAACGTTTCTCGATTGATAATTATAGGAAGTTAAATGTTTGATAACGGAACATTATTTTCCCACAAAAATACAAATTCAGGAAAAAAGCGCCAGTAGAAATTTATAACCACGAACCTGAGCCCCTCTCCCAATCATCTTTAGTTCTGAATATCTCTTAGGTACTGTAAAGTCAGTATCTGCGCGCGGCACCGTCGTCGTGTAAAACGTCGTGTCTGACATGGTTGCTAAGATACAAGGTGATGGTTAGCCTTACATTTAAATAAATAACTTTGTTAATTTAAAACTAATATAAGACAATCAAATTAATTAAATTAACCATCACTGATACCAGCCTAGTAGGGGATAACGTTTTATCAAAGAGAACTTGTGACAAAGTACTCAGGAACACATGGGTAGAAAAACATTAACCTTTTAACCTTATAATTGCCTGCACAAGAGCGATTATATCTACTAGTACACTTTTCAACGAAATGTTTGTGAAGATAACAATAAGGATCATATCTGCACAAAATGTTATGTTGCCTGCACATTAAACCATGCATTAGCATTTACCAACATTTCTCAAAACTAACCAGACCCAAAGTAACGCATTTGTAACAATTCACAGTACCGACAAATACCAAAACCGACAGTACAACTACACACACTACACTGTAAACCTGTTGTTCCATCACAAAACACAGTGTACAGTTAATTTAAATAATATAAACGTTACATGAATATTACGGGATGCAGTAACACAGAAACACCTTATATGGTAATGTAACCATAGTAACACTACCTAATATGGTAAAAAACACACAAACCCGTGGCACTCCCAATTAACTACTAATTGCTTGCTAATTAGCGCCAGGAAGCTTGCAGACATTCCGCAGAATGTACTGCTTGACATCATTACTAATTCAGAGAGAACTTTTTGAGTTTTGTGTGAGTTCCAGGTTGAGGTTACAGCTGTTCTATACTAGTGACTAGCCTATAAGTATAAACGTTACGTGCGTAGAATTGACATTAAAATTAAAGTGATATTTTATAGTATAGGATAAAAATAGTATTCACAGTTATAGGGTGACGTATAACATTAATGTTAGACAGTTACAGCGACTGCCAAACCTAGTTTCAGTTAAATGATTTTGTCGTATTATTATCGTCGGGTTGATACAGTGATACACCCCTGTTTAAAGTTCCAATAGTTATACCGCTTTGTAAGGAAGAGAATGAGTTTACGTGTGGGATGACAGATCGCCCAGTTAGCTGAGAAAGGGACAATTTGCGTGTGGTTGTGACACTGATATTATACAAGTCCCATATTATTATAAAACCATTCAATAAATCAGATGCCAAGGATAACTTATAAACATTATGATACTTGTTTAACGGGAACTGTTAGGGTACACAGACGTAACTCTAACTACAAGGCAGTGCAATACATACCGCACAATACCGCACAATACCGCACCGCACAATACCGCACAATACCGCATAATACCGCACAATACCGCACAATACCGCACAATACCGCACAATACCGCACAATACCGCACAATACCGCACACCCTTGCAGTTTTGTGACTGACAACCAGGATTACAGACAAGAATACAAGTACACGTTCTTCAAGGAATTCTAAGTAACACCTGTATGTAAAATGGAGAACTGGTTACAATACAGCTGCTAATAACTGATAAATGCTGGAAGAATATCGTACTTTCCTGTTATCCACTGAGCTACTTTTAAAGCTGCAACATACTACCCCGCAATTATACTGGCTACCAATTAAACAACATAATATATAGAAAGTAACTACAACAGATATAGAAAGTAACTACAGTTTATCTTCCTGTGTGACTTAGCAGAGCCGCAATTACAGTTCAAGCTGTGTATATACGTGCATAGAGTGTGCACTAATTGCAGGCTTTACGTGCATGGTGTGTGCACTAATTGCAGGCATACGTGCATGGTGTGTGCACTAATTGCAGGCATTACGTGATGTGACATATTAACGGCTATATCCGCTACACTCTTCTGCTAACTGTACTATTTAGTGTACAATTTACATTGCTTTTTAGCGATAATGTATTGATACGCAGAACGGTCGTATATACAACCAATAATGAGGTAACTTTGTAACTGTAACATTTGTTAAATGTAAAGATTTAAAGGTAAGTCATGAGTTAAAAAGAGAGAGAGAGGAATAGAAGCAACACAATATTATTATATAATAATATATAATTTATTATATAATATTATACATATAATACTGGTATATAATAATATGGTGCTATTTCCTTTATCTGCACTGCAGTGCTCACTGCTCAACTTGATGTAAAGGAGAAAATTATAGAACAACTAATGAAACAAAGTTCAAATGACAAGTTCTACTTCAAGTTTCATACTATAGAAATTAAACTAAAGCAAACGTCAGGTATATAATTATACTTGTATATTATATTATACAGTATACTGGTATATTATATTATACTGGTATAATATATAATACTGGTATAATATATTATAATACTGGTACATCAAACCTCTGGAAGATATCCAAGTATCCACTCTAAGGATCATGTCATTAGTTTTGATACAACTATACAGCAAACTTGCGTACAGTGTACACTGTACAGGATACGGATGATAGTATGTGATATATTATATAGTTAGTATACATTAGAAAACAAGTTATATATAAAACCTATACAAGTGTTATATCCTACACCTTCTATAAGACTTTGAGGGTATACAGTAAGACAAACACTCACTAAAGCTTACATTTTTTGTGAACAAATAAAACTGATACTATGAAATATGAATCCTATCTGCATATTATTTTATTTGCACACTAAGCGTTCCTCAAGGCATGACCTTCAGTATACAGCATTATAGGCCAACATAGCATTAAAGGAAAATACAAATACGGTCACTAAACCTCATCATAACTTTAAACTTTACCCTTTTAACTTTTTAAGTTCAGTTTATTAGTTAACACGTGTATCTTACAAAACAAACACTTTTTATACCTCGAGGCTAGACAGCAACACAAACACTGAAACATTATAATCTTTACCCTGTTTACGTTTCGAATTATAATATTAACACTTTAAAGTATCTACACAAAACTAAAGAACGACGTGAACTAAAGGTTTACTGAAGGGCACATGCTTGTATGCAGTGTGTAAACACTGCACACTACCGTGTCTAGTGTAACAACTGTCTGTGTGTAGACAATTCATCATAGCTAGACACACAGCTAGTGTAAATAGTATATTCTATAACAAAGATATAGCCAGTATTAACCAGTCACCATGCTGTGTGTTATCTTCAAATGAGCGAGACAGGAGAAAGACAGGAGAAAGACAGGAGAAAGAAAGAGGAGGTAAAAAAGATAAAATAACAAACAGAACGAATCTGTTGAAACGGGAGGAGTTTCTGACCCGTATCTAGATATATAACAATGTGATCTGCAGGCCAAGTACGTGACTGTAAAACGTCATTGTTATCGTTAACGTAGTTCTTGTTGCCAACTACTGTCAATACAGCAGTGATTGTCTCAACATTGCATTATACAGAACTGCAATAAATATACAGTTAGTTATTATATTATTATGCTATGTAGTGACCATGGAATCATTATATATATTATCACTATTATGTAATAATGATTCCATTATATACACATGTAATAGTACTATGATTGAGTTAAAGTTCTGATGTTAAAGTTATCATGTGATTTTCTTGGATGAAAATCATATGTTTGAAATTCTGCTTGATAAAAATCAGTAATAAACAAGAGGCTTTAATTATAAATTTCTATATTTCAATAACAGTGTAACGATCTGAAGGTAAATAAGTAAGAGTGCTTGATAGTTGATTCTATTTAAATTAATTAATTTGATAATCCCTTTATAATAAGTTTGTAAACCAACTAAGTTTACTTTATAACATAATACGTTCCAGAATGGTACCGGTGTAAGAAAACGGTGAAATAGAACAGGAGAACTAAACTTATAATTAATAAGCTAAACATTTTATTTTTAAGTCCTACATCCCTACCCCAGCACACACATTTGTGCTGGAAAATCCTGGCAATGATCCAAACTAATGTTTTCACCGTTTTCAGACACTGGCACGTCTATCTCGCAACTACTACGCAGAGGCATCATTAATGGGCGCGGACACTTTCTCCATTTTCAAACTTTATTTTTCAATAAAAATCAGAAACGTTGCCGCGAGTTAATGGTGCCTCTAAAGCAAGTGGAGGCGAATCTGTTTACAATAATACAAAATAACAAATATACAATAAAAACGAGTATTTTGAGATACTTCTCAGCTATTTTATTTCCATATTCTATGAAATGTAATCAGTTCCATAGTAAATACGCCAGGGTAATCTATTCTAACGAAATTATGCTGAGATTACAATTCTAGATAAATCTATTAATAATTGTTCAATCGGTTGGTACTCGATCAGTCAAACTTCGATTTACCGTGCCTCTGTTAACAAATCGACCGTATTTACTTAATTTGATATTTATTTATCTTATTCTTTGTGCGTGTAAATGCGAATAGTTTCTAAATATAAAGTGTTTCTGTCCCCAGGAGCCTGGTAAATCGAGGTTTTAGTGAGTCATGTAATGGTCGGAAAGTATGATAATTGTGTAAATAATACTATTACCCATAGTCTTCTAGAAATAATACCTTTCTTACAAATTTGTTTAACTAGATCACTTTTCTGATCCCCTACCATTTGTTATCAATACAGTCAATATAATATGTAGAGGCATAATGCTTAACACGTGACAGCGATTCTGGGATTTTAAATGGCCCATATAATTGGAACTAGGAAGCTGATTGGTTAATTGCTATCACGTGCCAAAAACACATCTCAGAGCAGCAGAGTACACTGCTACTCACCTGGTTACAATCGTTCCTTTTTTAACCTATTTACATTTTACATGCACCACTCCAACTTAGTCGTCACGATTAAACCAGAACAAGGTTGTTAAATACGTCAAATTTTCGTGAAATAATACGACGTATTCGGTTCTAATAAAGAATACGTCGTAATACGCCGTAATACGGTAATTTCTATGGATTGTTAAATACGTCCACGAATACGCCATAATACGCTGATTTGTCAAAATTAAACATTACAGCTGCGCGCCACCCTCATCATTGATCATGCATTAAAGGAGTGCAGTTATACATGATAACTTAAATTTGTAATCAAATTTCATGGATAATCCGATAAGCAAACAATTTTTGCGCGCACGACACACCTTTTCGTAATACGTCAATTTTCGAGGATTAATATGTATTCGTATTCCAATACGTATTCCCTCCTAATACGTATTTAACAACCTTGAACCAGAATAATCTATTTGATATCACATGATGATGACATCAGGTAGGTGATACTGTTCCTCCCTGATCTCCCATCTCCAGTATGTTAGGACTGTAGTGTCACTCCCAGTAGATATGTTACTCTAAAGTAGTTACTATAGTTACTATAGTTACTATACTAGTTACTATAGTTACTATACTAGTAACTATAGTTACTATTATAGTAACTATAGTTACTATACTAGTAACTATAGTTACTATAATAGTAACTGTAACAGTTACTGTCTCCCTCACTCATTTAAAGAAAAAGTCCTGCTGTGGGACCTGTTCCTCCTCCTGTGCCGGAACATCATGGCACGTCGTGTCGGATCCTCGCGTTGTACCCAGTGACCGTATATGGTGAACGCTATGTCGTCCATCACTGCCCGCACTTCTTTTATATGGTAAGGCGTAGCGTTGTGCTCCTGTGGACGGGAACAGTAAACCAGTGGGATAAACTCATAGCTCAAAGTTTTGTCTCATAGATGATAGAAGGCTCTGAAGGCAACCTGAACCATTGCAATTGGCGTGACAATAATCATAATATTTGCTTACTTGATAATTGTACTACATCTAGATAAGATAAGAAGTTCTTAGAACATACCCTGATAAGTTGCAGCTGGTTGCCATCATTAGAGCTGATAAGAGTGGCTCTAGCTCTGGACCTGATGGTCACTACAAAGAGAGCCAGATACACCACCTGTCTGAACTTTCTCTTTCCGGTCGTGTGTCTCTTTACATCCCTGAAACTAAGTTTAGTGCGAGTTTAGGTTTAGTTTAGTCTAAGAACACAGACCATTCACTATTTTTTTCCAACAGTAATGCTGTGAAGTCATTGTATCACGATTGAGATGGTCGGGTAACGTTTTAGTGTTTACTCTAGGTCCTGCATCCACAGAACTACATACATACAGTAAGTTAACATTTTAAATAAGTAGAGATTAAAGTATTAACTTAAGATTAAGTTTGCAGCTGGAAGAGAAAATAACTCTAAAACTTACTCATCGTGTTTAATCCAGGGGTGTTGAAGAGCCTGTTCTGCAGTGATTCTCTTCTTCACATCAACCTGTAGTAACCCACCAATAAGGCCCCTGACTGAGTCTGAGAGTCTGAGCCAGGTGTCACTTTTACGGTCGTACCGGCACTCTTGTATCTGCCTCATCAGGGATAACTGTGGAGAGGGGTCAGGAGAAGGGTTAGTGAGGGGTCAGAGAGGGGTTAGTGAGGGGTTAGTGAGGGGTCTCAGCAAGAAAGAGGTTGGGGGAATTTGAATTAAATAAGTTACGGACTTAAAATAAAAATCAAAAGAACGGTATCAAAGAATAAGAGAAAAGCAGAAATATAATTATATAATGCAGCTCAATATAATGCAGCTCAATATAATGCAGCTCAATATAATGCAGCTCAATAAAACGCTGAACTTACTTTAATAGGATGATGGAAAGGAGGCTGGCCCATAAGAAGAGTGTACAACAACACCCCACATGCCCACATGTCCACCTCTTTACCATACCCCGCTAAGTTAGACCCCAACTCTGAGCGGATCATCTCCGGTGAAATATAACTCAGGGTCCCACACAGGTCGTGCAAAGCTTCACCTGGTTCTAACCTCTTAGCAAAACCAAAGTCAGTCAGCTTTATACCCAACTTCTCGTTCATCAGGACATTCTCCATCTTTATGTCACGGTGAACTATGTCGTGGAAGTGAAGGTGGTGTAGACCTGTGAGTTATAAAGGTTTGGGGGAGGTTTGCTTGCATAACACATGTTAATATGGTTTCTACTTGCTTAACAGTCTTCATGTTACCTAATTATGTGTCTTATTAAGCACCTGACAAGCATTCTACTTTGAAAGTACAGGTTCTGACCCTCAAGCTATCTTTTTATTGCTTGAAAAGTTGTTATTTGAGCTCATTAATCATTATCATAGAAAGAAAAAAATGAGAAGTAAAGGAGTAAAGGAGTAAAGAAGTAAAGGAGTAAAGGAGTAAAGAAGTGAAGAAGTGAAGGAGTAAAGGAGTAAAGGAGTAAAGGAGTAGAGGAGTAAAAAGTAAAGGAGTGAAGGAGTAAAGGAGTAAAGGAGTGAAGGAGTAAAGGAGTAAAGGAGTGAAGGAGTAAAGAAGTAAAGGAGTGAAGGAGTAAAGAAGTAAAGGAGTGAAGGAGTAAAGAAGTAAAGGAGTGAAGGAGTAAAGAAGTGAAGGAGTAAAGAAGTAAAGGAGTGAAGGAGTAAAGGAGTAGAGGAGTAAAAAGTAAAGGAGTGAAGGAGTAAAGGAGTAAAGGAGTGAAGGAGTAAAGGAGTAAAGGAGTGAAGGAGTAAAGAAGTAAAGGAGTGAAGGAGTAAAGAAGTAAAGGAGTGAAGGAGTAAAGAAGTAAAGGAGTGAAGGAGTAAAGAAGTGAAGGAGTAAAGAAGTAAAGGAGTGAAGGAGTAAAGAAGTAAAGGAGTGAAGGGGTAAAGAAGTAAAGGAGTGAACTAGTGAAGGAGTAAAGGAGTAAAGAAGTAAAGGAGTGAAGGAGTAAAGAAGTGAAGGAGTAAAGAAGTAAAGGAGTGAAGGAGTAAAGAAGTAAAGGAGTGAAGGGGTAAAGAAGTAAAGGAGTGAACTAGTGAAGGAGTAAAGGAGTAAAGGAGCACCTACCTAGAAGTAGCTGCCTGAAAAGGTTTGCAGCAACTTTCTCCGAGAGTACAGCAAACTGGTTAACATAGTCGAACAGTTCTCCATTAGGTGCAAGCTCCAGCACGATGTACACATTTGCATTTGTACTGTACACCTAGGGAACTGTGCTCAATAAATTGAAATGTAATTGTAATTGAACTGTAAAATAATCGTAATTGAAATGTAATTGAAATTAACTGGAAGAATTTTGATGAAAACTTAGCATAGTGCACAACATTTCAACATGTATATTGTACTGCACAGTACATTACATTGTCTTATTGCAAATGCAGTGCTGACAGATTAGTGCACAGGGACCAGCGTCAGTTACCTTGATAAAAAGATAAACAAAGACAAATTTTATACAGCAATTTATCGATACATATATATTTGTGTCAGTTATATATAAGAAACTATGGAAAATGCTGTAAAGGATGCAGCAGATATAAGACTGTTACAGTTACCTTGATGAGAGCGGTGACATTAGGATGCTGGGGTAACCTGGATAAAGCACTAACTTCACTCACAATCGAGTCTTCAACGTCCAGGTCACAACTCTGGAATAATATTTATTAGTTTTAAAATAACATTTGTTATTGAGATACCAACTACAGTCATTTTTTGTCCTAGATAAACTGTAGCATGGGAAACAACAAATTTATAATAGTTGTTAAACAAATAAACCAGATTTATTATGAAATATGTCTGCAAATGGATTAAATCTATAATAGAATGATTTAAAACTTCCATCAAATAATACAGAAATATAGAAGATGGAAACTTGAATAAAATCAAATGGCGACGAATAATGTTTGTCAAGTAAGCATAATGTGATTTTACTGTATAATTGGGGAAACCAGTATCAGAAGAGAAAAAGAGAAGAGAAGAGAAGAGCAGAGCAGAGCAGAGCAGAGAAGAGAAGAGAAGAGAAGAGAAGAGAAGAGAAGAGAAGAGAAGAGAAGAGAAGAGAAGAGAAGAGAAGAGAAGAGAAGAGAAGAGAAGAGAAGAGAAGAGAAGAGAAGAGAAGAGAAGAGAAGAGAAGAGAAGAGAAGAGAAGAGAAGAGAAGAGAAGAGAAGAGAAGAGAAGAGAAGAGAAGAGAAGAGAAGAGAAGAGAAGAGAAGAGAAGAGAAGAGAAGAGAAGAGAAGAGAAGAGAAGAGAAGAGAAGAGAAGAGAAGAGAAGAGAAGAGAAGAGAAGAGAAGAGAAGAGAAGAGAAGAGAAGAGAAGAGAAAAGAAGAGAAGAGAAATAGCAATACCTGATAACATGGTAACAATACCTGATTGAGGTCTATAATTTTCACAGCATACTTCTCGTCAGTAAATCTGTCCACACATTTACATACAATGCTTGTTAGCCCCCTCCCTAACTCTTCTTTAACCTGCAGAACAAATGTTGTGTTTCAAGTCTAATTGGTTTAATATAACGTTTCGAATATCGATGAAATTATTAGTATATAATTAAACTAAAGTATGACCCATGGTAACCATGGTAGCTTAGTTACAACACACGATACGTCTTGTTATCGTCAGATTTATGATAACACTTGAAGATGATAATAAATACATATTAAACGGAGAGTATTTTCACCTCATATTGAGCGTGAAATGAGTCGATATCGTGTTCATCTCGTGTGTCGAACAAAACTTTTCCTGATAGAGATTTGAGTTTTTCTGCTAATCCCGACTTTATCATGAACCATCCCTCTAAAACCTATAGCTATCATCATCAATATGGTAGTTTAAAGACCTTATCTGTAACTCTGTAATTTAAAGTTCATAATATATTTATAGAATGGTCTTAATTTTAAACTCAATAGCCCAAAGTAAAATCTTGGAACTAAAACAAAATGAAGAAGGGAATGTAGATCTGAATAATGCAAAGTTTCGAAATAAACGGGCGAATATTTCTGTTACCTTTAAATTTTCAGTTCAAGATTTAGCTGCTATTTTACTATTAATCAATGACTCAATCAATAGGACAAGTAATTACATTATCAAGGATATCATTACTCATCAAAATTTTAGTTGATCCTTCTAAAACATTGTAATTACACGGTAAGAGAAATACCTTTAGGCGTAAAACACGAATATGTTGTTATAAAAGCAGGATTATATAAATAACCTTCTTCACTATAATGTTAGAAATTAACAAGCATTCATATTTTACATGATATATTTTGTTAAATATTCACAACCCAATCTTGACTCTCCTTTTAACTTTAGCCTTTTTCTTAACTCCAAGACTAATTTGAGTTCCTTCTCCAGGGAGGTAGATAGTTCCAACTGGCTTATGATATGGTATTGTTATAGTGCTACCATCAGCATAAACCAACATAGTTGGATAAGTCCTTGGATTAGAGCCAAATCTGATTGTTCGATCTACTTGATGAGACCTTATGTCAATGGGAGTGGAATCAACAACTGGAAGAACTTGAGGGAAACGGGGTCGACTCTTCCGCTTTACTTGAATCCTTCCTCCATAGAATGGCCAATCTTCAGGGCCAGTCTCCTTCACCTCTTCAAAGTCTTTAGCTTGAGGATGTTGGACTGTGACAACATCGTTTGGAAAATGTCTGCTGTGAATTTGACGGACTGCAGTGTATATTCCAGATTGAAAAAGTCTGCAGTTTCCCCTTCCTAACATACCTGGGTTGTAATTAACTTTGTTATTCTTAGTGTTTTCAAACTGGAGAACTGAACTGGGAGAGGGTGGGGGTGATAGTATAACAAAGATTTAATAAAATAAAGATGTTCACGATTTTTCTATTTTTTTTTCAGATCATCTAACAAACCAGGTACCCGAGGGTACCCCGAGGCCGAAGGAATGCAACCTATGCCTCACAGATAAACTCTTCTTTCTTATAAATTACCACAAGAACCCATTAACTTTAAGAGGGGGGTTTAATGAGTATAATCCAAATTGTCAACTTTCACCATCTTACACCATTTTTTCGATGAGTACATTTACCTTCTAGTTTTAGTTTTACGTGATGTTATAATTCTAGTACAATATTTGATTATCAACTCAGATTTTGAGGATATAAAAACAATTAAACATGTGTTTTTTGTATTTAAAGAAAGTATAGGTTTTACAATTTGGAAACTCAATTCACTATAAATCATTTTCAATTGTCGACATTTTGGCACACAATTGTGTTAATTTTGTAGTAGTTGTACAGCAATACTAAGGTAATGGGACTACTGCGGACCCTCTAACGGACAAACCTTGTTAACAAAGCCGCAATCACCATATTACCTTCACACAGTACAGACATCGAATGCTGTAAGAAGATGACGATCAGACCTCGTTAATAGTGTTAATGGGCCACAGATATTCAAACAATATACACATAATATAGCAATGACCCTATATAAAAATTCTGTAAAAATGGTACAAATTTAAAAACTGAGGTAAAAATAAAACCCTTTGTAATAATATATATAAAATCCACTAAATCACATCACAACAAAAAGCAGTTTAGACCCCCATCCAACAAGCACTCCATGACCTTTTAGGGTTTAGGAGTGTTGATCAGGTTAAGGTCCAAATCACTTATTGCCGTGGGTGGAAGGGTTCTGGTACCTCTGTACCCCCTGATAGAGATTATACAGGTTCTGAGTAGATCAAAACGCAGTCTGCGTCTGACAAATGACATCACATCACAATATCGTTGGCCTTTCTTTAGGCTGATCTTTTCAGCGAGATGTTTTAGGAACTGTGAAGCCTCTGTTGCCATTCCTCCTGTAGTACTGAACACCAGTGGCGTGAAGGTAGCCTTTTCAACATTTAGGACTCTGTCATTGTACTCACGTTTTTTGCTTTTCTCGTGAGATTGGTACATCTGTGAGATGCTCTTGTCACTGTTGGACTGGGCTTGAGGGTGAAGTACCCTTACATCTGTGAATGCCCTGTCCAGCGGCGACCAAAACGATCTCGCACTGATGTCCAGTCTTGCACCATCCTGTCTATTTGTTCCATTAGATAGTTCAAGTGTGGGTGGAACGGAGAGAAGCTGGGGTTCTGTTTCAACGTCTTTGCAAACAGTGGTTAGGAGTTCAGCTATTGTATCTCTTAGTGAATTGTGTCTAAGTGAAACGTAGCCTCCGATTTTGCAGGTTAGGGTATGGTTGATATGATTTTGATTTCCACATACACATAGGGGACTTCTGTTAGCTGTAGACAGTGTAAGATTATATCTGAGTGAGAGGGCATCAAAGAATTCTTGTTTGTTAAGGACGTACCCACATGCTTTTAGCGGGAGTGTGGATAACCAAATGGATGCTCCTTTTTCACTAAGGAGTTCTAATTGCCTTTGTGTTGATGGGGATACCTCATTCATAATAGTTTCACGTTGGTGTTTGTAAAGCTCTTCCTTACGCTTCTTTACTTCACTTATGATTTCATGCTGCAGTTCTTCGTTTAGATGGAAAGTAGTAAGCTGTTGAAAAACTGCTTCTGTGAGCTGTTTTGTAGCATTTACTGAGTTAGTGTACTCCATCTCTGCTGTTGATGTGCAGTCTGGAATGCTCAGCCCACCCATTCTTGCAGGAAGTGAAGCTATTTTTCTGATTTGATCAGGCACAAAACTTTTGCCCATAATGGCTGGTATAAAGTCTTCCTTGACACAATATTCCAAAAATAGTGTTAATTGTAATACAATTTTAAAATATTAACACAATTTTTGTTTCAATGAAATTGTTGTTTAACTGGACTGAATTAATGCATTTAATCGTGAAAATAAAGCCTGTTTATCTTATTCAGTCAGCATGAATGGTGATACCGAATAAAATTAAGTTTTATAGTATAAATCCAGATAGACAGATCAATGATAAAGGGTCTTGTGAATTCACTGGTGAGTTTACAAAGATTTTGTTTGTAAAGAATTGAAACTTTCAGAATCACTAATGGGTGACTGAAAACTTAACGGGTGATACTCGTAAAATATCTGTTCCATATACCGTCGACGAGTCCAACTCGGCGCGCGTCCTGGTAGGTTGTAAACCTACAACATAAATGCAATTTCAGTTCATTGTTCTATGGCAGTAGCGTCAGAGAAGAACATATGTACAAAAATAGGGTATGATACCCTGGAGAAGGGTGGCAGTGCAGTGGAATCTGCTACCTCAGTCCTACTTTGTCTAGGAGCAGTGCAGCCTCAGTCTAAATGATATCGGGGGAGGGTACTTTATGATCATCCTTACCTGGTGACCTCAGGCTATTATGTTCATAATAGAGATTCGGCGCCCAGCAAACCCTACCAGCCGGGGAATATCTCCAAAAGTAAAATAGATAGAACCTTCCGGTTTTCAACAAAATGTCCGTCTCGTAAATTTAAAGGAGGCTCCCCAGAAGCACAATTTGGGACAACTTAGATTCTGAATTAAACCGAAAAGTTTGATTTTTGGCTAAATAAAAGGTCACCGCTTTTAAACTTTGCAAAGTCATGTCGTTGTCATGACTACTAAACTAAATGCAGCGTGCGAAAGATTAACTCGATGTGACGCGCGACGCCAAACGTGCTGTTGAAAATCTATCACCTCTAGCAAGCCCAGCAGGCGGTAAGGTTTTCTGGGCGGAATGACAGCCTGAGCTCGGCCCAGTAAGATCATTCATATTAAGAACCAGAAAAAAGTTATTAATTTTCCGGGTAGTGGCACCGGTTGATTCACGATGTCAATCCGTCGCATCTCGCCAATCTGCATACGTGTAGTTGCGAGAAGAATTATTTGATGCGCGGCGCGACCCAGTAGTGCATCGCGCTACAATGGCACCAAAAGTCGCTCCTACTAAATCGCTCGCCCAAAAAAATTCTTGTGATTAGGCCCTTTGGGTATGAAATTGATATGAATCGGTGTATTTTTGGACGCTGATTCCGAATCAACCCCCATGACGTAGGGTAAAAATGCTTTCCTGGAGAGTTATGGGCAAAAAATAAAAGATATGATGGCAAGAATCATGTTTTTCAAAAATCCTTACTATCCAGAAAGTTATTTGAAAAAAGGTGAGATTTACCGAAAAACCTTGTATCACGTCGTGACCCCCCCACTGTCGTTTCACTATGGTGAGCCGCGCACTCGTGCGCGGCGGGTCATACAACGTATGACAAGAAAAACCTAATCAAACTTTCCTTTGCCACACAAAGATTAAAAATGAACCCAAATGATATCGTTTTGTATGCATATGTTGTTTGAATGACCTTTTCTTTTAAAATAACTGGCATAACTGCCCCCCCCCCCCCAATTCCGCTCTTGACCATTGTTAATGGACTGGCCCGGCGCGCGCTACTTCGTAGCACTTACCATAAGTGCCATAACATTTCGAAAAGAAAGCGGCGCGCACTACTTCGAAGAAATTTAAACGAGTAAAATCCGTCAATTCAGCTTTTACTAAATCACTCGCCCAAATTTTAAGAAAATTCTTGTGAAAAGGCCCTTTGGGCATAAAAGTGATCTTAATCGGTGTATTTTTGGACGCTGATTCCGAATCACCACCCATGACGTAGTTGTATCACGTGGTGACCCCCACTGTCGCTTCACTATAGTGAAGCGACCCCCTGTATCAGTGTATCGTCTTTGACGATACAGGGGGAGCCGCGCACTTCGTGCGCGGCGGGTCATACAACGTATGACAATGACGTAGGGTAAAAATTCCTCCTTGGATATTGGAGAGTTATTGGCAAGAACCGTTTTGGTCACGTGACAGGCTAGCGCTAGTAAAATACGAATTTGATTGTAAAGGGCTTGGGTTAAAGTTAGGGTTTTGGTTTCACCTAACCATGTGCTTTCGCGCCACTTCGGGCGCGCTTGTTTCACAAGTCAAGAAAACCGCCGTGATGCGGGCGCGCGCTACTGCAAGCGCAAGGGCTCTGGATAGAGCAAGGTTTTGGTAAGGGTTATAGTTAGCTTCGGGGTTATGGTTAGGGTAGGTAGTGAGCCCGGAGCCGCGCGTACCGTGCCGACTGTAGGATGGTTTTTTAGCGCTAATATCGGCCAGCACAATTTTCTTCAAACAAATAAATATTAAGTATCCTTCCCGACCTCCGATTGCAACAAAAATTGGTAAGCTTACTCATAAACTTACAAGGAAAGTGTCCGAAAAATATAATGCATATCCAACCATCAAACATTATGTTACAGTTAAAAGCAACGTATTTTGCTTCATTTTGATCATTATGTCAACTCCGATATGCACCAAATTTTTCGGACAGTTGTGATAGCCTCAACGGGTGATACTCGTAAAATATTTGTTCCATATATTATATTTAGGACCGTCGACGAGTCCAACTCGGCGCGCGTCCTGGTAGGTTGTAAACCTACAATGAAAGACCTATTGGAAGGTTTGATTGACGGTGTCAACCCATCGAGATCGTTGCTCTGCGAAGCAGAGCAACGATCGACGATGGGTTGACTTTGATGCGAAGCAAGAATGCTAGTTTGCGCGGCGCGTCGAAGCGGCGAAGTCCTCCAATTGGAAGGTCCAATATATGGAATTTTTGTTTAACTGAGTTAAAAGATGATTTAGTAGACACCAAGCAAACAGGGAACGTCACGAAATTGTATGTTGTAATTTTTGGCAAATGCAAGTTCTGAAGTTAAAACGCCTTACAAGAAATTTATATGTCCTGCGGAGTAAATTTGATTATTGCATCTAAAGTGCCCGGCTTAGTGTTACAAAATTAAACAGTTTGGAACAAAACTACAGGTTTTCAGTTCACACAAATATTAAAACATTTAAATTTTTATTTGCATGAAGGTTACAATGACTTAATAAAGTCGTTAATTAAATAATAAAAACAATACAAAGATACCATACCAAGTAAATTCACAAAACTTGCAACTTGGTTAAAAACAATGAATTTAACTGTTTTTGTTGCGCGCGCGCCAGCTCACTCAATTAATCCCATATTTGGTCAAATAGGATAATAGGGACGCAAAATATGCGTCCCTCCAAAAAGTCCGATTTCTTTCATTGTATGCCCCTTTTTCCGCCTTTTTCCGCGAAAAGTGGCATGCAACGTATTCGTCATACGTTGTATGACATGCCGCGCACGAAGTGCGCGGCTCCCCCTGTATCGTCAGGACGATAAAGTGAAACGACCGTGGGGGTCGCAACGTGATACAACAACGTATGTAAAGCACGTATTGGTTGCGTTGTCATGGCAAACAAAATCGCGCGCGACAAATGTGCTGAAATCCCTGAAATGCACGCGGGTCATATTTATTTCCACGCTAGTTAATTCGTTGTATATGCTATCAAAGAAGCTACGACAGTTATCTACCACTAATCTTATACTGAAAGTATAATATAGTAATATATTCAATGGGATTCCAAAGAGCAATCCAAACTGCTATTCGGAAATGTTCTCGAACAAGACGACCAGCCGAGCTCAGCTCTTTAGGTGCTTATATTCAAACTGTGTTGACAATTTTCGACTTGAAAATGTTGGTCTTTTATCAGTCACCAGTCATGCTGCATATATTTGTATTTTGTTTAGCACTTGATGTTCATATGGACTTACTAAGACTGACCATAATTCTTACTCAGAGCAAAGAAGAGAAATAGCTTTTCGACAACTGGGGCAGTTGATCGAGGAAAAGGACGCTTACAAATGTCAAATTTGGTTTGAAACGAACAAAAAAGGTGTTATAAAAGACGAAATTGAAATCTTGACATCGGAGAATGACCTGCTCAAAGAAAGCTCCTCGAAAAGGTGAAAGGGTTATTTTTATAAAGGTGAAAGGGTTATTTTTATATCAAACCACCAGTCACCTGTCATGTCATTATATTAAATATATTGCTCAACTTGTTATAGTGTTCACGACATAAGTATAAGCAATTATAGAAGGTTAATCAATCTGCTGTCGAACCTTATTTTTTCTGAAAATATGATGATTAGTACAAATACAATTTCATTGCCATAACTAATTTATTCCTCAGGAAAATCGGAGCCAGAAAGACATAATTTTCGGTCTAAGACGCCAGCTGGCTAAAGAGGAGTGATCCTTTGAAATATCAAGATCCCTAATCCTACAGTCACGACTGAATAGACAAGAGGATTTAACAGCCGCTACTAAAAGAGCAGATGCTTTAGCCCAGGAGTTAGACCTAGCTGTGACGAGGGCTAAAGAAGATTTAGCAGCTTAAAAGGATGAAATCGAAAATCTCAAATAGGTGAGCTGAAATAATTTAAAAGTTTATTGAATTTTCATCTCGGTATCTGCAAGATATAAATGATTGGTTGGACGGTTGGTCTGTATAATGGCTTCGAAACAGAGAATTGTAATTTTAAATGCTTAACTTTTACCTTCTTCGGACTTAATTTGAACGGAGATTAATTGGACGCTGAAGGATCTCATTTTAATGTCCGTTCAAATAATGTCCGATAAGTAAAGGTAGTTATGATTTTTACGTTAATTTACAGTATGACAATAACTTAAATGATTCAACTTATTACAGGATTTTGAGATGAAAGCGACATCTATAAACAAAGAGGTAAAAAATGTGGAATGTGTCCAAGCTGAATTCCAAGATGCTTCAACTTGTACAACCGGCAGTACATCCTCCAGGTATGAATGGGAATTGGAGTCAGAAATTTTGAAACGATAACGAATCCTGATTTCCATCGGGCCAGCCACTTAACTACTTAATTAAAAAAATGTACCGTTGGATTTTATTGTGATGCAATTTTGAAATTAAGGTAATAACAATTTGAATTACTAATTTTGGTACCCTCACAGAAGGATCAGCTGCCAACAGCAAAACTAAAAAGGACAGGAGTGACAATTTTCTTCAAGACTGGATAGGCACAACCTCAACCATTTACAATTCCAGTGCATATCCAGTTTGAAAATCAGTAGATCAAATTGGGAGTTACCTATGCTGACCCAAGGACCGAAATTTCTTGCAGCCTACTACGCGAAGAAAAGTGGCGCACATTGAGCAGATTTTCTACGTGGAGTGCCCTCGCCCAAATAAAGCAAAGAAGGAGCTTTTTATTTTATATTTTAATTTCCTCTACTTCTCCCGGAGCTCTGTACTATGTTAACGGTACTGTGAACGGTACTGTGACCGGTACCGTGAACGGTACTGTGAACGGTACTGTGAACGGTACTGTGAACGGTACTGTGAACGGTACTGTGAACGGTACTGTGAACGGTACTTGTTATTCCTTCCAAAAAAAAACAAAAAAAAAGAGAACAATACCAAACACTGACTAAAATTTTGAATTTCGGGACCCGGTATTCCATTGTTTCACTTTGTCTTGAATATTGATTGTTGATGATGATGCAGATTCAATATTTTTCTAAAATTAAATGGTTGTTATGCTGGCGCTAGAACCCGCAAATGAAATCAATTTGACGGCAGTTTTGGCAATTAGAGTTAGACTTAGACAACGCAGGTCACACATCGGTTTCTCTTCTTTTGCACCCATAACGACAAACCGCATTGAACGTTATTACTTTTTTAGTCGATAAATCATTCGCTGACAGATAACAAGCGACCGTGGAGGCGTGGAATTTACTGGTCACTGAGAGTACTGACTGGATGCCCCTTAGCAAGAATTTAGACAAAAATGTACATTTCAGGAACATATAAAAAAGAACTTTTGGTTAAATATCCGGCCAAATTCTTGGAAACTGGTCCGAAACCGGATATTTAAGCCGGATATCCGGACGGAACCAAATTCAGCCGGATGTCCGGTCGATTACTAGAGCAGACTATTATAGAAAAAAGCTGTTGGTTGTGTTGACTTCATTACTGTTTTAATTTTCAACGCCAACCTCAGTCTCATCAAAGTTTGTTAATTTGCCATTTATGAATTCCTCCCAATTCCCTCTCTGAACTTGAGCATATCTGTCGTTAAGTTTTGAGCGGTAATTGCTCGGAAGTCGGAATCATAAATTACAGTATAACTATTAAACTTTCACAGTGTTTTACAGACTAATTAATGGACAACATCTTAACGTTAACACTCGAATTATTAAGAGTGAAGTTATCATGATTAACATGACACACAGGTCCACTGTAACACAATCTGTCAGAGTTTACTGAAGACATGAAACAAATTAGAATCTATGGAACATTAAGATCAAATTTGTTACTCAACTGTGGTTAATTCGATAATCAGTTAAGAAATCAACTACAGGATTGATCATTGAGTCAATGATGAATTAAGTCTCACCTGGGTTGACACACTTAGGACGGGTGGATTGGTGAGAGAACAATATTCCCTGCTCACATGTGATCTCCTTACTTCCCATCACGGAGTAACCTGGCTCACAGGACACTGAGATCGTGGTCCCGTATACGACAGGGAAACTGGAGTCAGTGATGAGATAGTTTTCTGTCAACAATCTTGTGCACTGATCTGAGTGCAAGAGTGAAGGTTAAAGTTTAAAATAAATTGACTGAAATAACTCATATTCTGGGATTGGGATTTCTATAATTGAAAATAACAAGAGGTGTACTTATTATTCCTGTAAATTATCTATAATGCTACCTAAACATCTACATTCACTATGACTAATTAACAAACCTATGGTGCAAGTAGGACGTTGCTCCATGGTGAAGAGCACTCCCCTCTCACATGTGATGGTATTGCCCCCAGCTAGAGTGTGACCCGGCTTACAGGCAACTTCCACCACTGTTCCTACTATCACGGGGAAGGTGCTGGTCGTTGTCATGTCTGAGAGAGCTGCTGGTAGTTCTGTACACGTGTCTGTGGGTAGCAGTTCACTGTTCACGTTAAATCAGACATAACTTATTATTGGTCAAGTGATTAACTAATTTTTGTTGAGGTTGTTATAACCCTATTATTCCGATCATCTCATATTTAAATATATCATCGCCAGTTTCCTGGGATCTCACCTAAAACACAGTGAGGTGTATCCTTGTACTCCCAGCTCTTACCCCCAATTTCCCGGGACTTACCTAAAAGACAGTGAGGTGTATCCTTGTACTCCCAGCTCTTATCCTTGATACAGGTTACGAGACTGCTTCCAGACAGAGTGTATCCCTGGATACACTCCAGCTCCACTCCTTTTCCGTGGTCCACTGGAAGTGGGATGTTTGTCTTCATGGCGAACATTTCATCCGGCAATCCAGTACACTTGTCTATGGAGCAGCTAGGGAAGTTCCTGGCTGAGCTGAATTTTGTGTCCTGGACACAGGTGATGGTTCTGTCTCCAGCTAAGGAGTACGCAGCCACACAGTTCACATCTACTATTGTCCCCTTCTTCACAGGGAACTGGGAGCTAGTGTAGAGGTTACTGTCTGGCGGTAATTCTGAGCATGATCCTAAACAGCGGAGTTAATATTAGCTGACCTTGAAATACAATGTTAATAAAACAACATCCAGCAAGCTTGTTTAAACGTGCTAAAAAAGTAATCCATTTGAAGCTGAGAGGATCATCTCACGTACCTAAATCATTGCAGCGAGGTTTGTCCTGGAAGAGGAACACAGTGTCCTGGTCACAAATGATCACAACGTTTCCCCTAAGGTTCCTATCCTCTGAACACTGCACTGGTATTATGGTGCCATAACTCACCGGGAACTGCACGTCCGTCTGTAGGTGTGTAATCTCCGGGGGCAACCCCGTGCAGGTCTCTGATCAGATAATCATTTTAGTTTATTAGAAGTTATTTAATATCTTTTAAATTTTGTATTTAGGTAACATTTTTTTAATTTTTTTATTATATTGATTGATGAATCACAATATTTTCGACTAACGACTTACTTGCAATACAACCAGGATCGTGAGGTGACTTGTAGATCCTACTTTTGATACAAGTGATGGTATCAGCTCCTGATAGATAGTATCCAGTCTCACAGATAACTGTCACCACAACACCGTACTGCACCGGAAACTCAGTTTCCGTTTCAAGGTTTGCTGTGTCCGGGAGAGACTCGCACCTGTCTATAATAGTGAAACATTAATTTTCTTCGTTCTTTAGACAGGTTAATTGGGCTCAAATAGTTTAAGATTGCTAAAAATCCCTTCTTAAGTTTAACATCAACAAACGAACAACAAAACATTCTGCCTACAAACCTAACAGACAGGAGGGGACGTTATTAAAGGAAAAATCTGTTCCCTCAACACATGTGACAGTGCTGTCTCCAGTCAGAGTGTGCCCGGGACTACACTTCAGGGAAACTTCAGCCCCAGGTGGGAGGGGGAACTGTGTCTCTGTTATAATCTCCTTCCAGTTAGAAGGCAGACTCTCACACGAAACTGAACGTTTTGAATAAATCTATATGCGCCCTAAAAGTAGAAGCTAAAATACATAATCTTAAATAATAATCTCTAGACCCAATTTCTAATTGACCCTGATGGTGACTTGTGGCATTTATGAAATGTCTAAATAAAATATATCAGAGAAAATTACCGCAGCGAATGTGATCCTCGGAAGCATGGGATCCTTTAGGACACGTGATACACATCCCTGCTCTCTCTACACTGTAACTGTTTGTGAGACACTTCTGACATACTGACTGTGAACCGTCCTTGAAGGTCCCTCGTTGACATGGAACTGAATCAGA
Organism: Bolinopsis microptera; assembly: GCF_026151205.1. Taxonomy (NCBI): domain Eukaryota; kingdom Metazoa; phylum Ctenophora; class Tentaculata; order Lobata; family Bolinopsidae; genus Bolinopsis; species Bolinopsis microptera. Next base: position 4,986,476 of record NC_087079.1, on the reverse strand, counting down.
AATTAGTGTTTGGTTAGTAGACCCACTAGTAAAATAAGAGGGGGATTGTTTATATAATTATATTTGCAGACATAAAGCGAGTCACTCTTGTGATGTAATATGTCCAATAATATTCCCTTCTGAACTTACTGCAAGTAGTTTTTTCATTGTTAGGTTAGAGTTTTAGTCACAATTTCGTATTACTCTAACTCAGTTGATAAAGTAAAATATGATGTGACAAAGTAAAATATATTCGAAGAAATAGTGTTATACATAATTTGTTGCCTAATAAGTTTTTTACTGATGTTGTCTTAATGTTGTCTTATCGTTTGTTGTCTTATTGGTGTTTGTTTCATTTCATTATTGTTGTCTTATTGTTGTCTTAATGTTGCATCGGTGTTCGTTCTAGTTCCCTCTCTTCTGAACTTACTGCAAGTAGTTTTTTCATTGTTAGGTTCCTCTCCAACTGCGCATTTAGCACAGGTCGTCATTGCAGTGTCCTGATACGGTCCTTCTTCACATTGCTCTGAAAGAAAAGGGATGCCATTTCAAAATCCTTTATAAAGGAGTTTATAAAGGAGTATATATACGTTCACTGACAAAGTCTTTGTTTTTTTGGGTATTGAAATAATTGTTAAGAATTTCCCGGTTAAGGAGGGAGAAGGGGGTTTAGCGTGTACTTTGTGTGTAACCCAGCTTTTGAGGGAATCTATTAAAGCATGTTACAACAGGCAAAAGAGGAAGTCAGTTTATAACAGGACTTCGCGTTCTATTCGTAATTTTATAAATTGTATGGCTCTACTTAGAACAAAGATAACAGATTACGACCAAGACATCCCCCAGATTTCAGAACACCTCTCCTACTTAAAATCATATACTTTGGAAAATTTCCCCGATATGACAGTTATTTCTTAGTCATGAATCCTTCCGAACCCAGTTTTCTTCAGGTAATTCATATTGATATCATTTATTTTGGTTTGGAAAAAGGAGACACTGGCGACAGTCCCCCACATCCAGAAAGACGGTAGATATCAATTTGCGAGGAAATTTTGGAGGAAATTTGGTGCCAAAGACGAAATGTTTAGGAGACCTGACCTTTTCTTAGGGCATAAGAAAATTTTTAGGGGGGGAAATTAGATCTGTGAGGAAATTTGAAACTTTATAGCTGTGGAACACTCCACTCTACCAAATTTTGGGTTTTGGTAACGAATATATCTATATATCCAAACCTGGAGAAGGAATCTTCGCCGGGGTGCCGTATACTTTAATTTCAGCAATGTTCCAGTCTCCTACCGTTCCCTCCTGACTTATCTCAATAACATTTCCGTCTCCTTCACAGTTGAAAGTGTAGGAATTTTCTGCACTGCTGACCTTACCACAATCTTTAACATACTCATCCCCTGTTTTTATAAAGACTGAAGCTCCAACTATCCTGTCTTTACAGCAACTAAGTCTGTTGTAGATGATCACTTTAGTAACAGAAGACTGTGTCTCCAGATTAACGCGCATCCACATGCCGTCATTAGCTTCTAATGAGTGTGCGAAATTGTTTAGATTTCCATCCATAAGATATGAGGGAGGGTATAATCCGTGCTGGTTCTTGATCTTTATCCCTGCACCTACAATGGTCAGCATATTTTCTCCTGAAATAGTTCTTAGATAATGGTTTACAAATCTTTCACTGTCCAGCTATCTTTGAAAGATACCGCGACAATTGACCCCCCGACAATTGACCCCCCGACAATTGACCCCCATGTAATTTCACTTGGGTCAATCGATCGGGTCAGGGTCAGGGTCAGGGGTTGTCGGCCGTCGGGGGTTACAATTGTCGCCCACCCCTTTGGAATAACTCAACATTGATCCCATTTAATTCCCATGCCTTTAGCATTATATGGCAATTTGAAATTATCAGCATAACAACTTTTATTTTTCATTTCAAATTCGTCATTTATGCCGTAACTATATTTACCCTCGGCTTCGAAGAGATTCATCACATTCCCAAATAGGATCATGTAAAAGAACATTTCTGATCGATATAAAATGATAAGTTTTGACAAGTTGTGCTCAACAAAACCAATGTAAAATAATAAGTTGTACTCGGTGATGATCCCTATTAAACATCACAAAAGTTTTAACAATTCGTGTAAAAAAATATTTAATCATTTGTCCGTATTGTTTTCTTAAGAATTATAAATGAAAAAGTGGTGTCATCTCGGCCCGCTAATAATACCACGATGAGATGACCGGTAGGTTTAGGGTTGCTCTTTCGTGAACCACAAAATAACAATAAACAACGAAAAACAAACAACTACAATAGAAACATCGCCCATAAAAATTGGAAGAATTATGCGACCGTTTGGATGGACCACGCTGCACACTCTATTATATTATTGTATTACTAGTGTAACCCGGCCTTCGGCCGGGAATTCACTGCCGCAGTTAAAAAGGGTAGGAGCATTTACCCGTTGAGTCAAAACCCGCATTAGGTGAGCAATTCTATTCGGAGTGCCCTCACGTATCCAATGGTATCTTAAACAATAGTAATAGTATCTTAAACAATAATCAATAGAAATTAACCCTTAACACCACACCCGCCTATCATATTTGTGAAAACGCATAACATTGTCGTATGAAAGTATGAACTCTCTCTGCAGTCCAAACAGTGCCCCCTCCCCTAATAAGATTATAAGATTATAGTATAGACAGCAAATCTTACCCGGGTAATTCAATTACACTAATTATGCAGCTACATATGCGAGCCCCGTAACTCTTACCGTTCTGCTCAAGCCATTTTATATAACATTTGTGGTACAAAACCATCAATTAAACCACTTACCAACGACCGATTTAAAAAACCTTTATCATTTAACTTCGTCAGAGTTTTGTCGGCACTTTACCGAAAAAATCAGTCCCGCAACTCTTACCGTTTTCTTGATTAAGCCGCTCGTAAATTACAAACAGACAGACAGACAGACAGACAGACAGAAAACACACATTCTGGGATTATTAGTTAGATTAAAACCTCATACTGCTGCAATAATAGGGGTATAACTCTTAGGGCAACGTCTTTTAAGGTTCTTTAAATGGTTCTTCTTAAGAGGCTGGATGTTGGAATGGAGGGCCTTCTTAGGGAAAATCAGTGTGGGTTCAGACGGAACCGCTCATGTATTGATCAGATTTATTCCATCCGCACCATTATTCATAACTGTATTGAGTTTAACATTCCACTTTATGTTAATTTTATTGATTTTAAAGCAGCGTTTGATTCCATCAGAAGAGAGTTTATTTGGTCAAGCATGAGACACTATGGTCTTCCTGAGAAATATGTTAGAATCTTTCAGGGATTTTTCAACGGAACCATGAGTGCTGTCAGGGTTAATGGTGAAATGTCTGATTGGTTCTCTGTCAATTCAGGCACTGGACAGGGTGATATCCATTATCCAGGGCCCTCCTGTATTTAATTTTTGTCTGAACTTTGAAATCTTTTTGGCCGAGGTTCACAAGGCAATCAGTCATGGCGCTGTACTGCAAAAGGAACTGAAGGGTGCAAATGAAAAATGTATCATGGATAGTGACTACGCTGATGATCTGGCAGTGATGGACAATACTGAAGAAGGGCTCCAAGAGTCCACTGATCTTATCGCTCATTACACCTCTTATGCTGGGTTAAAGATCAACGCTAAAAACACACAATGCATGGCGATCAGCAAGTGTGCGTCCCAGCGACCTTACACCGAAAGAGACAGTATAAAGCTAACAGTGGAGGGAGAACCTGTAGAACAGATCAGTAACTTTGTTTATCTTGGTGCCAACATCAGTGGCGATGGTACCATTGACCGAGATCTTGACATCAGGATCCAGCTCGTGCTTTCGGTGCGTTCCATCAGCTTTGGAAGATATGGAACAGTAGAACTATAAGAACGCCCACCAAGATCCGGATCTACAAGGCTGCTGTTATTACTATTCCGTTATATTAGTAGAGGCTCTTACGGGCAAAAAGACGTGTTTTCTGCTACGAGTTTAGAGACCTAACCGCTAATTGGACACAATAGTATGATGTCTAAGGATCGATAATATGTTAAGAAGTATAAATTTGGCCTTATTAGTCACGTGATATACCAATGCGCGTTTTAAACTTTTACAGTCTATTACTCTGAGGCAAATAGAGTAATTATATTCATATTTTGTCAGCAATAAAATCAGATTATTTTCTATTTGGTGTAAAAATATGAGCTAGAACGGACATAATCTCGCTGAGTTATAGCTGTTTGAAATTTATGATGAACGCGCAGGAGCCAATTGATAACAACTAAATGCTTTTGCGCGTAGTGCGCGTCGAAAATTTGGCAAAAACGCTTGCGGAGTGACAATATTCAAACTTCGATAAACTATATGAAGTGGGTACTTCTCGGAAAGGAAAAATTTAGGCAAACACGATGTGACTATTTTTGGGTTGATTTAATACAACTGCAAAAAATTATTCAAACTTCAAGCAAAAAAGTCAAAATTTTTACCACTTTTTTGGATTTTACCCCCAAAAAAATAGAGGGATTTTTCAAATTTTTATATCATCTTGTGCGGCTGTGTTTTAGATATCTTCATGCAAGTTTTGCCGACATGCCAACAAAATTAACTTGTTCAAAATATCAAAAAACATGATTTTTTGGCCTATTTTTTGCCCAAGAATCGGTTTTTTGCAATTTTACCCCCAAAAAATCAGTCCAATCATCTTTAAACCACTTTTAATCGATTCTACGGTCAAAAATACGTCTAGTAAGGTGTAGCTGGGGTCCCTAGCGTATCGAGCAGACAATGCCCGTAAGAGCCTCTACTATATGGAGATTGGAGCTGAAGTCTGGATCACAACAATGAAGCAAATGAAACGGTTCGAGGTCTTCCATCTGACCTCCCTGAGAAGAATCTTGAAGATAAAGTGGTTCTTCCATATCTCCAATGAAGAAGTTCTCAGGCGTGCTGGAATTAAGTCTATTGAAACTTTCATCGGTTCGGCTAGACTAAGGTGGTACGGACACGTTATCAGAATGCCAGAGACACGGTTTCCCAATTTTTCACTGGATTGGAAACCAAGCTATGGAAAGAGACAGAGAGGACGACCTCGCAAAGGCTGGATGGCCTGTGTACTTGAGGATGCGGCTGACTTTATAGGTGTCGATAACATCAGCAGAGACGCAGTATAACAGTTAGCTCTTAAACGAGTGGAATGGAGGAACATGTTACGAGTTACACCGTAGAAGGATGTGTGTGATGCAGAGTGCAGACCACTCTAAAAGTCTAAAGATTAGGAGGAGACCTCTTCATGTAGCATGTATGTATTATTAAAACATGAAGCCCCACGAAAAACCTCACCGAACCTCCACGCGGTGTGGGGTGGGTGGCTCGAACGAGAGGTGCATGGATGTTTCTAACCTATGCAAAGGAAGGGACTAGCCATCTCTACAACAAAGGAAAGGCTCTAATAGCCTCTACTAACCTTAGAACCGCAGCATAACCGCTTTTCCCACAGGCAAATAACACCTTCTGCAGGAAACTAACACGCTCACAGGCTCCCACGTCTCGTGTAACGCCAGTATTTGGTTTTGGATCGGGTACTCAAAACAACGATAGAGGAGCGGTCTACACGCATCACGTGACGCATTCCGTACCGTCTAGCTAGGGTCGAATAAGCACTAAAAAAGTTAATCAGTTATCAGCTATTCTCCGTGGCAACTGTTACCGTGGCAACTGTTACCGTGGCAACTGTTACCGTGGCAACTGTTACCGTGGCAACTGTTACCGTGGCAACTGTTACCGTGGCAACTGTTACCGTGGCAACTGTTACCGTGGCAACTGCTTCATAGGAAACTCAACGGGCAGTCTTGTTATATAATTATCTAATTTTATTTACGTTTTTATTGGTGAACTTATGAGTAGAAAGGAAATTGTGATAAAATTAACTATTTAAGTATTTAGTGGGTAATAGTAATACTTTAAAAACTTTGACAATGCAGGACAGCAAGATACTATGTCATCATAGTTGTTGAGTGCCAATGGATCTACCAAAATAGGTTTCTCAGTAGACCAAACAGATAGTTGTTACTGTAGATAGGTTCCGACAACAAGAGTGCTGCGGCCCGCCCGCTCACCTAGTCACTTGTTAGATTTATAGTGGGTAAATCACACTTTCTGTCTAATACAGACAGTAAATCTTTTATCTTTTTTTGTCGTTAAGAACGGGAAAATTTGAATAAAACCGTTTTCAACGTCCAGCTGCTTGGATTCTTATTTTTCACAGCTTAGTTAGTTTAGCTGTGAAAAACGGGCAACACCATTTTATACGGAATAGAGCAAGCTACATGTAAGGTCACTAAGAGATGTCTGAGAGAATTGACGTCCTAAGCTATCTAGGGACTACCGCGGAATTTTAATTATTCATCTTCCACCAGTATATATCAGATGTCAAATGTGTACCTGGTATCGTTTAAATCATATCGTTCAGGCTCAGCGGCCAGCTTCACAAAGGTCGAGGGTAATGATCCGGAGAGGCGACAGAACGTCCAATGACTATTACCGATTAGCCATTAATAAAATATCGTCTTGAACCTGGACCGGGGAGCCAGGAATATCATACTAAATTAAAATACGAGAATTATCTGAAATTGCAGTATAATAACACAACCGCGTACATGGTTACCTTAATTATTCCATTCTACAGTACAAACAATCTTAACCCGGCCTATTGGCGATATAACGACCATTATCATTTGCATTATGCATTAATCATAATGGGTAACGCACTATCATGCATTACCCATTAATAAAACATTGAACCTTGGGTTAAAATGTAGTGGAGTACGAGGAATATCAAACTAGATACAATTTGAGGATTCTCAGAGCACAATCTCACCTTCAGCTATTCCGCGCAGCACTCAACAGCCAAGGTATTTAAATGGTATTATAATGCGAGCGTGCTAAATCACTTTACTCTCCAGTAATATGGAAAAGTTGTTACATGATATTTTTCATAAATGAATTGATTTTCATCCCTTTTTATGTTAATAAAAAATGTGTAGACTATTCTTTGTGCCTAAGTGAGGATTAAACGTTTGAGAAAGGACCATGGTCATACTCATTAACCGGGCTACCCATTTCTGCAAATAGCCTGTTGCAAATTGTGGAGAAAATTTAAATCAAAAGTTACAATTTTTGTCCGTTTTTTTTTCGTTAACGGACAATAACGGACAAAAAATAACATGATCCCCCCCATAGTCATACTATGAGTATTGCTGAAAGCACAGTGTATTTGTAAGGCCTACACGGACCGCCTCTAACTAGCCAATCCCTGTTTACATGCCGTGTAGCAGGGGACTAGAAAGAGCTATGTAATGTATAGCATTATAGGTAATAAGCCCAATTTGTACGTGGCATGCGTAGTATAATAGTGTACTGATGTGTATCAATATTATTATTATGAAGTGAGCTGATTGGAGCCTATATTTATTATAGTTATAGTGAACGGAAATCTAGCGACCGCCAAAACGAAACAACGGGCGCAATTCTTGTTAGAATTGAATTTGATGGTGCGCTGTTTTTTACAGCCTTCTAAAAATCTTCAAAAAGCGAGGTCCAAGATTTGCAAAATCGAATAAAAATGAGTATAGGACTATCTTATCTCTTCTAAATTATCCCTAGAACATTATACTCGATTTTCTGTACGTGATTTAAAATCACTTGCACAAAACAATAGCATACAAGCGTTAATCCAGAAAAGCGATACCCCCAGAAAAGTTGGGGACAGAATGGAAATAGCTCAGTGTTGTTAAATTCGATAAAGATCGGTTTAAAAGTATTCGACCTCTCAAAAAACTACGTCAAATTACGTATTAAGTCTTTAGTCATTTACATCAAACTCCTAAAGTATAGTTGTTAGATACAATATAAAATACGAAATATTTGCACTTGCACTTTGCCGCGTTAGTAAAATGCTAACAGTTTGCGCGCATAATGTCTCGTTGGTAACACGACATCTGTGATCTGTCCGACAGCGATATTTGTCCGACAGCACTATTTTCGTGTGTTTGAAGTGATATCTCAAGTTTGGCACATAGAAAACATTTAAAAAAGAAATTTCCGGTTGAATATCCGGCCAAATTCTTGGAAACCGGACCGAAACCGGAACCGGACATTAAAGCCAGATATCCGGCCAGAACCAGATTCAGCCGGATATCCGGTCAATTTCTAATCTGAAAATGTGTATTCATAAACAGGATCCAACTTCGCTGATGCTTTAATTACTTAGTTACTGGTTTACTGGACTATTACAGTGATCTGAGTAATAATAAACTGTCGATTATTGGATGTGAGGCTCGGATCACTGGATTGTGGGTCTCAGATACTGTTACTATACAGCATACGTCACAGCTTCATGGATCACTGGATTACTGGATTAGGACTGAGACTCGATGGGTGCCAAAAGGAATTTGGACCTACGAGTGGTAATCGTCAACAAATTTCTGATTTATCTCCTCGTTAAACTGAAAGCAATCGATAGAACTGGTTTCTTAAACAAGACAGTAAAGAGAATAAGAACATGAAACAGGAGAAAAATGTTCCCGAGATTTGTCTACTTGTTGTGCTATTCGTAGACCGTTTCCTTGTACCGCCGCGCAGTATTGTTTTATGAAGGATTATGTGATTTACACTTACAGTGCTAGCGACATATAACTTAACAATGTTTACGGTATTTCGGCCAGGGGACTAGCTACTAAGTGAGTTGGTAGTTAACTCATTATTGGAGTTAAAGCTGTGAAAGGTTAACATCTACAGTGTGTAAAGATAGTTGACAATCTCATGTATCCAATGGAAGTGACCCAGAAGGCTGGAAGATAAGTTACTTGAAGAATGATACCATGGCAATGACGGCGTCTAGTTTTAAATGGTTTTTATAAAACTTTGCAACGCACCTTATAATATATATATATATATATATATATATACCAGACGCTGCAATATTGCCGGCTGTTCGGGAAGCTGACAACGCAGGGTGCCATGCCTGTGGAAAATGCTATGTTTGTAAGCAAAGTTTCCTGTCCCCTTGTTCCAAATTTAGTAGTCACCATTCCAAACAAGTTTTCCCTATTACTAAATATATAACTTGTCAGAGTAATAACCTTATTTATTTAATAGAGTGTAGAACTTGTGAACAGTCGTATGTAGGATATACTACTTCTAATCTCCCTAAGAGATTTTCTAATCATAAGAGCCACATTAAGAAAGGTATCAGGAGTTGTAAGTTAGTAAATCACTTTTTAGATTTTGATCATGATTTAGATTTTAGTTCAGTAGCCTTATATAACTCTTCACTTAGTACGCACCTTTCTGTTATTATAGTGGACGCTCTAGAATTTAAACCTGAAATAAGTAAAGCTGATAGGGAAAAGGCCATGGAAGCTAGAGAGGGGTTCTACCAGACCCAATTGAAAACCCTTGAGCGTTATGGGGGTATGAACACCCTCGATAATAACCACATCCTTTTTAAATCCGCTGGAGCTTAGTATTTAGTTTATTTACTTTATTTAACATGATCTTAGCCTATAAACCCGTGTTTAGTTCACAATATTGCTATCAGAGACGTGTTATATTCATTACTATTTAAATATAATTACTGCTTGATTCAGAGAAATCTAGCTTTTTCCGAGAAACTAATCTCTAATAGATTAGATAAGATGTACTCAGCCATTCTTTTCGTTTGATTATTACTCAGTATGTTTTAGTTTTGTACCGTTTTAAATCACATAGTTTTGTACGTCTTCCTAAGACTTGTTTTCCTTTCCTAGTTTGTAAGTTATTTTAAAGATTTGTGTATATTCCAGTTGCTTTTAGAACAATTTTATCTCAGATAACGATGTTTAATAAAATGATGCAAAGAATTTCGAAGATCTAATCAACACCGACTTTTAATGTGTAGGAGTACAGCAACGAAATATATATATATACAATTAACTTAACCATTAAATAAATAATGATCAGTAATTCTAGTTTAACAACGGGGAAACTTTATATGTTAAGCGTACACTAACCACGACAATCCGGATTTTGTCCTGTTGGAATCAGGTCTCCGTCCTGACAATCTGCTTTGTCACCTCCTATGTTGGTGGAGTCTTCAGGACAGCTCAAGGTAATCTCCGTTCCGTGTTGAACCGGTAGTGCTGGTTCTACTAAAACATTATACCAAGTTGTGTCTAGGATCCTGCAGTCAACTGAAATAATCCCTGTTATCTATGGATCAAGGTCTTATAGAGTTATAGTTATATAGTGTGCAGTAGTAGTGTCGACTCGAAATCTTTTAAATTACGTATATGCAGAGGAGTTAAAATGAAAACAAATGTTTGTTAGCTCATTATTCGTTTTACAAAGCTTCAGCCGCAGACGATCGATACATACTCAATCTATAATTGTAACTTACAACAACATAGTTGTAAGAGATAATACCTGGGCAGGAATGGGCGTTACAGGACTGAGTCTGGGAAGATGATCCGGAACAGTCAGCGCCACCGTCTTTTGGGGAAGGATTAGTACAGGTCCGGGTCCTTGTCTGTGTTCCTCCCCCACACTCTGCAGAGCAGGACCACCAAGAAGAGTAGGAACTCCAACCTCCATTTCTCGGGGCTGAAAGAGGCAGATTAAATTTTTACGCAGAATTTTCTAAAATATCAATCAACAAATCTTGAAATAAAGTATTGGGCTCAGGGAGCCCAATTTGAAAATTAAAGCTGACTAGAAGCTAACAATGTCAACTCACAACAAGTTGGGACGGAGCAGTATTCCCATCTTGTTTCGGAATCCATCGTGTAGCACCAAACTTTATCGTACTTCGCCTCTGGGTTTCGGCAATAGTTGTGATTGCCAGTCCCCTCACTGCAGTAGAGTAGTAGGGATTGATGAGAAGAAAAAACATCGTGTATTTTTATTTTTTTAATGGTTTCTGAAAATCCGGACGTCCGGAAATTTTGGCAGATTTAACAAAAAAGTCCCATTTATTTCAACTCTTTGAATTTTATTTCAACTCTTTGAATTTTATTAACAACAAATTTGTGCTAGTTTTATTTGTACTCTTTAAAGTAGCTGGAAATAAGGACGTCCAGGGGAGGGGGGGGGGGGGGGGGGGGGGGGGGGGGGGGGTGGTTTTGAAAGTTCGGACACACCCGGACAGGGGGAGGGGGTGGTCTGAAAATCTGCGATTTTGGCGGTCGTCCTTATAATTATAAGTAGATGGCCCCAAAGCAATCTATTCTCGCTGATTGTGCATGATTTATGTAAAAGAAATCTTTTATTTCTATAAATAATATTTTTGATTTGTATTATCTCCGTAATTTAGCTTATGACAAGAGATATTGGAAGAAATTACAATGAAGTTTTGATATTTAGTAATTTGTTTTAGGGAAAGAATAAAATTGGGCGTTGTTTTTAACTATCCCTTGTTTAGAACCAAACTTTGCTAAAAACAAGTAATTATAAAATATTATTATCAAAATATTATTGTTAGTACCTATACTCACAATTTATTTATCCTTACTTCGTGGGGACTATCTGATCTCCAATTCTGACACGTGACGCCGTTAACCGTTGTAGATTTAGTCCCCCGATATCCTGATCCATTGTTACTTCTATCATAGGCATCCCAACATTCCAGGACTGAAATTTAAGTTGGCCAAATGATTATGATGTGCAGTTCTGTCACAACGTTTTAGAGAGCTTGATATTTGCGTAATTGGAGGAATGAAATTATTCAGTGGTTTTTCGGCAACAGAACTTGTAAGAAAAACGGTTTAATTAAGGGGGGGGGGGGGGGGGGGGGGGGGGGGGGGGGGGGGGGGGGGGGGGTTCACCCTGATTTTTTTGTGAAACTTGGTTTCGAGATAGCAGTTGACCAACAAACTAGGACCGGTGACCGAACTTTTGAGGGGGTCCCCAACCCCAACCGCCAAACGGTGCCCGCGGGGCAGCCACGCCCATATTTGGTTCAAATTAGGCTCAATTTAGCCAAATACCCTGGACATGCCCAAAACCCAGGCAAAAAATGGCTGAGTTATGAGCCAAAAACCATATGACCATATTTGGGCATACGCACCAAATTTGATCGATTTTGGCCCATAAATTGGTCAAATATCAATATTTTTGAATGAAACCAACTTTATACGAAAGGTAAGCTTATACTACACATTTTCTATGATTATCAGCTCAGTATCTACCTAACTGTGGATTCTGTGTTCAAATAATCACAAAAAATGAACAAAATCGTCCATATCTCAGTTGGCGATATTTGCAAAACTGATTTCGCTCAAAACAATAGAACTCAATAGGGTTTCAACTTTCAATATTTTTTACATGAAATTTTCAGAATCAACGTAGAATCGCATTTCGACCTTATCTCTTGTATTGAAATTTTGAGTTAGGCCTTTAAAAAATTTGGCGGCCAAATTCTGAAAAATGCCTGGCAAATTTTGGAATTTGGCCGCCAAATTTTTTTAAAGGCCTAACTCAAAATTTCAATACAAAAGATAAGGTCGAAATGCGATTCTACGTTGATTCTGAACATTTCATGTAAAAATATTGAAACCCTATTGAGTTCTATTGTTTTGAGCGAAATCAGTTTTGCAAATATCGCGAACTGAGATATGGACGATTTTGTTCATTTTTTGTGATTATTTGAACACAGAATCCACAGTTAGGTAGATACTGAGCTGATAATCATAGAGAATGTGTAGTATAAGCTTACCTTTCATATAAAGTTGGTTTCATTCAAAAATATTGATATTTGACCAATTTATGGGCCAAAATCGATCAAATTTGGTGCGTATGCCCAAATATGGTCATATGGTTTTTGGCTCATAACTCAGTCATTTTTTGCCCAATCTTGATGAAAATTCATATACTTGTTCAGGGGACTACTAGCTACAAGTAGAGCACATAAAATCTGGGTTTTGGGCATGTTCAGGGTATTTGGCTAAATTGGGCCTAATTTGAACCAAATATGGGCGTGGCTGCCCCGCGAGCACCGTTCGGCGGTTGGGGTCGGGGACCCCTCAAAAGTTTGGTCACCGGTCCTAGTTTGTTGGTCAACTGCTATCTCGAAACCAAGTTTTACAAAAAATTAGGGTGAACCCCCCCCACCCCAGCCCCCCCCCCCCCCCCCCCCCCCCCCCCCCCCCCCCCCCCCCCCCCCCCCCCCCCCCCCCCCCTTAAAACCTTACTCACCACTTAAAGACGAAGTGATCAATCGTAAGATTAACAAGAGAAACATTGACAATGTTTTGCTTTCTGTAGGTAGTAAATATTTATAATGTAAATTTGGGTTTCTTAATTTCACATTAATACAGATTACAGGCGTATGAGGTAATTGAGGTTTCCAAATTATAATTTATCTCAATTATATGTGACCTTTTATAAGAGTCATACCTGCTGAATCAATGGGAAACCCGGAGTCAAGGTTCGCCTGCAGAAAAATTTAAATACGATTAGGCAGGGGCTGGGAGGGCGTTTAATGTTTGCATAAACCATGAGGCATCAGCTGCGTCTTTTTGAAGTAGACGAAAAATAGCAGAGTAAATCTACACGGGTCTGGCATAATTTAAGGTAGACTGAGGATCGTTTTGAAGTTCTGTATAATCCATGAGCTGTTAAACTTGTAAAACCTGACCCATTAAGGTCTCTCTAATTGCCATTGAGAGTTTCATTTGTACTGGCACTGGACTCTGAGTCTAAGTTGAGGGCTATAAATAAAATGTCCATTGTTCAAAAGATGTCGGTGCTCATTGGTGTGTTTCCTAGTACTTGGATAATCGAACCGTAGAGAACAGCGAGATTTATGAGGTGGGTTAAAGAATTGTTCAACACATAGCATAACAGTACTAGTAGAAATCCTGGTCAAAAATATTTCAATTTGAAGATAACGGGTAATAGAACTATGAAATTGTGTCAAAAGTTTACATTTCTTACAAATCTAAAAAAATATTTTTTGTGATTTGAAACGGCAAAATCAGCGTCATTGCAAACATGAAAAAAGTTTCATATCAAGCCGTAAATTTGTGACAAAATAATTCGGATTCGATTTGATTTTATCATCACTTCAATTTTTTACTTTCTCATTTTTACATATTTTATTGATGGTTTGAATTTTTTTAGATAATATCAATAGTCTAATAAGTAATCAGGCCTTAACTGATTTGTGGCCCCTTGTGAGTGCAAGACTATGTAAATTGTAAAAGTGTGTGTGTTTATTTGATGGTTTTTGTAATCCCAGTGGATTTTGTGTAAAAAGGTAACGTGGATGCTCATTGCTAATTTACTTAATTTTGTTAGTTAGCATTTATTGAAATTAGTCGTGACTGTTAAATAAGTAAGAAATGTCACAATAAAGATAAAAACGGCTACAATTTAGGTAGATATATAGCCTTAATTGTTGTGGAGCAGGAGATCAAAGGATAAAAGAGCACTTATAGCTAGACATAGCTTGAGTTGAAGGCAGGAAATTGGGATTTGGGGAAAGGGATGCCCCAAAATCATGCTTTTTAAATCAAAATGAATTCCCGTAGAATAAGGAAAAATTAAAAAGGGGTGAAAAGTAAAATTTAAAATGGCAGTCTCTAAAACCCAAAAACTAAAATAAAATTGTTTTTATGGCACTTTTGGCCCATCCAAAAAAAAATGAAAAAGGGTCAAAAAGTGGCCCCAAATTTTTTCCCTGTAAAAGGGGTGGTTTTTTTTTTTTTTTTTTTTTTTTTTTTTTTTTATTTTTTTTAAATTTTTTTTTTTTTTTTTTTTTTAATTTTTTTTTTTTTTTTTTAAAAAAGGGAAATTTTATTAATACCCGCAATATCGAACTCTGTTATATTCTTATATAGAATCCTTACCCCCGGCAATTTTTCAACAACCCAAAAAACCATGGCAAAAAATTTTGATAACCCGGGGAAACTTTTTTAACGTCTTTTTAAAGGGTTTTATGTTAATTAAAAAAATGGGTTTTAAAACTTAAATTTTAAAATTTTTTACAGGGTTTAAGGGTGTTTTTTTTACGACGATTTTTTGTTCTTTGTGTGTTTCCTTTGTGCCAAAAGCATTGAAAAATTTTGTTGGTGTAGCTTGGGTTGGGATAATATAAATTTGGTTCCCATGAATTTGGGGAAAAAAGGGGTTTTTTTTGTTTTAAGAACGCCCCCAAAATTACAAAGGGAAAAATTTCCTGAAAATCCCCTTGGTTTTAAAAAGCAAAATTTTTCCAAAAGATTGTGTGGGTGAGTATTTGCCCATCCTTGGGGAAGGCTGGGGTTCTAATTCAAAATTTTCCCTCTGTGGGTGTCGAAAATTAAAATTTTCCATCAAAAACCCCCAATACGGTTATTTTTGTAAAATTATTTCGGGAGTTAAAAATAAAATAGCTGAAAGAACCTGCAAAACTGTCGGAAAAAATGTTGGTCGTTGTGGAAAAAGTAGACAAATAAGTCATTCATTTTTAATTTTCCTTTTAAAAGTTCTTTTTTATTTGACCCCCTCACGAACCCCCTTTTTGTGGTAATTGTCAGTATCTTTCAAAAAACCCCCCTGTGGGTGCAACTTTGCCCCTTTTTGGGTTTTCCCCAAACCCCGTTTCCCCGGGTTACCCGGGCCCCGGTTCCCTTTTCCCCTTTCCCCCGCCCTTTACCCGGGATTTACCCGTCCCTTACCCGTCCCTTTTCCCCGTCCCCTTTCCCTGTCCCTTACCCGTCCCTTACCCTGTCTTTTCCCCGTTCCCTTACCCGTCCCCTTTCCCTGTTTACCCCGTCCCCTTAAAATTTTCCCCTTTTCCCCTTTCCCCGTCCCTTTTTCCCCTTTCCCTGTCCCTTAACCCGTCCCCACCCCGGGCCCCTTTCCCCGGCCCCTTTCCCGTCCTTTGTCCCCTTTACCCCGTCCCTTACCCGTCCCTTACCCCGTCCCTTTCCCTGTCCCTTTTCCTTTTCCCTTTCCCGTCTTTACCCCGGTTACCCCTTTCCCTTTCCCTGTCCCTTTCCCGTCCCTTCCCCGTCCCCCCACCCTGTCCCTTTTTCCCCGTTTCCCCTTTCCCTGGGCCCCACCCCTCCCCTTAACCCCGCCCTTACCCCGTTTTACCCTGTTCCCTTACCCCGTCCCCCAAGTCCCTTTTCCCCGTCCCTTTCCCCGTCCCCCTTTAACCCGTCCCCTTCCCCCCTCCCCTTTCCCCGGGCCCTTTCCCTGTCCCAAATTTAAAACGTTTCAGTTTTTAAGTTGATACAAAATATGATCCTGTGGGGGTGGTATTAAAAAAAGGAAAAGTGGAATGAAAAGATCCCAAACTCTTTAAATTTTAAATATTTTTATATACAAAATTGACAGTATACCTACTTCAACTATAATAACTAATTCTTGAATCTACAAAATTTAAAAAAAAGCGTTAGTGACTGCGCTTAAAACCGTTGTGGTGGTAAATTTAAAGAAAGGGTCAGATGTGGGGGGAGTACCATTTTAGCCCCGTGGGCCTTTTTCAGTTTATAATATGGAGTTTTTAGTACAATGTTACAGATTCCCGCAACAATGATTGAAGATGAAAAGGGGGAGTGTTGGAGTTTTGACTAGATATAGGTATGTCCTTTCTCCGGTTTGTAGTTGGTTTTTGATTCCCCCACTTTGTTTACCAAATTTATTCCCCCCAAAATTTAGACTGTAGAGGTAATGTTGGTTAGAGCGGGGGCAACTAATATGATTGGGCGACATCTGTCCGACAGCGACATCTGTCCGCCAGCCGAATTAGCAGGAGTTCGGACAGGAGTCGTTTTTGGCGACATCTGTCCGACTTTCGGATCACATTTGTAATTTAGGATCACATTCGTATTTCACAAGCTTACGGGTAATCTTGTGACGTTGCTCCCACTGTCCTAATGCTCTAATGCTGATTTGATCCATTGAGATCTGATCCATAGGGCATAGATATAACGTGATTGACTATTTGAGGACAGGATCGTACTAGCCGTACACTAACAATTAGCTGTAACAAGCTGCCGATCACATCACAGCCTACAGTAAATATAGGAGAGCGGTATGGAGATCAGTTATCGCAATCCACATTGGCAACCTATCCACAATGGCAAAATCGGTATAAGATTGTTGCGTTGAGTAAGTTTTACTGTTTTAGTTAACTTTTACTTGCTGTTCAAAAGGTTATTCTACACTGTATGCATGCAAATTATTGTGAGTAGGCGCACGAGTGTTTCGAATAATCTCTAGCTTTTTATGACATCGGAAGTGGTTTAACTCGAGCGTTAGGTTATTCTAATTGATTCGATAAAACTTGAATTGTGACAAGTGAAATGTTCTCCGTTGTCAAATAAAGATAAACGATTTTGTGATTTATAATATTTTCCGAGAATTATTTCCCCGAAAAGTCGTGGACACTGGTAAATAATGCCCTCCGCTAAAGTGTCGGGCATTATATCGCCCGTAGCACTCAACAGCCAGGTATTATTGTATTATAATATGAGCTAAATACAAAAATGTAATGCAAAAATCGCCTTCAAATTCACCTCATGAACTTCAAGTTCATCATTGATAGTTATGTGGAATTTCACACGTGCCCAACGTAAATTATTCATGAACTTCAAGTAATTCATCATTGATGGTTATGTGGAATTTCACACGTGCCCAACGTAAATTATTCATGAACTTCAAATAATTCATCATTGATGGTTATGTGGAATTTCACACGTGCCCAACGTAAATTATTGGTGTTTTTTTTTCTTTATTTGTCAACAAAATCATGACATAACGAATTGTGACAAATTATTTGCCAACATCTCAACTATAAATTCAATCTTATTTTGAACTGCAAACCATCGGTTTTATGCTTTATCTGGTAAACCATTAGATATTATTGCTCCGCTGTCAGGCAACGTATTTTATTCCCAAGCAAGTAGACCCCACCCGATTTGGTTCCACTTCCATTTATGTATAGATTGGCATACCTTATTAGATGTTATTTGACCAGACATTGGGTGAACGCCGCATTATTAATGATGATGATAGATTGTCTAAACGAATTGATGGAATAAAAGAGTGTTTTTTCAACCCCACCCTGTTAAAAATCAGTTGCCTCTGAGAGGCTAGTCACTTGCCTCTGAGGCGCTACTACTACCCTCTCAGAGGCTGTGGACTAGCCTCTCAGAGGCTACTTACATACGCACCGATTTGCGCGCCTGTGGAATTGTCAATAAATCCGCGTGTTGATTTCGCGCGAAGAGTATCACAAATTCTGCATATGGCGACGCTCCTTCCGAGCCAAAAAAGTTTCATAGTTAGCATCTGTTTAAATTTTAAAACTGTCCACAAAGTGCCACACGCATTTGCATATTAGGAGAAATTTGATTTTGAAACCAAATTCTTGAAATTCATATTTTTTTGAGTCAACAATTTAGGAGAGACGTGTGAGCTGCAGCCGATACAAGCTGAATGCGATATTTCTATGTAAAACGCCATTTTTAACGACCATACCAGTAGTTTATCATGTTAGTCAATCATTTGTTTCTCAGTTACATTTAATTTTTGCCACAGATCGACAATGTTCAACACCACAGGTAGAACAATATTCTTGTTTAAAGCTATCTATAAAAAATATGAGCTTTCTTTCTTGCTATGTTCTTTTAATAAATTGGGTATTATATTGAAGATGTCGTTCAAAATGCACCCTAGTCCGATCCAGGAGAGTGGAGACACGTTTCCACTAAGAAATTGTATTCAACAAAATGTGGACGGTGCGACTTTAGAAACTAAAATGAATATCACATACCAATATTTCGTCCAATAGTTGTGGGGAGGACTGCAACTATTTGATGTCAAACCAGACCAGACCAAAATTCCTGAAACGTAGGCGTTAAAACATAACCTTCGCCGAAAGAATACTTTATACACCGCCCATATTTTTCAACAAAAATTAAATTCTAAAACAAATACATAAAATGATTTATTACTTATAGTTTGTAAAGTCACCAATTTTTGCTCAAACAAGTTATATATAGATCTCTGCAGACGATAGCAACGACCAATATGATCTCTTGCCAGTAGCAATCTCCCTTTTTCATATTGTTTGTAAGCATGGGCATCGATCCTGAAGTTTAGCGTGGAAGCAAAGATTGTACAATAACTCGTCACAAACACATTATGAACAGTTTAAGATATTATGAAAAGTTATCATACCAACATGAAACCAGTCAGGAAATAGTAATTTTGAACATCTCAAAACTTCGCAACTTAACTTAATTGCCCGAATGATGCACGGTTTTGCTGATGTGTTGATTAGCTTAAATAAGCCCCCGAAACCTGAAATATTTGCACTGTAAACAAAGATGGTTTTTAAACTAAGTTTATCAAGAAGTTTCATTTGATATATCCTGATTCCTAATAACGGAAACGTCAGGAGTTGTAAAACAAATCCAGTTGTATTGGACAAAATTTATGGATAGGTATAGCTGCTAAGGGAGGAAAAATTGTCCCGTCTTGTGTATAAGAGTTGCTATATTATCTATTATCTAGGCCATTTTAATTTAAAACAAAGTTTCTTCTTACTTGTACTTGAAAGGGTCTCCTACTAGTCGATTGAGTGGCTTGTACCGCACAGTTACTTGTCCTGTGTCCATTTTGTTGTTTGTTGCTACATATTCTCCGTTGTTTTGACATAATCGGCACCTGAGAAAAGAGCTGTATTCTCGAGGACACATGATAACCAGTTCATACAAGGCTTTTGCCATGCTTTGGAATCGAGCGTATAAGTTATTTTCTCGCCCGGCAACATCACAGCATGACTAAATCAGTGCGAGTTTTGGATTTAGAAAATGAAACGAAGCGTGTATCACAAAGTAACAGTTAACATGATCGGCTCGGGTAAAAAGGCCATAACATGTCCATATTAAACAAGAACAGTAAAAACAGTAAAAAAAGTTATACCCCCAATAATTTGTAAGCACAATTTCCAAGTTGAACTGCCAGTTATATAAACTGTTCAAACTGTAAAATTGAGGTTTCACTGAAAGTAAACGAACATTACCAAAGATAATGATTTAAAATAATGTCATTAAAAACAAACAAACAAGAAACAGACAAATTTGTCAAAATTATGAATATTTACACAAATTAAAAATTCACTTAATAAAATTGTTAAAATTGTTAAAAATTTGAAAGTCTATATATTTGAATATATTAAGCATATCAAGACTTATTTTCTACCTTCTTCTTCAAGCTCTCCAAGAAGTCATCGAATTTACCTTTTTTTAATGCTTCCCTTACGTTAGCAGTTCTACTCACCAAACAAGATCTCGCATCTTGCAGTGATAACGTAGAAATACACTTCGTTAATGCAACAGTGCAAGATGCGAGAATCTTGAATGGGAGATTGTCCTTGAAACGACTCTCTAATTCATCCAGTGCTAAAGAGTGAATCGACTTTAATGCCGGAAAAAAGTTCTTGGTCGGGTCTGCTAAATCAAACTCCGGTATAATTTGCCGGAGTAGCAACACATCCGTGCAACGAGTTTTCAATTTAGTATCACTTAAATCCGGCCAATTGCTGCTTAGCTCCTTTATCAGGTTTTCGACATCTTGATCGATTGATCCTTTAGAATAAACCTCCAGAGGGTATTTGGTGCTGCAGGGTACGTCTTCGGTCTTTTTTCCTGAATATATAATACACTGAGATGGTCTATTTTTAGGTGCCCTGGTTTTCCAAATCCCAGATTGCTCATTACATTTTATCAGGGTTGAGGGTGGGGCGTCTGTATTTCTACCTCACCATCCTGAGGTCTCTACGCCGCGCTGTATTTCCTTCTGGGAATATCTGGCCAGTCTTCAGGATTTATACTGGTAATTATGCACTCGAAGGAGATATGGTGTAAACTAGAGTGTATTATGTAACAGTCGGAAAACATTTACATTAAGTCTGATCACGAATTCTTCTCGGTACTCATCACGTCGCTGACCCTAAGGAAGCTGCTATCTGCGTTGGTATGCACTTTTTACAAACCGTGTGCGTGGGTACAACGCATCCGTTAATTTAGAAATTTCACGAGATATGGTTAATATATGTTTCTGTGAAAAGAGTATAGAATATTACCAGAACTTTAGTTTAAGGCAATTTAAAGATTATTTTACGTTTCGTCTCAAAGGCATGTATCCAAAGGACCAAAAGGTTGACATTATATCATGACTTTTTTGATATGTATTTGTATGTAATAATTCTATACTGACTGATTTAACATCTTTAGGGTTTAGCTCCCAGTTTATGATCCTGCGTTTCCCTTCTATAACATTTTTTCACATGCGCATAGTCTACTGTTTGCTACCAACATAGTCTGTGTTCTAACCACTTAAAGTTGGTTAACTAATATCTAGTTTAACACGTCTTGAATTCAACATTAGATCATTTAACTTTGTATATATACAAATATAAAGTGGCAAAATCGTAGGGCTAAAAGTTTTTGTCAGCAAAAATGTTGTAAAATACGGTACTATGAACACTGATCTGATTGGCTCCTTGATGCCGACTTCACTGCTGCTGTTTTGTATCGCACTCGGAGTAAAAACTTACCTTTCATGATGGATCTCATGCACCTCTTCAATTTCTTCAACTCCTCCTTAAGCTCGGTCACCTCTTTCCGATCTTCCTCCCTACACTTTTCAGTCTCCCTCTTCAATGCTTCCAGATCTCCTCTCAGCTTCATGTTCTCTAAGTACATCCGCTGGTACGGGTCATGAAACCTGAAGAATCGGAAAGTCGGTTTGATAAGTAAATTTGTAGCGTATTATATATCATCCCGAGGGGCCGGGCCGGGTTGTAAATTGCAATCAGAGTTGTATCTTACCATGCGTTTCCAGAGCTTGCAGAGGAGTAGGTTTCGTTAGTGGTATCTTGACTACCAAGCCTGAAAAGTTCATATTCGAGAATTAAAATGTCTGCATCATAGATTTCTAGAACTCTGATCACACTAAATTACTCGGCAATAGTATAAACAGGTTAAAGCCATATTAGCGGTATTCTTATTTTTTCATCTGTATCATCAAATCCAACATAAAAAGACAGACAATAACTAAACAATGATACGTTCCCTTTTCTGTGTTGACTTTCTAAAACTAATACTAGTTCGGTAAATACGTAAATACACTTTTCAATACGGAGTTCGGTAAATACACTTTTCAATATCAGTTCAGTAAATACACTTTTCAATACTTCAGTTCAGTAAATACACTTTTCAATACGTTGTTGCTCGCTTATCAGTTACTTATCATTACGTTGATAAGACTTGCTTGTTTGACAGGTGCCGTGGTTGTGTGATGTATAACTCTGAGAAATACAAGATTATAAGATTGATGAAGTGAAAGATGATGGAGGTGAATGGATCTGGAAAACTCTCGGGCTTGCTAAATCAGGTCATGTTAACGCGTGTGTAGCTCAGGCTTTTATTGGTAGAAGAGGCAATTTGGTAATCGCGCTGGGCACACTTATCGGTCTCCTTCTTCTCTCGGAAAAGAGTGGTTGCAGAGGCATCGAAGGTTGATATGGTGGCGCTTCAGCACGGTATTCTACAACTGCGTAACGTGACACTGAAGAATGTCTTTCCTATCGCATCTTCGATATGTAACAGGAAATTAACTGAGCTGAGAACCCTGCATGCAGCAGGAACGGTTCTCAAACCGAAAAGACAGTATTAGATAGAACGTAAAATTTTATTAATGTATTAGTTGTTTAAAGTATTGGTATTCAGGAATTAGATTGATTTTAATTAAATTACGTATTCATTGTTACTTATTATTACACCAGAAGATTGTTTACCTTAGTCATTTTTGTCCCAAATGTGCCCCAGCTGGTCCCCAACCGTATCTGCCCCAAGTGTGCCCCAAGTAACTTTGTGCCCCAAGTGTGCCCCAAGTGTGTTTAGTTTACAAAAACTGTGCTTCAGGTCACTTTTTTGCCTCAACTGTGCCCCAAGTGCGCCCAAAGTTAAGTGTGCCCCAGCTGTGCCCCAACTGCTTCTGCCCCAAGTGTGCCCCAAGTAACTTTTTGCCCCAGGAAATACAATTTTGTGCCCCAAGTGTTCCCAGCGCGATTACCAAATTGCCGTAGAAGAGAAATTACTAGGTAAGGCAGGGCTCTGAGTCTCAATTCTGCGTTAAAAGTTATGTATAGGCAATTATTAAACACATAGATGAGATGGAGAAGTATAGCCAGAAATTGCACTCCGACGTAATTGACAGCCAGGGGACAATAGTTGTATTGCAGAAAGAGCTGATAGCTGCCAAAGACAAGCAGCTTGATGACTTCATGAAAATCTGAGGTTGTAGCATCAGTTGAGGATACTGTGAAATCCGAGGTAAAGACAAACGGCGCCGCGGTATAGGAACCAAAAATTCAACAGCAGTTGTCACATAACACCTCACCTTTCTCTTCTTTAAGACCAAACAACATCATATAACATATTCCGACTTCGGTCTCATTCTGCTACAACATCCTTAATGATATTCTTCAAGATCTTTCGATATGAATCCAACAAAGGACCTTTGTTGGATTCAGCTTTTCCGTAAAGTCTTCGTCAGTCCAGATAGGTCACCAGAGGAATGTGCCGAACAGCAAAAGCTTGTTTTAGAACTCAAGAAGAGATCGAACGACGAGCCAGATAAAAGACACTTTATAAAAGGAGTCAAAGTGTGTAGTGTGGAAAAATTGTTGTTTGAAATGTGTTATGACAGAGTTTTGTTTGGGTTTATGGATTCTTAGATCGCTAAGATTTTAATTTTTTGATAAGCCTTTAAATAACAGCCACGCCCATATTTGGTCCAAATTAGGCCCAATCTAGCCAAATACCTTGAACAGTGATCCCCTGAACTAGTATATAATGAAATTTCATCAAGATTGGACAAAAAATGACTGAGTTATGAGCTAAAAACTATATGCCCATATTTGGGCATACGCACCTAATTTGATCGATTTTGGCCCATAAATCGGTAAAATATCAATATTTTTGAATGAAACCCACGCGCTCTCCTCAGTCCTCAAACTAGAACTCCCATCTCTTGCAACTGAGTTATGGATTGGTATAAACTTTAACGTTCTTATCAGATGACCTATCATAAGAAAATTGTCATATTGCATAAATTAGCGAAATCATATTATGATGCAGGCAATATTGCTGACTGAAACAATTATTCTTCTACCACATAAAATGTGTTCAAGAAGTACACAAAAGTTAAGGGGTGCCTCTCCAAGTTCTTGTAAATGAGTCCACTTTATAATCAACCAACCAACCATATGTTAACCTCTGAGCAGTTTTCAAACAAATAAAGGTCATTTAATATAATCATAGACATCTTTAACTGTGTAATGTGTAAATAAAATACTTTATCAAACATTACAAAGCGCTTACAGGTCAAGATATGGTGTCGGATAGTTATAGTAAGAATGGGGAGGGGGAGTAGCTGACACCTGGGTAGGAGGTGTCGTCGGGACCAGTGCCGGAGGTGTTGCCGGGGTGGTCAACAATGCTGGAGCTTGAGGGCTAGCAAAGAGCGGGGCTGTCAAGACAGTCAAATCGGCTTCCTGGTTGTCCCAGTATTGATACTGATCCCTCCTGAAACAATATTTTAGAAATCTCATAATTTGCTGCAAAAAATATTTGGGTTCGACCAGCCTTACGTTTATGATGATGTACGTTAATTGTTAACAATTTATAATACTGACCCATTGCCGGGTTGACTGACTGCAACCGGGTTGGCGACCAGGCTGGCGAGTGGAGATGGGGCTGGCAATAGGGCTGGCGACGGAGCGGGGGACCGGGCTGCCAAATGAGCTGGCGACCGGGCTTGTGTCTGGGCTGGCAAATGAGCTGGCGACCGGGCTTGTGTCTGGGCTGGCAACG
This sequence comes from Bolinopsis microptera, assembly GCF_026151205.1. Taxonomy (NCBI): domain Eukaryota; kingdom Metazoa; phylum Ctenophora; class Tentaculata; order Lobata; family Bolinopsidae; genus Bolinopsis; species Bolinopsis microptera. The sequence continues at coordinate 4,961,559 of NC_087079.1, read as the reverse complement.
GAGCGGGCGACCAGGCTTGTGTCTGGGCTGTCGTCTGGGCTTGCGACGGGGGTGGCGATGGGGATGGCGACTGGGCTGGCGTCTTTGCTGGCGACGGGGGTTGCGATGGGGGTGGCGACTGAGCTGGTAACTGGGCTGGTGACTGTTGTTGCGGTTCTGATCGTTGGTTTTTCCTCCTGTAGCAATATTTTAGAAATCTTTCGTAATATAATTTAAAGCAAGGTAATGTTTTATGCCTGCTAAACACGTTTATTCTGAAGTCTGAACATTGGCCTTTCTGAAAATAACAACTGCATGATAAAATCAGGCTTGTTATTGAAAAACCTCATGTCTACCTTAATTTCACAACAAAAAAGGCTATTTCATAAAAGTTTTGACGACAATTGGGCAATATACGTCGGCAACCAAGTTTCTCCGACACAATTAACTGGATGTGATCAGAGGATAAACAAGAATTTTTAAGAAAAGAACTCGATGTAATTTGGTGTCTTACGAAATTGTCTTTCGTTTCTTCTTTGCCTTCTCATTGTCCTTTACATTTACATTCTTCTTTCTGCAAATATAAAAATTGTACAGTATGTATCTAAAATTATCACGTGACTTTGATTTTTATTGCTTTGCAACTGAACAATACTGTTTCACACATAAAACCCTTATCCCAACCATAACAGCTAATCTTAACCAGAACCCCGAAGCTATTCATTATAACCGTAACCACAACCATAGCTCTAACTCAAGCCCTAAACAATCGAATCCGTGTCAGATCACGTGACCAAAATGGTTTTTGCCCTAACCCTAACCCTAACCCTAACCCTAACCCTAACCCTAACCCTAACCCTAACCCTAACCCTAACCCTAACCCTAACCCTAACCCTAACCTTAACCCTAACCATAACCCTAACCCTAACCCTAACCCTAACCCTAAAATTAACAGCTAATCTTAACCAGAACCCCGAAGCTATTCATAACCGTAACCACAACCATAGCTCTAACTCAAGCCCTAAACAATCGAATCCGTGTCAGATCACGTGACCAAAATGGTTTTTGCCCTAACCCTAACCCTAACCCTAACCCTAACCCTAACCCTAACCCTAACCCTAACCCTAACCCTAACCTAACCCTAACCTAACCCTAACCCTAACCCTAACCCTAACCCTAACCCTAACCCTAACCCTAACCCTAACCCTAACCCTAACCCTAACCCTAACCCTAACCCTAACCCTAACCCTAACCCTAACCCTAACCCTAACCCTAACCCTAACCCTAACCCTAACCCTAACCCTAACCCTAACCCTAACCCTAACCCTAACCCTAACCCTAACCCTAACCCTAACCCTAACCCTAACCCTAACCCTAACCCTAACCCTAACCCTAACCCTAACCCTAACCTAACCCTAACCCTAACCCTAACCCTAACCCTAACCCTAACCCTAACCCTAACCCTAACCCTAACCCTAACCCTAACCCTAACCCTAACCCTAACCCTAACCCTAACCCTAACCCTAACCCTAACCCTAACCCTAACCCTAACCCTAACCCTAACCCTAACCCTAACCCTAACCCTAACCCTACCCTAACCTAACCTAACCTAACCTAACCCTAACCCTAACCCTAACCCTAACCCTAACCCTAACCCTAACCCTACCCCAACCCCAACCCCAACCCCAACCCCAACCCCAACCCCAACCCCAACCCCAACCCCAACCCCAACCCCAACCCCAACCCCAACCCCAACCCCAACCCCAACCCCAACCCCAACCCCAACCCCAACCCCAACCCCAACCCCAACCCCAACCCCAACCCCAACCCCAACCCCAACCCCAACCCCAACCCCAACCCTAACCCTAACCCTAACCCTAACCCTAACCCTAACCCTAACCCTAACCCTAACCCTAACCCTAACCCTAACCCTAACCCTAACCCTAACCCTAACCCTAACCCTAACCCTAACCCTAACCCTAACCCTAACCCTAACCCTAACCCTAACCCTAACCCTAACCCTAACCCTAACCCTAACCCTAACCCTAACCCTAACCCTAACCCTAACCCTAACCCTAACCCTAACCCTAACCCTAACCCTAACCCTAACCCTAACCCTAACCCTAACCCTAACCCTAACCCTAACCCTAACCCTAACCCTAACCCTAACCCTAACCCTAACCCTAACCCTAACCCTAACCCTAACCCGTAACTGACAACTGTCCAGAGAAACATGAGGGTGATTCGGTATCAGCGTCCAAAAATACACCGAATTAGGTTACTTTCAATTTCATATCTTAAAGGGCCTTATCACAATTTTTAATTTGGGTGAGCGATTTAAAGGGAGCAGTTTCAAATATCATAATTGTTGATATGCCACAAAAATATTTGTGTTCGTCCAGCCTTAAGTCTATAATGATGTACGTTAATTGCTAACAATATATTACACTAACCTCTTCCCGGCTGCTAAACCATCTAATCGTTTCTTTTCAGCTTCACCTGTATGAAATATAAATTAAGTGATCGTTAATAAATCGTTCTTATTATATCGTACATACCAGAAGCCCATGCACGTTTTTATATGCGTTACTGTGCAACTCTTTGCTTTTGACCTAATAGATGTTATATATTAATTAATTATTCGATTGGGATGTTGGGATGTTTTTTTACACGATTAAATTACAAATTTCTTTCAAAGAATACTACTAGCTTCAACCCGGGTCGTTTAGTATATTATAAATTATATATGTTTGATATAATATGATATAATATTATGTATGTATACAACGTTAAATCACTCTCAGAAAGGGTTACTAAATCCAGATGGAAATATTTGGACAAATTCTGGAAATTACTAACTCTCCAGTCTCAACTGCAGTTAGCTCTTGCCTTTGCTGTTAGAAGCATGTAATAAATATGAAGGGTAGAATTGGCAGCCAATTATATTGGGGGGGGGGGGCCCTATATTGAAAAAAAGAAATATAAAATCACATAATAATACGAATGACTAAAATAATAAGTTAAACAGGAATGAAAGAGTTGTGTAAAATAACTCATTCACAGACGATAATAATGAAGTTCATATAAGGGACAATTACTAACTTATTATGTTGAGGATCTCCACAGTGTGTGTCTCTTCTTTGTGGTTCTTAACGTAAACAACAGTGTATTTGAGACCCACCTTTACTGGCTCACCAGGTATCGGAGTTTGCTGATTGTATTATTGGTTGTTATTTTCAGCAAGTTATATAATTGATATCAGAGTAACTATAACCATTTTTGTTCCCGATGTTAATTCTCGTATCTGTATCTAAACGACAATTATGATTCATGAATATATTCACACTTGTCACTATTTAATGCCCACAGTTTAACATTAAATATTAGTACTGTAACAAATTCACTTATATCCTACAACTTATTACATACTATTATATGTTTTGATTCTTAGAAGGGCATTGTTCTAACAGTTTTTGACTGACTTGAATGTCCTACGCAGCATTTTGAAGCTTCTTTAAATTATTTTTTATTCTAATTCTAATTCTAATTCTAATTCTAATTCTAATTCTAATTCTAATTCTAATTCTAATTCTAATTCTAATTCTAATTTTAATTCTAATTCATTATTTCATTCATAAATTCAATGAAACAAGAAATTCAATAAAACAAGAAATTTAATTTTAGCACATTTTACAGAATAAAAAGATGTAAAACAATTCATAAAATATAATGCCCATTTGGTGTATGACTTTTTGTCCTTGACTACTTGTTTGGTTTTGGAAGGACAGGTAACTAACGGGGCAAGGAATGCGCGTGCCTGGAAGCTTTTGCACACACCGAAACGCTAGTTCATTTAAGTTTTTAGAGACAAGGCTCACATTAGGACTAGAAGAAAAATTGAAGTGAAAAATTGAAGTGATTATATTGAGACTTTGGGTGGCCATAAAAATAAGGTTTGAAAGGTGTCCTCTATAACACACCACCAGTCAACATACTGACCCACACTTTTTAGCATATTATATAATACATTTTTACACTTTTGTATATATTTTGGTTACTTGACAGGATCAAAATATGCGTAGATAATTGCGTGACTTATATCAACAAAATTGTAATATCAATCTATAATATATACTCACTACTTTATCAAGCGGGATTGTATCATAAGTTTGATCATCAAACTGGACTCTGGCATATTTCCTCGCACATGCATGTGGAACATCCGCCAGTTTAAGAGGCGTTTTTTTAACTCTTTGTGGTCTTGACAAAGTTAACATTATGATCTGTGTAGGTATATTAGTTTTAAGTTTGTTAACACAAAGAAAAATAATTTTTACAAAGCAATATGCAATAAATTATACAATATTATTTGTACAGTGTGGAGCTACTATCGAGTCTGAGCACCCACTCATACTTGGTCCAATGAAATACCTTATTCATGATTAAAAGTAAAGTAAAGTAAAGATTAGCTAAGACTGGAAATTCTTGACTATTGGTTGAAACAGTATTACGACCAGATCTGCTCATTCTGAACAAACCCGATCCATATTCAGTCAAACCACTTGTTACTTTAAAAGCTTCAATAAAGCCCCCACGTATGACGTATTCGCTGCCCTGCCAGCGTTGTCAAATTGTTGATAGAGTCAACAGCTGTATGGAAGAGTGCCCACTTCTTCAATAAGACGGGTATATAACCACCTCTGGACGCTCTACAGCCCAAAACCAGTCCCCCAACCTCCTTAAGCCGCAATTGGATTCCACAATTGGACAAAATACTCAAGATGACTTTATTACTAAGGAATATAGGTACTACGGGTTGGTGAATTGCCCTTGCAATGTATTTATAAAAACAAGAAATTAAGCTTTACAGTAAAATGGAGAAGCAGGCTGATCTTGGAGAGAGCAGACCCTAAAGTTTACACATCCACCAGGGCTACCTATACCTACCACCCGGGTGGTTCTTTTTGGTTTATCAGCTTGCATTTTTTCCTTTTCACCCTTTTGTAAAAAGGCAATAGTGAAAGGTTACGAATGACCGTTTTTGCAGAAAAACGTGGATTTTGGGGATTGCAGTAGGTGGGTCAAATATATGTCGTGTTCCTTGCTTGCTTACTTACTTACTTCTGTTCGTTACCATGTAAACTTGCCGCATTCACGCGCGCACAAAGATTGCTTGCGGAGATGTGGTGTATAGCTAGTCTGTGGTCAATGAATGCGCGGCACGAGCGTATTTTAATGTATACTAGTAATGTATAGTATTTTGTAATAAGCCCAACTTGAACGTGGCACGCGTAGTGTACTGATGTTTCAATATTATTATTGTAAGGTGAGCTGATTAGAGCTTATATTAATAGTTATAGTGAAATGGAAATCTAGCGTCCACCAAAACGAAACAACGGGCGCAATTCTTGTTATATTTATGACCCCTTTCTGTGATAAAAACACATAATTAATATAGTTATTTATAGTTAAACCTTAAATATCGTAGATGGACATTTACTACATCACTAAGCATCTGGATGGATAATTAAGGATAGATTAGAAATAAGCAATTTAATAATTGCCAAATTTAATTCTTTACAATATAGAACTATCAGTTATTTAGAATATATATTCGCATGTATCCACAGTGTGGATACATGCGAATATATATTCTAAATATTATTATATTTAAACCACACAAAGCATGAAATTGTGCTGTATATGAGTGGTGATTTCGCTCTGGGAATCAGGGTCAGTAGCTCAATTGGTAGAACAAGAGATGCGAAATCTCGAGGTTCTGGGATCATTCCCAAGTTGTCCCTAGTTTTTCAGAGTTAATCATCACATATAGACAGCATGAGAGTAGGCCTGGCCATCTCGAAGTGATAATAATATAGAACTATATTGAATCAAATAAAATCTGTGGTATTAAGATTACATCCTTGTAATATTTGGATCACTATCACTATCATGACACGTTAGTTTTTTTTCAAGATTGTCATGAGTTTGCAAGTTAGCTTATTTATAAATAAGTAAATATTGTTTATTAACTCACTCATTGTTTATAAACTCACTCATTCATTCAAATCACATCCATGACAGATCATGATATCAGTTGATGAAAATCAAATGTTATTGTTAGCAGCACTGCTTGTGATACTAGGGTTGGTCCTGTACCCTCTGCTAGAATTATGGTATTATTTTTATTTTTACTATTTCTTTTTCAATCTAATTTGCATATTCGAAATTGTTCAATGATTTTGACTTTTTTTAATAACTGTAACATATGACCTTACATAAATTTCTTTTAATACTAGCAAAGTCATAATTCTCTTCTTTATTCACAGCATCATAGGATTGGTGTGCATGTGGAAGCGCAGCAGGGAGGCCGAGGAACCAATCCCCCAACCAATTTACGAGCCCGTTACGCAGCCCGTTTACGAAGTTCCAATGATTGTACAACGAGAGTCGTGGGTGTAATTGATAAATATTGATAAATATTGATTTTACAAATTCTGTGCCAATTTTGCGTCATTTTTAATAAATTTTATCTACCACGCTGACAGTGAAACAATTTTATCGTATTCCAATTTCTGATCGACTTTCATGATATTCTCTAATCATGACCTTTTAATCAATTTTTGAATCTCTTTGACTGAGTATTATGATTGATTTTATCTGACTAATTTATTTCTTTTTTGTAGGCTCTAGCGATGTATTAAACGAAGTTTCCAAGCCAAATTTGTGTGTTTCCCTTCGTGTCCAAAATCAATCATTTTACGGAGCAGACAGGACACCATTGACATGAAGGGGAACACACAAAACTAACATCTGCATCTTCACGAGTTCTTGGAGCAGTTCTTAGCACCGTCTACTGTTTTGTGTGAACACATCAGCCCAGAGTTTTGCACAGAGAACGCTTAATCAGCAACCATGGGACCAAGACCGCGGGATGCACGAAGAGATAACTACAGTTTAAATCTCTCTGAAAAGCTCGTCAAAAGAGAATTGCAACTAGGGCTACTCAACCGAGTGAAGGAGGACAGCGTCCTCCTCGGCAATAAAATACTTCCCAGTATCAGACTTTCATGATATTCTCTAGTCATGACCTTTTTATCAATTTTTGAATCTCTTTGACTGAGTATTATGATTGATTTTATCTGACTAATTTATTTCTTTTTTGTAGGCTCTAGCGATGTATTAAACGAAGTTTCCAAGCCAAATTTGTGTGTTTCCCTTCGTGTCCAAAATCAATCATTTTACGGGTTAAAAGAAAATTGTAGTTTATCATGTTTGTTTGTTTGGGGACATCACATGATACATAACAATATACATTTATTTGATATACATGAAAATGAGATTTAAAAATTATGATATTGTAACCTTTACCGTTTATTCATTTAGAAAACCCAAAATCCCAAAAAAGAAACTTCAAAACTTAAACTCACTTAGTGACAAATATTTTGATTTAATACGACAGATGATCACACGAACTGTTTTATAAGCTACTAATTGTTTTGAGATCTCACGATTATGAGTAGTGCTCTGTTTGATGTTAAAATCATTAAAGAAAATGAGCCCATGTCTTAAATCAGCAGCTGCTAGCGCTATCTTGACAGTGAAAATACAGTGAAAAATGTGAAATGTGGCATATAGTTGATAGTGACTAGTGTACTAATCGTCTAGTACTGTGAGGATATCACGATCAAAACCAAAAATACTTCAAAAGGCAAAGTTCTCAATCTTAGCATAGCAACTGGTAAGGAACTTGATAATTATTCATACCACCGCCTTATACATGACATATAATATTAACTACTTACTTATTCATTTGGTCACTCACTCATTCATTCATTTACAGTAGGACATGGCAGTCAGCTGTCAAACAATTCGTTTAACAGAGGGTGAACAAAGCAGTGAGAATACTAGTGTCTCACAGGGAGGAGGTTGGTAAAGTATCATTTTTAATGTGCTAATCCTTATTATGTCTTTATAAATGCAAATTTAAAAAATCCTCAAATTACATCATGATTCAATGAAACAAGAAATTTTTTTCAGTGACTAACTATGATAATAATAATAACTTGATGCTGCAATAGAACATGTCTGGTAGGATAATTCCTTTTAAGATAATAACAGCTTTATTCTCAAAACAAGGATATAAGGATACAGAAGGATACAAAAGTGATAATGATTCCTTTGAATTATACTATCTGATTACAGTCATGCTTAAATAATTTACATTAAATTAACTATAACTGATTGGTCTATGTGCCACTTAATCTTCTAAGGCAGAATGGGCAGTTCTGCCAAAATTGTCCCACATTCAAAAACAATTTTGCGCTAGTGGAAGCACGAAGGGCCCTGCAGACCCAACCATCTTATAACAAGTTGTGATTCACAATATTTACAAGAGGTTTAATGCTGTCTAAAACCAGGTTGGCCTGACACTTTTCCTAGTCTCAGCCAACCACTTTCATTGTCCCATCGTCAGAATTTAAACAAATGGCTATTGTGTCAAAATCGGAAAGGGCGTCATTATTTGAAAACGCTCCTTCCCCATCGGCAAATTTCGAAGTATAGGTTCAACGACCCAGTAAAAATTTACCTAATTATACTTTCCACTACTACTAAGTTAATAAAACGTTTCTTAGCAACATGGGTATTAAACCTAAGATATTCATTATATGCTTATCGTAATTAATAACATAATCGATTCCTTCAATTTTTTGAAGGAAAAATGTTTAAGTTGCATATTTTTTATGTTGTACGGTTTTTGGGGAAAGTCGCGTTAAAGTTGATGCCGTGGTGTCAGTAAAATGGCGCGGATCCATATATATATATATCGTCCCGCTTTATATATAGTAAGATAGGTAACCGTTAGACTTACCTGGGGACCTCTCAGGTCCCCAGGCTATCTCAGGCTATCATGTTCATAAACATAAAGATTAGGCGGAATGACAGTAACCGTTAGACCGGATTTGCCCATTCCGGACAAACCCGATCTTTAATCAGCCAAACCACTAGTAACTTTGAAAGCTTCGATAAGATTACCATATATTTGCTTAGGTCCCCAAATAAATTTTGCTTGGGTTCCTAGGTAAGATTTGAATCAGTTCATTTATTAATTTTGAATATATTGTAAGATTTTATCCCGACTCACAATTACGAAAAAATTAGCAACGATGAACAAATACCATTTAATTTGGAAAATAAACTTTTGATGAAAATGTTATTCATGCGTTTAATACAATATAAATTTTACAGTATTGCGCAGCGACATAAATTTAATCAAATTGTTGGAAGTCAACATTTTATCACCGATTTTTGCGCGCGCGCACTAACTGCGCGCAAAAGGGGGAGAACTTTACGAAATCAACAAAAAGCATTTGTTTAATCATTCTATAACAAACTGTGACACCAGAAAACTTAAATTGTCATAATTCACTGTTATAAAATATCCACGCCGGGTGGCTAGCCCATCCAGCAAACTAAAATCTGCTATTAATTGCATAAAAATAAAAATCCCCCCGGCATTCGGCAACGAGGAGATAAAGGAAAAACACCAAAAATCAACCTCAAAATGACCCTCTGATGAAACCAAATCTAGCTCGCAAATGGAGTTGAAACCTCGCCATTTTTAGCAGGGTTGTAGAAATAGGATAAGAATAGGCTATAGTATTTTTAGAATTTTGATTTAGGCTTTAGATTTTTGATGATTAACGTCGGAAGTGAGGTAAAATAACAATTAAAATAATGTTTTTTTTACCAAAGGTTTAATTTGTCATCGCCTAGCAACATTAAAATGCACGTGCGCGAGCACCCACAGATTAACAACCTGCGTTACCATTACATGGATTATTATGATACGTCTTGATTAGCTCACATTTACATTTTACGCTCACAATGTCACTATGCATAATTTTGTTTGTGATTGAAATATTTTGATGTGGTAAAAGTATCGATTAGGGAATCCGAAAACAAACAATTTTCGTCATTGTTTAATAAAATCCATACTTTCTACAATGCAGAGGCCAGGGCTAGCTTAGCGCTAAACGACGAAGAGATTAGAGAAATTTAACATAAATGATTTTTAAAATTTCCTCGAAGAAAGCTTTGGACTTGCGGGTTTCTAGTTGTATATATCACAAAAAGAAAGTGGCACTCTTAATTCTGTCAAACTATTGTAGGCTTTTAAACTAACAAGACTTGCACCGAGTTTTGACTCGTCGACGGTCAAATACATGATATCTGAAAACTATTCTAATTATTACCCGTTAATTCGAAAATTTGTGATGTATTTCTTGATTGTTCATTGTTGATAGAAAGTACACGATCTTTGGAAAATATTTGCTTGGAAATACGTTTTAAAATAAATAAGAATAGTATAAAAAGGGTCAAAAATTTACTATAATACTATATACTTTTGGTTATTTACTGGTTCACTACGGCTTTGAAGCTAAAAAATTATTCCTACGGCTTTTGAAACTATTTTGCACTAGGAAGGTAACATTGCTTCAGATGGTTGAGTGATCTCAGTTTCTTGAAGGGCTATAACGTCTAATTTATGATTTATATTGAGTACAGCCACGTCCTAATATATGTTGATCTACTTCTTTACTCAGCCCACGAACATTGAATGTTGCAAGGGCTAGAATGAGTGAGAAAGGGAGCCAGTAATCGACCGGAATTCCCGGCGCCGTGAAATCCCGGCACTGGGGGAGCTATTTCTTCCCGGCCCCGGCCGATTTTCAATTTTTGCAGTGAATTTTTGATCGAAATCGGCCTAAAACTTTCATATAAATCTTAAAATGGATTTTCAGTTTTGAAAGGATGATGTCCAGAGTGCCAACTTTCAAGAGCAGTCCTTTGTTTTTGTAACCGCTGATAGTTTTTACAATTATGATATTCCACCTAAATCCTTAAATCTTAATAAATAATCATTGAGCACAGGACCGTTATGTTCTAAATTTACGCTCTCGCTGAAACGAGACACGAGTTCAGTACTACAGTCTACACCAGCCCGCTCACGCTCTCTTGACCATTTATTCCTTATATGGCGCGTGTTAACCAAACATGGCTGGGCAAGTTTGTATCACGTTAGCACAGAGTTTGTTAGCATAGAGCAGACAGAGGACAGTTGGGGAGACATTTTAGTTGAACCGGCTTCTACAGATGAAAGTGGTAGCGAAGCAGCAGACGAAGGAGAACTTATAAAGGGGCAGATTGATGCATACTTGAAGGAACCGTTGTTGGCCAGGGGCAAGGATCCCTTGAAATGGTGGGCTTCTCACCAGAAAGAGTACCCCCTGCTGGTGGACCATGCTAGGAAGTATCTTTGTATACCAGGGTCTTCAGCTGCGTCCGAGAGGGTCTTCAAACAGACAAAAAGGATCGATGAGCCAAGCCCCCGCATCCTCCCTAAAAACATGGAAATGCTATTGTTTATTAAATACAATCTAAGGGAGATAGGATATGAGACCGAGCTGCCCCAGCCTCTGTCGGATTGGAGTCCTCCCAACAAGAACAAGATACCTATCTCAGAGAACATTGCTCAGGAACCAGAAACTTCCGATTCACTTTCGGAGGGACATAATAGCGAGGACAGTAATTCTGAAAGTGATGAGTAAATATAATAGTGATGAGTAAATATAATAGTGTGATAACTGATAACTTTTGGTTTCAACATATTTAATATTTTGGCATTTCCCTGTGTTCGGTCTTCACTCTTCATTACAAACTGTTTCTGCTGGACTAGAAGTCCAGGAAGTTATACTATTTTTAATTTATATTTTTACAACTTCACGTTGGAATCTTTCAATACTGCATTATTTACTCTTTCAGCTGAACAAAATTATTTTACCAAAATATATATGAAATTTAATTACCTTCTAAACTGTTCAATTGATACGAACATTATATTGTCATGTAAAAATAAGTTCAGATCCTAAGTCCTGAAAAGTTCTAACTTGGCCGTGGATTTATTAAATTCACGGCCCCGGCCAAATTCCAGAACGGCCAATTCCCGGCCCCGGCAAAATTTGGACATTCCCGGCCCCGGCCAAATCCTACCCCCGGTCGTTTACTGGAGGGAGCAACTTAGGGACGATGAGTAGATCAGGCTTAGATGCTGCAGCAGGACTAATCTGGGGTGGTGTCACAACTTTTAGACTATCTAAACTGTTCTCCATCCAAAAAAGATGCGTACGCCTTCTATTTGGAAGCAAACCAAGCTTTGACCAGGCAGAGTACTATGAAACATGTGCACGTGCAAGACCATACAGTGAACACATCGCAAAAAGGAGCTTTGCTTTGGAAAACACTAAGCCAATATTCAATACCGAGAAAATCATGTCAATCCACAACCTGTACATCCAACATTATATATCCACTGAACTGTTTAAAATCTTGAAACTGCATCAACCCATCTCTCTGAGAAGTTTATTCCAAACAAGTTCCAGAACATGTAGCCAAACTATGCGGGTCCCCCGACACAAACTTGGCATTTCTAAACACAATTTTGCCGTCAAAGGTACGACTATATGGAACAGTTTGGTTGATAAAATATTCGACAAATGCACTCCTAATGAAAACAATGTCATGGTCCCTGGCTCTAGTAAATTTTCCGACCTTTCCTCCCCCATCTCAATTATCAAGAGCCGTATCAAAAAGCTGTTACTTGAAACCCAGCAATTGACAACACCTGGGCGTGAAATTGAGTGGCTCCCCCTAAATAGCTGGGGCATTGAACCAGCTTAGTTGATCAGCATCCCATCCCTTGCATACAATTAATTACAAAAGCGCTAATTATACCTGTTTCAAAAGCATCCTGTCTGGAAGTTCCCTGACTGCCGTGTGAATCTTTGGATCTATTTTTGGATCTATTTTTATATTGATATGATTTTTGTATACCTATATATTCATCACATAATTTCCATGTCCGCCTGAACAAACTTGGCACCATCAAATCTTACCTCTAGAAATCCCAGAACTCATCAAGCCTAGTCTGAATTCAAAACTAGTTGACCAGCTATGTACAGTTTCCTGAACAACTGGAACCTTTTGGGCCATGCACAAGCCAATAGCATGTATGGTCCTGCAGTGGGGTCTCCTTGTCCTTGGATCTGTGTTCTGATCCGTCTTTTCTTAAAATTTTCCATTTGTGTCACTTAGACTCACCTATTAAATGTTAATCGACACCACTGGTCCTAGTTAGATTTAGCCATGGTACGACTACTCAAACGTAACAGTTAAATAGGTGTGACATACTATTATATTCTTATACTTATATCATATGAATTGATTGCACTGCTAATAAATAAAATACTTTGTTTTACTAAAAAAAATACTTTGTTTTACTGTGTCTCCCTGCTTCTGCCGATGTGCCTGACGCGACGTCATCACTGGTCATTCAACCTAAATTCACAACGACTTTGTTGTTACTTTGTATGAAAAGGGTTAATATTTATTAATTACGGTCTATAAATTTGAAATCCTTAGAACAACAGTGATCTCTCTCTCTGTGGAGACAGAGGTGCGAGAAAAAACATTGTTGATATAAACAGTCTAGATCTTAACTTGGAACCACAAGGCCAAGGGCAATTTTTGATTGTTAAGGGAGTTTTTTGAATTCTTAAAGGGTTGATTTTGTATAGGGTAATTGCTATATTATGTGTATATTGTTTGAATAATTTTAATTTTAAAATAAAAAAAAAAATTATGGTCTATAATAGTTAGAATTAAAACTAAAACAATAATACTATATTTTGATTCAATAGAAATTATGAAGAAAAGAAAAGTAGCTGACAGTGACTCAGATAGTTCCTCACTCCTCACTTCTTCCTTGGAAAGCTTAAGATCAGGTTTGGGAAATGAAACTTTGTGATCATTTTGATTCAGGGCTCACCTGTCTGATTTTAATAGTTGCTAAACAGAGTTGGACGATTCACCGAAATATTTGTGTTTTTTAATACTTTTTCATGATGGTTCCTTGTACAATGGACATGTATCATGCAGCGATTGATTCACAAACCGTCTAGTGCAACATAATATATATCCTAGTGTGACACGTTGGCCTTAATAGCTCAGCGACTGAGCTATTAAGGCAACATATGGGTACTGACTGTTTGCCCTCCCTGTACTACACATCAAACGAGTGCTAATGTTAACTAAAATTTCCTTTTATTACAATTGAATATGGAGTTTTTTAACTGGCGCGGCCTAGCTCTGGCTGCACTCCTATGACCGCGCTGTTGCAGGTGGACAGGCAGTTTTTGTTGTGCAGTAGCGTTGCAAGAGAACTGTGAGAGAACTGCAAGAAAACTGCAAGAGGACTGTGCTCCACATCTCTGAAGCCATGGAACCGCTAGAACATGAGATAAGACAAAAGCTCCTGCCAAAGATGCTGGGCAGGGAGATCTCAGACTTAGAAAGAGACGTGTTAAGTCTACCGGTAAGATTGGGAGGATTGGGCATTGGTAAACCCCACGAAGAATGCCACTCCACACAGTACACAGCCTCCAAGCTACTCACCACTGAGCTAACAAAAGCAATATTGGACCAACAGGAAGTTTACACTGCATCCAGTAACCTCACCAAATCGGGGAAAGAAATGATCAAAACATTGAAGAATTCCGAGCTCCAAGCCAAGTTTGAGCTAAAGCTAAAAGATGTGGCACCTCCTCTAAGAGAGCACTTGAGAAAAGGGAGCGTCTAGTTGGCTGAACACATTGCCACTTTAGCAGTATGACTACACTCTGAGAGAGAACGAGAAGGAGAAGAAGGATGAGTACTTGGAGAGAGTGTTGAATGTGGAGAGGGCTACCTTCACCCCGGCTGTATTCCTAACATATGGAGGAATGTCTAAAGAGTGTAAGCAGTTCGTCAACAGAGTAGCAGACCTCATAGCAAGAAAAAGGAAGGAGAGGTACTGCGATGTAGTAAGACATGTCAGAACAAGGATTAGATTTGCAATGTTGAGAACAACTCTTATTGCTCTACGAGGGTACCGAGGAAAGAAGGTGGACACCAAACGTGAGATTCATCTATCAGAAGTCTCATACAACCTCATTCCTGCCCCTATAATGGAGTAGATCATGTGTTTTGTTAAAATGTTTTTAAAAACAAATTATTGGTAGCAATGAATTGTGCTCTGCCAATTGCAACACTAAAAATTTGATTGTGCTCTGCCAATTGCATCACTTGATTTAATTGAATGTATATATACTGTTTGACACACTTTTCTTTAGAGAATAAAACCAACTTATTATGTATAATTAATAGAATCAAGAATATTATTGACTATATTTTATGACGATGAATCGTAAATTTCGATCAATTTATATTTATTCGGTCTCCAATTATTGAACTGCGAAAGCTGGTTGCCTCAACACTGTTGACTATGGTATGACTGAATTGTCAACCTGAGATTATTAAACGAAAAAATCATGTGCCGTTAAGCAGCAGGACGCAGCTCACTTGGACCACAGCAAATCGGCAAAAATGGGTCCGGAAAAGCCACCATTGGCACTTGGGTCCTTGATCTTTCCGATGGTACACTGGTCCTTTTGAGCTGCCGTCCTTCAGCTTCTGTCAACTGAAATTACTACTAATCCAAGTTGAGGCAGTTATGGTTATATAATATGATATATGTTTAATCTGTAATAAAGATCAAAATTCAAATTTTTATTCCTTTAAAAAAATTGTAAATGTTTGGGACTAAATTTTACTTAAAACTTCAGTGGAATCCGATATCAGTTGCAGTTATGATTCGAGTAGTGACATTGTCCAAGATATTAGCGATGATTCCTCTCCATCCTCTTTGTGCAGCAATGTTAGCTCGACCTTGGAAAGTCTTGCAAGTAAGCAAATGAAGTTAATTTTAATAAATGGGGTGCATTTGCAGTACCTACACACAATAGGTGACATTCTCCTTTAGGTTTTCTGTTACAATGCGGAAGTTGTGTTCCAACAACGTTAAAATTATTATGAGTCCTTTGAAGATGATCCCTTGACCGAAGTGAACTTCACAGAACAATGAATTTTCTTTAATATTTTCAGGTTCTTACCAATCAATATCATTGGCTGATGAACTAGATGAATTGGATCTAGACGAATTGGATGAGGATGAAAACAGTGATAGTGTTAGAAATGTTCGTATTGATCAGTTGCCGATACTTCTCAAGGAAAATCCATCCAAGATACAAGTAGAGATGTTGAATAACGTACTCTTTGTTATTACCTTTACGTTGGCTAACAACCTGTCTTATGTCGCTATGGAAGATCTGTTAAGACAATACAATAGATCTAGCTTAGCCGGCCTTGAAACTACCAGGAAAATACGTAATTTTTTGAGTAAACAGTCAGCACCAGTCAATCACTATTACATTTGTAACGGGAAGAGTTGTGATAGCTTCTACAAGGAGGGAAATGTTCCTCAACAATGTGAAAAATGTGGTTCAAACCTTGATGAAAAATACCTCAGAAAAAATGGCTATTACTTTTTGTATACTTCAATCAAGATTCTGCTAAAATCTTTCCTCGAAACTGAGAGAAATGAATTGCGGGTCAAGCAATTCTTAGAATTAATGGAACAGAACGGAGGATCTAGTCTGTCGGACGTCACAAACTCAGACCGATATAAAGAGCTGCGAAAGAGGTCAGCAAGAATCCGGACAGCTCCAGGGAATATGTTTTCAAGCTACGACGTGATGACATGCATGATCAATATCGATGGGGTAAATACTGCAAAAAGTGCAACTAATTCACTCTATCCATTACAGGTAACTTTTTTTTTCTTTCTTCCAAATTGGTATTGTGTTGTGGTGCCAGTGTGTTCTCTCTGTATGGTGGACATGTACAAACTATCGAAACGATTGATTGAGAAAAAAAGGTTATATCACAAGGCCCTAGTTAATTAAAGCTTTGCTCCACTACGCTATGTTCTGATTCTAATTCTAGAGTACTCAAGAAGCTTAGAAGCTTAGAAGGTTCTGGATTAATCTATGAATACTGGCCTGGGCAGGCCAAATAACGGATCGGATTGTTAAATGCAATATTTTAGATATTGACATAACAATTGCACTCGACCATTTTAAATCTCTAGGAATTGTATAGTCCCAGGCGAAAAACAGATCATTGTACTACGAATAAACATAAACTTAAATAAATTCATTACATTTTTGTTTTCAACAGGTATGCCTCATTGAACTGTTGCCGTGGTTAAGAAGACAGTGCATTCTCACACCGTTTATTATAATGAAAAACAAAAGCAGAGACATAGACTTCAAACAACGTTATCTATTACCATTTGTTACAGAGTTTATCTCTCTAGCAACCGAGGGTATTACATGGTTTTCCATTTCACTGAACTGTTTTGTTACGACACAGTTTTTTGTTTTTTGTCTGAATTGCGACAGCGTAATGAAACCGTATTTGCTGTGCATCAAGGCTCACAGTGGGTATCATTCGTGCCCGATGTGTATAATGAGAGGGTCCGTGCACAACACGAATGTTTGTAAACCCGCTGAAAAGGATGAGAATAATCAACTTGTAATTTACCCTTTGAGGCCTACATCAAAAGCAGATATTAAATCTTTTGTTACCAAACCCAATTCAGAAGACAAGTTAGGACACAAAGATGTCCCAGTTCTTGAAGACCTCCCTTTTTTCACCGTCTTTTTATGTACATCGATAGATATGATGCATGCTATCGATCTTGGAGTATTCAAGAGGATGTTCAAAATAATCTTCTGCACCAAAGGATATAAATACATTAAAAAAGGGGGATTTAAAGTCGCAGAAAATGTCATGGATGAACTGAATGGAGTTTCCTTCATTGAAAGAGGCCCCAGAACTCTGGCAGAGTACAAAAATTGGAAGGCAAGTGAATGGCATTACTGGGGATTCATTTATTCGATTCCAATAATGGACAGACTAGTCACTGCCGGTCTTATGGATTTTGAACACTACAGCAATTGGATGAACCTTTTGGTAGCACTGAGCTTGTTAAATTCAGAAAACATCAGTGACTCGAATCTTACTGAAGCTCAGTCGCTTATGGACAAGTTTGTCTTGAAATTTGTTGAATTGTATGGCAAAGGAAATGCCAGTTTGAACTTTCATCTGCTTGTCCACGTCCGGGAATCGGTCAAGCATCTCGGACCTTTGTGGGCTACCACATTGTATCCTTTTGAATCGTACAACCAAGTTTTCCTGAACTGTTTTAGACAGGGAACCAAAGGCGTCGAAATGCAAATTGCTGAACGGCTGCAATGGCGCCATAGAGCAGTGGAAATATACGATTATGTAGTCAAACATGATAGAAACTCTGATATTGATTTTTCGTTGGCTGGAAGAGTGTGGGCTGTTTCACATTCATCCTTTAATACATCTGGGCTTGGAAAACCCTGTAAATTTTCAAGCATTAACGCATGTAAGAATAAAGATTTTAATCTCAATTCTGAAGAATACCGGCTTGCAAAAGAGAGCCTACTTAATAAATGTGATATGAGTGATGCTAGAATATGTGTGTATGATCGTGTTAAATTAAAAGGAGTAGTGTATTGGAATGAAGGTTATTTTTTAAAAAAACAGGGGAAAAAAAATGAGTCTATTTTTTATAGTCAAGAATTAAACACTTTTGGCGTAATTGATCGTTTTATCGAGGTTAATGATGAGATGACTGTAGTTTTCAGAAAGCTTAATGCTGTTTATGATAATGTTAATAGAACTGAATCTTTAGTTAACAGTTTGTTATATGCTAAAGTTTGCAAACGGGAAAGTGTTTTATCTATTATGAATATGAATAAGATAACATGTAAATGCATGGGAATATCGACTGCAGAAAGAGATTCTGACAAGCTTTTTGTGTTCAGGCAGCAAAACCGTAATGACTGCAAATGAATTGGTTTTTTGATTTCTGGACATCAAATTTTACAACCAGCTCATGTGGTTTCCTTTTGTCATGCAGCTCCTGAATGAGGTTTATATTTTGTGATAATCTCCTATATACATTATACATTGTCATTAATTTAAACAATAATAGTAGTAAAAGTATTACATGACAGTGTAATTATGATATATATATATATACCAACACTACATAATATGCAGTTAACCAATTAAAAACCATTTGCCACCAACTGATTTAAAAAACCTTTACCATTTGGCTTCCTTATAGTTTTCTCGGCACTATACCAAAAAAACCAGTCCCATAACTCTTACCGTTTTCTTGATTAAGTCGCTCGGAAATTACACACGCAGCACACACAGACAGAGAGACACACACATTCTGAGATAATTGCTTAAGATTATATTGCAGTGCAAGCAGCTAGATTCAAGATGCAGCTCTTTTAATGGATTTCAATTATGTCAAAACAACGGAGAATATGTAGCAACAAACAACAAAATGGACACAGACAGGACAAGTAACTGTGCGGTACAAGCCACTCAATCGACTAGGAGGAGACCCTTTCAAGTACAAGTAAGAAGAAACTTTGTTTTAAATTAAAATGGCCTAGATAATAGATAATATAGCAACTCTTATACACAAGACAGGACAATTTTTCCTCCCTTAGCAGCTATACCTATCCATAAATGTTGTTCGATACAACTGGATTTGTTTTACAACTCCTGATGTTTCCGTTATCAGGAATCAGGATATATCAAATGAAAACTTCTTGATAAACTTAGTTTAAAAACCATCTTTGTTTACAGTGCAAACATTTCAGGTTTCGGGGGCTTATTTAAGCCAATCAAAACATCAACAAAACCGTGCATCATTCGGGCAATTGAGTTAAGTTGCAAAGTTTTGAGATGTTCAAAATTACTATTTCCTGACTGGTTTCATGTTGGTATGATAACTTTTCATAATATCTTAAACTGTTCATAATGTGTTTGTGACGAGTTATTGTACAATCTTTGCTTCCACGCTAAACTTCAGGATCGATGCCCATGCTTACGAACAATTTGAAAAAGGGAGAATGCTACTGGCAAGAGATCATATTGGTCGTTGCTATCGTCTGCAGAGATCTATATATAACTTGTTTGAGCAAAAATTGGTGACTTTACAAACTATAAGTAATAAATCATTTTATGTATTTGTTTTAGAATTTAATTTTTGTTGAAAAATATGGGCGGTGTATAAAGTATTCTTTCGGCGAAGGTTACGTTTTAACACCTACGTTTCAGGAATTTTGGTCTGGTCTGGTTTTGGCATCAAATAGTTGCAGTCCTCCCCACAACTATTGGACGAAATATTGGTATGTGATATTCATTTTAGTTTCTAAAGTCGCACCTTCCACATTTTGTTGAATGCAATTTCTTAGTGGAAACGTGTCTCCACTCTCCTGGATCGGACTAGGGTGAATTTTTAACGACATCTTCAATATAATACCCAATTTATTAAAAGAACATAGCAAGAAAGAAAGCTCATATTTTTTATAGATAGCTTTAAACAAGAATATTGTTCTACCTGTGGTGTTGAACATTGTCGATCTGTGGCAAAAATTAAATGTAACTGAGAAACAAATGATTGACTAACATGATAAACTACTATACTGGTATGGTCGTTAAAAATGGCGTTTTACATAGAAATATCGCATTCAGCTTGTATCGGCTGCAGCTCACACGTCTCTCCTAAATTGTTGACTCAAAAAAATATGAATTTCAAGAATTTGGTTTCAAAATCAAATTTCTCCTAATATGCAAGTGCGTGTGGCACTTTGTGGATAGTTTTAAAATTTAACAGATGCTAACCATTAAACTTTTTTGGCTGGGAAGGAGCGTCGCCATATGCAGAATTTGTGATACTCTTCGCGCGAAATTGACATGCGGATTTATTGACAATTCCACAGGCGCGCAAATCGGTGCGTATGTAAGTAGCCTCTGAGAGGCTAGTCCACAGCCTCTGAGAGGGTAGTAGTAGCGCCTCAGAGGCAAGTGACTAGCCTCTCAGAGGCAACTACTACCCTCTCAGAGGCTGTGGACTAGCCTCTCAGAGGCGACTGATTTTTAACAGGGCAACTACCCTAAACAAGAATTGCGCCCGTTGTTTCGTTTTGGCGGACGCTAGATTTCCGTTCACTATAACTATAAATATAAGCTCCAATCAGCTCACTTCATAATAATAATATTGATACACGTCAGTACACTATACTACGCATGCCAAGTACAAATCGGGCTTGGCCCGCTTATAACCTAATACTATACATTACACCGTTATATACATTGAAACACAGTCGCGCCGCGCATTCATTGACCACAGGCTATCTATACATCACATCTCCGCAAGCAATCCTCGCGCGCTGCACTGCGCGCTGGTTGTCATGGTAACGGACGGAAGGACAGATGACAACATATTCAGACCTGCCTATCGCTATCTCCAAAATCCACGTTTTTCTGCAAAAACGTCCATTCGTAACCTTTCACTATTGCCTTTTTTCAAAAGGGTGAACGGAAAAAATGGTAGAAAGCAAAAGTCAAGACATTTGAACGCAGGTTTCCGACCTCCAGAAACACCTCCAAAAGCTCAATCCTACCTCCTGTTTCCCCTGACAACACCATTCGAGTGATTTAATTGAGGGAACCTTCGGAGGTGACTCAGTAATGATAGAGATTATTGAAAAGTTTGAATCTATAGAGACGTCTCCAAGCTTATCATCTAACACCGAAAGACAAGCACAGCTGAGAGCTCAAAAACAGGAGCAAACAATAGCAAAAAGCTCTTTAGTTATGTGAAAAGAACTGGGTCATCTTCGTGAAGAAAACTGCTCAATCCCCAATTACATGCAGAAAAAATTACTTTGACCAAGACGGAACCATGCCACCAGAGGAACTGCAAATGTTGTGCCATGATTGGTAGTGAGGAATTTTATCGTATCAATAGGGTTAAAATCAAACCAGTACCAGGAACTTGTTCTAGTTATAATCTAATTTATATTTTCATCTGTAAATTATGTCTTTCCCCTTTTTGTTATGTTGGTCGCGCTGTTAAAACACTCCATGAAAAAGTTACTGAACATAGAGCTAATTTTTATAAATTATCAAAAGGCCCTTCCTTTAAAGTTTAGCGATGATTTCCTTTAAGATGACAATTATACTTATAGTTGAGCAGGTCACCTTGTAGACCAACATAAACTTTCTAATAGATCTGATTTTGATACTACATATGGCGTTTTTATCCTTAAAAATTCTAGTTCTAGTAATTTATAAGTTAATAAACACCTCCTTATTCAAAAACTAAGAACTTTAAAACCATGTGGTATAAACTCATGTGATCCTTTTGATATGCTTCTCTTATTTGAAAATAATTCTTTTGATAGTGGTCCTTAAATTATTCTACCCTCTATGCTGGGACTAGTATTTTCACTACTAGGTGGGGCCTCAAAACCTCCATACCCGAATGCTTTCCATCATTTTGTGAATTAGCTTTGTTCCTATTTTTTACAATTTAATTTACTACCTTTGTTAGGTACTGTTGATGGACGAAAATATTCTACCGATGTTATAAAGATTTTGTTGGAATGTTTGAAGCTCATTCGTTGTTTGATTGTGGGAAAAACCGATCTTGATCTATTCAAATAAATTACCTTAGCGGACTTTATTTGAACGAACATTAAAATGAGCGCTAAAAGTCCGATAAGGTTTGAGTAGGGGAATGCTCATATTCAGCTCAGAGAAAGCATACTTTTTAAGCCGCGTTCAACAATAAAAAAGTTTACCAATTATATTGATTACTCGCTTGTGAGACAGGAACATAGAGTGAAAGGAGATTGGACTAAAAAATAGAAAGAGTAGAGATTAAGGATCATTGTGGTAATAAAGAGAGGAAGTGAGATAGTAATTGAGGAGGTCAAAATTAGGTATTAACCAATATAAAGTGTCGGAAGACACGCTGTGTTTGAATTTAATGAATTTAGGGATTGTGTCAAGGATGGGGAACTGATACTAATTATTTCGATACTTCGGTGAGGTTTAGCCAAAAGAGTCAGCGTCATCGCACTAGTATACTTGAATTAGACCGTCCGGCTGGAAGTAGACCGTTCGGCTGGAAGTAGACCGTCCGGCTGGAAGTAGACCGTCCGGCTGGAAGTAGACCGTCCGGCTGGAAGTAGACCGTCCGGCTGGATGTCCGGCTGGATGTTATAGTCTTATAATGAGCTACTGCATGAGGTGGTGTAACCCGGAGTTGGAGATATTTCTTTGTCAAGATACTGTCCAATAGCTGCTTGGAATGCAGTATGTTCCGTTGCGTTGTTAATGTTTATGGCATGGTCTTGGGCAAAGGATTCCACAGTTTTGCAGGTTTTACAGAGAAGGAGTTCTCATAGAGGGTCTGATCAATAGCTGATGGACATTTTCCCTAAATAGCATTGACTATTGAAGCAGATGTTCTGTTTGAAGATCGTGTTAAACTTAACTTACTTGCTGGTTAGCAAATTTCATTTGAAGGTAATTGCTTCCTTGTAAACTTTAAATTCATTTGACCATTACTTACAAAAGTAGACCGAGCAATGATATCGACTGAAAATTGGGATATATATCACCTTATTTGTAGTCAGTAATCTGTAATGTGACGTACTCATTTTTATTCGTTGTTGTTTTGGTGTCCCTAGCTGCCGATTCCTACCCGAATGATTCAAATCGAAGTCTACTAATTATCAATCATCCACCGACGGTTTACCTTTATTTCTAACACTGTATTTTTTATCATCGGAACAGATAAACAGATGTGCACGCTTCTAACTTATATAGGCATAGCAGTAAGGGTACATGGAATGGAATCAGAAGATGGGATGGCAAACTATTCGTGTCTCTATATTTCCATTCTCTGTTCGACACATAACTAAATCATGTCCTTTATTCTCGTCTTGAAATAGAATTTTCAAGTTACAGCAGCATATTATATTGTGTTGAAAAATGAAAACGAGTTTTGTGAATTAAGTCAATTAAGCTGATTAAGACTTTAGCCTATCGAATAATAGGAGTCAATTCAATTGACTCCTAGGATAGGTTAAAATCTTGTTTCCCTGCTTTTTGAAAAGCTCCATTTCTTATTGTTGTATTTAAGCCATTCATGGTCATTGGTAGAGCAACAATGGCTAAAAGGTTTAGTAACCATCTGCTACCCCATGACGCTGAAATAAGGACAAATTTCGCCCACTACCTACTGTTTTAGAGGTTTGGCACGCAGTGCATGGGTTATATCTTTCAAATAACTTTTTACTATAAATCAATGCTGAGAAGTGAAATTAATTAATTATATCTTTGCAGACGAAATTACCTTACAAGACATATTTATAACGTACGAAATGTGGCGGTTTTCCGAAAATTTCGCCATATTTTCGGACCGCCAAAATTTCGGTCGTCGTAATAGAATCCGTCGCATTATCTTTTAGCTTATTTCAATGACTGTGCCTTCACTGCTTTATTTTCTTTCTAAAAAGTAATATCAAGTAAAATAAATAAATAAATTCTAGCATCTTGGGACAAATTATCACCACACCAATGACGAATTGAATGTCAAGCAATACAGTTTAAATTTGCATTAAAATACATGTATGTGCTAACATGAAAGTCTTACCGTCTTAATACAGACTAAGTTTGAACATGATTTTACCGATTTTCAGAAATTTCCTTACTGCTTACTGTCACAAAAAATGATGAAAAATACCCTTATTTTCTGTGACGTCCGAAATGTGACGGTTTTTGTTCAATTTCGCCATATTTTCGGACCGCCAAAATTTCGGTCGTCGCAAATTGGTCCGCCACAAATAAGTCTTGTAAGGTAACGGCCGCCTATTTGCTATATAAGTATATAAACATATACAGAGTAGATAAAGTGTATAGGTAGAGATGGAAGCGAGATGCAATATTATAGGGCCAGTGGAGGCAGCACTACTAGCTGCTATACTTAATACTTATATTCCCTTCAGTTTTACTCCCCTCTCACTCCTTTATTTACAGTTCAACTACACAGATCATGTAGAACTTTGACCACGTATTATATTTCCTATTCGGATGAGATCAGTGGCCCAGGTTTTATTCTAAGTGCGTGTGTGAGAGCAGATCAGAGCTGTTAATACCAGTGTTTACTAAAGCACTACTAGCAGGTGCGGGCCCAGTGAAGGACGAGCTCAGTGATTATACAGTTTCTAACCGCACAGTTATTAAGTTATTAGGTATTACCTAGCGTAGAGAGGATTTAGAAGAGGATTTTATACTTGAAATCCATTTTACGTGTGTTGTATATATGCTCATGAGTTAGTAGTGCTCTAGTGCACGTGCAGGTTACTCTCACGTGCACTACACAAATGTGCACGTGCACTACACAAATGTGCACGTGCACTACACACTTAACTCTGTCCACGTGTTGTGCAGTAACAGCTCAATATTAGCTCACAATTACTAAATATTAACCTGTGATTTATTTCTCTCTAGATAATACTATAATAAATACCCTTATACCCATTTGCAGCCAACAACTGTATTATATATTATATTATAGTATTATATATATATATATATATATAGTCACTATAGTCACCGTACAGTGCAAACACGCGTCCACCGTCGTGCTTGCTTCCAGGATCGGCCCGCCAAAGAAAAAGACTGGTTCCATCGATATAATGGTGGTGCCAAATTTAAACTGGGGTCTGGACCAGTTATACATAGCTATAATAATAGCCCACGTGCGCGCGTCTTGAACAAAGAAGAGCGCGCACGTGGTTGTAGTCATGGGTGTAGTGCTCTTTTCTAAATCACGAGCCCATTATGAGCCAAGTCAGTTGTTTATTAATGTTTTCGTCGCCTTCCAGTTCAGAAATGGAGTTCACTTATCATTGTCATACATAGTTTTATATAGAATTTTACTTTATCATGATAATACTAATAGCGATACACCTGTTTAATAAGTTCTACATGCAATATTCTACATTTTAACGTATTTGAATAAGCTTTAATGACTTAAAATAGTCCTAACGATCTGAGGGACTTCTTAGGAACCGCTGCAAAAAGTCAACGATTTAGTTTTACTATAGCAAAGTGCCATATAGGTTACTACACCTTTTATCACGTAGAGTTGGTGCATTAAATTTTTTATCTTGCGAAGGCAAATACTGTTTAATACTAAAAGCTATTGGTTTTGAATGATTTTTTATTTTGTTACAGCTTATCCAAATCCAATAATCACTGTAACTTGTAAGACGGACCAAAAGTATTTAAATTTGTTAGCTTAATTGCTAATCTTGACGAAATTTAGTTTATTATAGTTTATGTAATTATAAATGAGCATTATTTGAATATTCTATCGATGATTTGTGTAGAGGCCTGAGGGTAACACAATTTAGGCTGATTCTGGAACTATTGTTTTAAGATAGGAGGCCGACAATTATTTGACATCTCCTAGGCCTAGCTAATGTTACCTCCAAAATTTCGCGAATTCTTATGTTTGCGCTGTCTCGTCAACTCCAAAGAAATTTAGGTTTGTCAATTTTATTAATTGTTTACCGGATGATCGTCTTTCATAACTTTGACAATCCATTTAACTTTTATATATGTGTCAACTGTAACATTTAAAGTTCTTTGTGCTAGACATCGACCTATTAAGGAACCGAAGTTGTAATGCTACATAGGTATATTTTCAAGGCTTACAATCCACTATTAATATTATAATAATGAACATAATATCACGCAATTTGGATATTCTAATCTTAATATGCTTGCGTCATGAAAGTTCATTAGATAGTACTGCAGCTGTACTGCGACTGTACGCTACGTCAAGCTTCTTTATAAACGACCATCAAAAATAAAACAGCATTCAATTCGCATTTATAATTGTGCCCCACGACGGCACGACTGTGTAGTTCCTATTTAAGGGCCACTGTCATAGTCATAGCAACAGTATAGTCCCTGTAGTCATAGCAACAGTATAGTTACTGTAGTCATAGCAACAGTATTATAGTCACTGTAGTCATAGCAACAGTATAGTCACTGTAGTCATAGCAACAGTATATTCCCTGTAGTCATAGCAACAGTATAGTCCCTGTAGTCATAGCAACAGTATAGTCACTGTAGTCATAGCAACAGTATAGTCCCTGTAGTCATAGCAACAGTATAGTCACTGTAGTCATAGCAACAGTATTATAGTCACTGTAGTCATAGCAACAGTATAGTCACTGTAGTCATAGCAACAGTATAGTCCCTGTAGTCATAGCAACAGTATAGTCACTGTAGTCATAGCAACAGTATTATAGTCACTGTAGTCATAGCAACAGTATAGTCACTGTAGTCATAGCAACAGACAGAACAGTTTAGTCCCTGTGTATGTAAAGTCATTACAAAAGTATAGTCCCTCACACTGTAGATTTATTTGGCGTCACAGATTTGCAAAACCTAGCCATACTTATCCTCTAAAACTTGATTTTTTGATCATCGCCTTAATTTTATGTCAATGTCATACTATATCATACTGTATATGTACTTTGTATTAAACGAACATTTAGCTACCAATGCTCTCCTCATTTTGAAGTTTAATAGCAATCTCAAACCACCTTTGGTACCTACCTGGTCGGTCTCAACCTGGAGCAAGCATCTACACCGCCAATCACAAAGTTGTGGTTTTCACAAAGTCACATCTAATTACCAGTACTTCTCGGCTGTAGGGTGTCAAAGAGTCTGTGTTCATTACCTGCTGCTTCAAAACAAGCTGGAAAAATCTCTTTGGATTACTCTTCGGTAACTTTACCTCCAGTTCATGTCATTCTATTGCTCCAATAAATGACGGTACCGGAAATCTTTTATGATTGAAATGCTGGCGCTAGCAAGACAATACGTCATGCATTACCATGACGTATACCTTTATTGATAGGCAATCAATAAAGTTGTGGAGTCATAGTCTTTATTGTAGACGGAGCAGCTACTCCGACTCGGTGGTCGGTCCCTTTTCTTGCATGACATGTGAAGTGTGGGTTCAGGATTTGCATTATATTATTATAAAATACCTTGTCATTAAAAAATGATCAACCTCAACCCTCCCTGCCATCATGACATAATTGCACGTGCTTCAATACTGCTGGAAATACTTACTGGTATTTTCAGGAGTCGTAGAGACGTGAGTATAAATCACAGTGTCGACTCAGAGTCAGCCTGAAAAGCTCATCTACGTCTCTGGCCACTCCAAAACACATTTTTGTTTCTGACTTCTATCTCGTTTTATCAGCATCTTACTCGTTTGAAAATATTCAACCACAACCTGACAATGCAATGCAAAACGTCACAGACTTAATCAGCTGCCATACATTAACTTAACATGGCACTGATACTGGTGCCTCGAGCAATTTACAAATTTTCCATGTGATCAAATTAAAGGAGCGTCCTATACAAATCTATCAATATTCAATCGCTGAGTAAAATATAAAAACATTCTTTTTATTTGATTCGTTCCGCAGTTTGAGCTTTGTTTCTTTCTTACTTGTACTTGATTAGGTCTCCTCAATCATTCGAGTGGCCTGCACCAATGAACTCCCGTTTGTGACGTATCATCTCCCTCCAAAGTTTGCGGTCACTAGCCATCTCGCTCGCTCCTTCTAGGTCTATGTCAGTGTTTCCTGTAAACGATGCAGCATCTTCCAGCAAACATTTCCTCCAGTTCTTTCTTGGACGGCCCCTAGATCTTCTCCCATGGGCAGGGGTCCAGTTAAGCAGGTACTTAGGAAGCCTAGTGTCTGGCATTCTGGTGACATGGCCAAACCAACGCAGGCGGTTTGCTCCTATGTACGTCTCTACTGGATTTATCTTTGCACGCTCCAGCACTTCAGTGTTTCTAACCCGATCGAGCCATCTTATCCTAAGTATTCTCCTCAAGCAACGCTGATGGAACACCTCAAAGCGATGTAGCTGCTTTTTGGTTGTGTTCCAAACCTCACTACCATATAACAATATTGTCAAAACCGCTGCCTTATAAATCCTGATCTTTGTATAAGACTGGATGTTGCGGTTTTTCCATATATTACTCAGTTGATTGAAGGCTCCGGAAGCTTTCTGAATCCTAGCTGACAGCTCACGGTCGATAGTACCGTCGCTGGAAATAATTGTACCTAAGTACGTAAAGTCACTAACTTGCTGCACTGGCGTGTCTTCAACAGTGATGTTCACTGTGGCTTCTTTCGTGTATGGCCGTTGAGAGGTTGCTTTACCAATGACCATAGCCTCAGTCTTTTTACCATTGATTCTAAGACCTCCCTGGGCACCATACATACACAAAAGGTCAGTTGTTTCTTGAAGACCTTCCTCGCTGTTATCCAGTACAGCCATGTCATCTGCATAATCTGTATCTAACACAGTGATATCATCAACGAGCGGACTGATAGATCTTTGAAGAACCGCTCCGTGGGACACCACTTTGTTGCTTTCTGTTCTCTCAGCAGCCACATTGAGGCAGACATTAAAAAGTGGGGGACCCTGAATGTCTCCTTGGCCACTGCCTGAACTTACTTCAAACCATTCTGATAGTTCACCATTGTGTCTAACAGCACTAACAGTTCCATTAAAGAATGCCTGTATTATTCGAATGTATTTACATGGCAGGCCATAATGACTGAAAGCTTTCCAAATATAATTCCTGTCGATGGAATCAAAAGCTGCCTTGAAGTCCACAAAATTTACATACAGGGGGAGATTATATTCAATGCAGTTATGTATAATAGTGCGGAGTGAATAAATCTGATCAATGCATGATCTGTTCTTTCTAAACCCACACTGATTGTCTCGTAGCAGACTTTCTAAACCGTCACTCATGCGTTGTAATATGATGATTTGATACAGTTTAGATGCCGTAGATCTTAGAGTGATCCCCCTATTATTGGAGCAATGAGAGGTATCACCCTTCTTTGGTACAATTATCACGATGCCTTTCAACCAGTCGTCAGGCACTGCTTCTGAATTCCAAACTTTAGAGAACAATTTCTCCATCCTATCCACAAGACCACTTGCCCCATACTTTAACTGCTCATTAGAGATTTCGTCAATCCCAGCACTTTTGTGATTCTTCAATTTTTTGAGACAGTTTAAAATCTCAAGTCTTGTGGGGGGACCATCACCATCACCAAGATAAGGAAAGCATGGAACCACTTCAAGATGGTCCAGGTCAGACATATCCGCATTCGTGGGAGGAGGGTTTATTCTTTCAAAAGTTATAATTTGCACAGCTTTACCCCCCAGTTCCATAGCGGATATTATGCCAAATTATTAGACGGAGATCGTCAACTAATATTTCTTCGGAAATTTCTCCGGATTGCAGTTCCATAACCTTATCCGGAGACCATCTACGGTAATTTTGTTGATTCTCACAGATGGAGCAAAATGCAAAGAAACTGCCACAAACTGCTACAATCTCCGAAAAATTCCCGGAGAGCTTCATCTCCGTCTAATACAGTAGACGGAGCCGGAGAATCATCGCCGTAGAAATGGACCTCCGTCTAATAATTTGGCATAATATCCGCTATGGAACTTGGGGGTAACCTCCCAGTTCCATAGCGGATATTAAGTTTAACTAATATCCATATTATCTCTGCCTTATTTTAAATAGTGTCTACTCTAGTGATGGTACTATTAATTGATATAGTATATATATTAATTAAGATATTAGTTATTATTAAGTTTAGTCTAATATCCATATTATCTCTGCCTTATTTTGAATAGTGTCTACTCTAGTGATGGTACTATTATTTGATGACACCATTTATTTTGGGTTAATGTAACCATATCGGGATCAATTACAATACAGTTCATTTCGAATTTTAAGGAATAATGAAAACTGAAACTGTTGTTATACAGTAAAACCCCAATTTACCATGGAGTTTGGAGGAAGGAAAGAGTCACGGTAAATCGGGGTTTCCAGTAAATCGGGGTTTTACTATATTATGATAAAAATTAACAAGTTTAAAATAAATATATAATTTGCACTGTACCACTTTAGACCAGGTAGGTAGCTCCAAAAATGGAAAGCCTTGAAATTTGAGTAATTTCCGGTTGCTTGTTCCTTAGCAATTCCTCTCAGGGTACCCCGGTACCCTTGAGGATTAGCAGCATGATATTTGTGACTCTTAAGAAAGTCTGCTTTATGAACTGTGCTGGCGGTGCTCGAATTTGGGCAAAGATTTCAAAAAACTTTAAGAACCTTCTCGGCTTCGTCGTACGAATAAAATGTTTCTTGTCGTGTTGGCAAGGAAAACCCGTACTTGGTATTTTGTTCACGGGTCGACTTATAGTGAGGGCGGAGTTATAAGGCCCGAAAGGGGACCATCATGGTCTCCACGCAGAACTGTGCTGAGATAATTGCAATGTGCAGTGTGCACTCATTGACCAGACTGGAGATGGTATAACTATTACCTCAAGCTGCTATACGTATAACTAGGTGTTGTTAGGTGTTGCTAGGTGTTGCTAGGTGTTGCTAGGTGTTGCTAGGTGTTGCTCTCTGCGTAATATATCTCAAGGTTCCTCTCGCCGCCGCAGGTATTTCGTGGACATTTCGTTAAGTACAAAGAAAAGTGCATGCAATTATCGGTATTTCCTGTAAGGCGACAGGTTCGCAGTTTCGAATTACAGTCGCCGTCACAGCAAAAAAACTTAATGCTATTTAATTAAAACTTAAAAGAATTTTAAGGTAAGGAAACCTTTTGAGTTAACTATTTAGAGCATTTGATGATGTCTGGATTGATCAAAGGTCAGCTGAGTTCTGACGAGGAGTTAGTTGTGCGTCACAAGTCACAACAAATATTAGGTGTTGCTAGGTGTTGCTAGGTGTTGCTAGGTGTTGCTAGGTGTTGCTAGGTGTTGCTAGGTGTTGCTAGGTGTTGCTAGGTGTTGCTAGGTGTTGCTCTCTGCGTAATATATCACAAGTCACAACAAATATTAGACATATATTCCTTCGATCATTCCTCAGTTGTGTATCACTTATCATTCTTCGTCGTCCGACATATTTTTCCTGTCGACTCATACCATGAGTCCCATAATCTGCCCTATTTTTCTTTACTTGCATGAAATGGGACATTTTTGCAATTAAATTTAGAAAACTTTGGGATCGCGATAGTTGTTCAAAACGTTTTGAGTTGTTCAAAACTTTTTTGTGATTTATTTATTTATTTCTAATCGACAAAATGTTTTTACGTCTTCTTACGTGTTTTTGTTTTATTTTTGAAGCCATTATCAGATTGTCATGTTGAACTTAAGTTGTCGACTTTTTCTCGAACATTTATTTAGTCTCCATGAGGTAAAAGTTAATATTTCCTTCCACGACTGCGTTAATCGACCGGGACCAGGGTCTGTTAATTTTGGGTAGACACTAATTGTAGGACAGGATTCTATTACAGAACTAAGGAATTGTCCGAGTCATTAGTACTCTAACAAATCCCGGACTTGCCAAGTCCCGGACACCTTGGAGACGTAACCCTCACCTCTCCGGTCACAACAGTGACAATAGTTATTTAATTGCCAGCGAGGATTGTTATTTAATTGCTGGGCGGCTTCCAGGAAGATAGCGTTATCGTGCAATATAAATGGTGAGATCCGTAAATAATTGTGGAATAGTTATACCCCGCGGCTGTCATTCGAGGCAATGTTTAGTTGCGACGGTCGCGGAATCGCGTTGATTGCGATATTTTTGCCGCACTTAAATGGCTGTGGTACCTTTGGTTTTTATGTACAGGGGGGGGGGGGGGGGGGGCAAAAGTCGGTTTACATACGTTGGGTCTTATATTAACGCCGTGTTTCATATATGAGACTTGTTTCTTTGCAGATGACACACTGAACCTACTCATTCGAAAGTTCTGTCACAATTGAATTTTAGAATGATGATTTGAATACACAGTTTTCTCTAATTCAACTCCAAGGTGTTGCTATGATGATTGATCAGGTGTTAATCTGCGCTAATATCAAACTATTCAATAGTTTTCCTGGATAAGTTAATACGTGTCAAGTAATTTAACTTCTGCTCCATATGTCTTGAACAGTTTCTACCTAATTAATCAGGAATCCTCTACAATTATTATTCCCGAACTAACCACACGTATGATCATGTGTCTGGGATGTGTTACGTCGACAAAAGTTACACGCCAGTTCACAAGGTTTAACTCTAGTCTAGTGTTCGTGTCGTTTTAACATGTAGAATCTAAACATAATATATACTATATAATACTGGAAGATGTGACCTTAGTACTTGCAAGTTCTTTTCGATTAATAAACAATTAACAGGATTGTTTTCACAGTTATTCAAAGATACGATATGTCAGTTAAAAGCTTTGATAAGCTCGTTTTGTGCCTTGAACGCGGCTGAATTTTGTAAGTTAGATTTTCTTGTTCAGAATAGACTATTTTGGTCACGGTGTGAGGCTTATATAGGCTTTATATAAGTGTGGTTGCAGAGGTTAAATTTTTTGAGTTATCAGCGTTTACGCTTTCCTTTGGATATGCGAATAGTGATTATTTCTTTCATTAATCTTTCGTTTACCCTTGATATTCCTCTCTAATTCATGGAACAGTTTTTCCGTAAGGTTTATGTTTTGTTATGTGAAATAATAGTTCAGTGATCCACTATTTCATGCTGCAGTCGAGTTCGTCAGTAGTAAAAACGTGATTCTTGACAATTGTATCCAAATTGTACACATTGTTTATTCTATCCAGGACTTGAGAATATGACATTTTTATGACATTTTCATTTTTGTCAATATCTTTTTAATTTTGATGGTTGAATATTTCACTAGCTTTGGTAAAAATTCTTTCCAAAAACTTATAGAATTACTCGATGATGTGCACGATCCAATACGGGTATTTCTAGGGTTCACAAACATTAAACCGCCATCACGTACATTAAACAACGAAGCTGGAATAGTACTTGAAACCCTGTAAGTATTCTCCAATATCCCCTGCCAATATCCCCGGGGACAGGACTCAGTCCCTACTCTCGAAGGATGGGCACTTTAGACCCTTCATTGAACTCTCACAAGCTGAATACACCACAAACTGATCCACTATACCATTACCACGGCAAACAAAAGATGGCCTTATAATCTCGAGACGTCCGTGTATTAACGTAATTTCGTGCTTTCAGCAGCCAGCTGTGATACTGGTGGTAGTAGTGGTGTTTAAGGTTATGCTTTTGGCACAATCTACGACGCGTACTCATAAAATTAGTTTATTCACGTGAGGTTCGTGGGGTCAAATGTTTCTCGACTCTCGTATTCGCCTTTTCAGCTTCCCCAACATCCAAACTAACCACAAATGTAAATTTGAGATAGGATTTGCAGCTCTTCTTACTGAGCGATGTATTCCGAGTGAGTTTGTGAGGAAGTACACACCTTGATCAATGAAGAGGTGTGTTCCCTTAATGAAGAGGAGCGCACTTTCATACCCTTATTATATTGGTGCACTGCATAATTAGTTTTAAAACAATGTTGAAATGTGAAAGTATTAATCTATTACTTTCAACTATGTGATAAAATAATTATTTGACATTCTCAAGTGGTTGTCCTTTGTGCTAGATGATTAAATGCGATTATCGGCATATCTTCCCAAAATTTTTGCAAAACATACCAGCTCGATTCCAATTTTATAAAATAATGGGATCATTTATGATTATCCCACTACGACTCGGTAAAAAACATTTTTATTGTAAAACAGTGTATACAGCCGACAAATGTATTAGAATAGACTCCAGATATTACATATAATTAGTAAGGAACTCATAATCCATTATAATCCATTCCGGGTATAGACATAGTAAACATTCCAGGTATAGTAAACATTCAGGGTATAGTAACCATTCTGGGTATAGTAACCATTCCGGGTATAGTAACCATTCCGGGTATAGTAACCATTCCGGGTATAGTAACCATTCCAGGTATAGTAACCATTCCAGGTATAGTAACCATTCCAGGTATAGTAACCATTCCAGGTATAGTAACCATTCCAGGTATAGTAACCATTCCGGGTATAGTAACCATTCCAGGTATAGTAACCATTCCAGGTATAGTAGCCATTCCAGGTATAGTAACCATTCCGGGTATAGTAAACATTCCGGGTATAGTAACCTTTCCGGGTATAGTAACCATTCCGGGTATAGTAACCATTCCGGGTATAGTAACCATTCCGGGTATAGTAACCATTCCGGGTATAGTAAACATTCCGGGTATAGTAACCATTCCGGTATAGTGACCTTTCCGTGTATAGTAACCATTCCGGGTATAGTAACCATTCCGGGTATAGTAACCATTCCGGGTATAGTAACCATTCCGGGTATAGTAACCATTCCGGGTATAGTAACCATTCCAGGTATAGTAACCATTCCAGGTATAGTAACCATTCCAGGTATAGTAAACATTCCGGGTAGTGTTCTTCTTAAGGGGGAGGGTTCACCCTGATTTTTTTGTGAAACTTGTTTTGGAGATAGCAGTTGACCAACAAACTAAGACCGGTGACCAAACTTTTGAGGGGGTCCCGGACCCCAACCGCCAAACGGTGCCCGCGGTGCAGCCACGCCAATATTTGGTCCAAATTAGGCTCAATTTAGCCAAATACCCTGAACATTCCCAAAACCCAGATTTTAGGTGCTTTACTTGTAGCTAGTGATCCCCTGAACTCGTATATGAATTTTCATCAAGATTGGACAAAAAATGGCTGAGTTATGAGCCAAAAACCATATGCCCATATTTGGGCATACGCACCAATTTTGATCGATTTTGGCCCATAAATTGGTCAAATATCAATATTTTTGAATGAAACCAACTTTATATGGAAGGTAAGCCTATATTACACATTCTCTATGAATATCAGCTCAATATTTACATAACTGTTGATTCTGTGTTCAAATAATCGCAAAAAATGAACAAAATTGCCCATATCTCAGTTCGCAATATTTGCAAAACTGACTTCGCTCAAAACAATAAAACTCAATAGGGTTTCAATATTTTTACATGAAATTTTCAGAATCAACGTAGAATCGCATTTCGACCTTAAGTTTTGGGACAGAATTTTGAGTTAGGCCTTTAAAAAAATTTGGCGGCCAAATTCCAAAATTTGCCGGGCATTTTTCAGAATTTGGCCGCCAAATTTTTTTGATTCTGAAAATTTCATGTAAAAATATTGAAACCCTATTGAGTTCTATTGTTTTGAGCGAAGTCAGTTTTGCAAATATTGCGAACTGAGATATGGGCAATTTTGTTCATTTTTTGCGATTATTTGAACACAGAATCCACAGTTATGTAGATATTGAGCTGATATTTATACAGAATGTGCAGTGTAATATAGGCTTACCTTCCATATAAAGTTGGTTTCATTCAAAAATATTGATATTTGACCAATTTATGGGCCAAAATCGATCAAAATTGGTGCGTATGCCCAAATATGGGCATATGGTTTTGGCTCATAACTCAGCCATTTTTTGTCCAATCTTGATGAAAATTCATATACGGGTTCAGGGGACCACTAGCTACAAGTAAAGCACCTAAAATCTGGGTTTTGGGAATGTTCAGGGTATTTGGCTAAATTGGGCCTAATTTGGACCAAATATGGGCGTGGCTGCCCTGCGGGCACCGTTTGGCGGTTGGGGTCCGGGACCCCCTCAAAATTTTGGTCACCGGTCGTAGTTTGTTGGTCAACTGCTATCTCGAAAACAAGTTTCACAAAAAAATCAGGGTGAACCCCCCCCCCCCCCCCCCCCTTAAGCTTTGCTAAATAAAGAAACATGATTTGTTGCATACCTGATCATCTTACCGGACCCTTATCTCGATCTGTTAATGTTTTAATAAATTAGGCGAATCTTGACAAAGGACTGACCAGTAATGGGCTCACAAATATCAAGAATGTGCTTAGGCATTTAATATGAACGAAAACGTGAACGACCCTCATGTTATTTGCACTTTTGTAGTATTGAAATACGATCTGGGAGAGGTTGTCCATTATTTTGGTTAAATTATGATCCCTTCGTCTGCTTTTAGCTCTATCACACTATAGTTAGACTTCTGACTTATACATTTAAATTTATTTGTGTTTTACTTTTAACGCATTTTATGTCACATCATATGTCGCAATGCAACAGTCACATCATATGTCGCAATGCGACAGTCATATCTACCTAAATTGGTATCGCACTGTCGTAGATTGTATCCTGCACTTGTTTCTTCTGTCTGACTTTACTACGTGCGGACCGCTGTGTGATGTGATGAATGCGATATAAATTCCTGTTTTTAAAGGCAGCGAGCTGAAACAAGTTAAAGGTTAAAAGCTAAAAATGTTCGGGTAAAAAGGTAGAGTCTGAAAATAAATTTTGCAGATGAAATCTGAAAATAAAGGCTGAAGACAAAGTTTAGAAATAGGGTCTGAAGATAAATTCTGCAAATGAAGTCTGAAAATAAAGGCTCAAGACAAAGTTTGAAAATAGGGTCTGAAAATAAATTTTAAAGGTAGTTTCTGAAGATTGAGTCTGAAGATGAAGTCTGAAGATAAATTTTGAAGGTTATAGAGTCTGATAAGATACATTTTGAAGATAAATTTTGAAGGTAGAGTCTGAAGATAGAGTCTGAAGATAGAGTCTGAAGATAGAGTCTGAAGATAGAGTCTGAAGATAGATTTTATAGATAGATTTTAAAGATAGAGTCTAAGGAAAGAGTCTGAAGATAGAGTCTGAAGATAGAGTCTGAAGGTAGAGTCTGAAGATAGAGTCTGAAGATAGAGTCTGAAGATAGATTTTATAGATAGATTTTAAAGATAGAGTCTAAGGAAAGAGTCTGAAGATAGAGTCTGAAGATAGAGTCTGAAGATAGAGTCTGAAGATAGATTTTATAGATAGAGTCAAAGGAAAGAGTCTGAAGATAGAGTCTGAAGATAAAGTCTGAAGAAAGAGTCTGAAGATAAAATCCAATACAAGGGTCTGGAAGTAGTTTAGATTTTAATAAACACTTCGTAGATAAATAGCTTGATAATTTGGGGAAGCATATACTCTAGATATATTAAAGAGCGGACCAGGTTTTCTAGTAATGACAGCTTCTACACGTACGTCACAGACTCTCTCTCTCACAGACACTGATTGGGCTTCAAATATTCTAATTATATTCCTTCCTTTAAATTTCCTCACATTTTCTAAAATTGCATTTTCTAACTACGTTCCATTTTAAGCTTGTGATTGTATAACAGTTTAATTAAGGATGAAGGGTTTAATTGGTCATTGGAATGGTATGTTACTGTAAGGAAGTACCATAGTTACTGAACTGGTTACGGTGGTTACTGAACTGTTCCGACATATATGTATATACTATAGTCGTAGTAGTAATAGTAGTAGTAGTAGTAGTAGTAGTAGTAGTAGTAGTAGTAAGAAAGCATCTGCAGGCAATCAAAACGAGGCTGTGGTCTGGGAGTGGCTTTCCAGAAAATGTGGAGTTTCGGAAAGTCAAGAAATCTAACGGAAATCCTAACAAATTTATAAAACAGAGTTCAATTGGTCAGAAAATATATCATTTTATATTTAAGATAAACTGTTAAATCATTAAGTTGACATATCATACTTAAGCATTAAAGTTTGATACTCAGCAAGTTTGAAATGATCACACTCATTATGCACTAATAATGAACGATTATTCTATGTGGAGATATATAATAGTATATACCTTGAAATTAATATAATTAGTTTGCAGTACACTGATACATGTGTTTTCCCGATCAGGTGCAAAGTTTTAGTTTTCAGCCGTGAGTGGTTTCGTTGCGCTCCTATACTCTGCTTAGAGTCCTCTTTCTCCGCTTTTAATTTAATTGTAATATCCGGATCGGAACATTATTCATTAGTTGCATTGTTGTATTGATTGGGGGGAAAATTTGTAGTGTTCCCGTTTATTGCGACAAGGAATAGGCTCTTATCAGGATAGGAAAATGTTCAGTACGTTATAGTAGTTAATATCACTGGAAGGGGGGGATGATGATTAATCACTCTACACTCGACTGTCACGTGACTTTTTCAACCCGTTCTCTAGCTGGTTCTGAACGACTTTTCGAAACCCTAACCCTCTAATTTGATCCCAAACCTAACCCTAACCCAATCTTTAACAAAAACATATGCTGAAACCCTAACCCTAACAAGAAAGGAAGGGGGAGCGGGTTCTGCCCTCTATACCTTCTACTTTTTGGGGTGTATGGTAAGAATTTGTCACTAGCTTATTTCTACTATAAAAGTAGATTCCAAGCATGATGTAGTTATCAGCTACTATAGCAGTGTACTACAACATGTCACTGTTATAGCAGATGTTACAGTTAACTATATCTTTGGTAAGACAGCATGTGACACGACAGTTACAAGCTGGAACGGTTCTAAGCCAGGCTGGTGTATATCCAAATATCTTGTCTGGTATTTCATATGTTCACCAGTATTTCGGCTGTGTATTCCGACTCCTTGACATGCCCTGACGTATCCGGATCTGTGAAGCTCTGTCCAGATCAAGACATCTACAGTATTAACTGGAGCCCCTGTGAACCCGGTGGCCCCTACATGACCTAACCATGATGACTCCGTTGGTGCTGCACTGCTTCCCACATGTCTAGTCCTAACATTGCAAGTGCTCATAGTATCAGTACACCAGTTACAAGTCTATATTCTTCAGTATTTCAGCTGTGTACTGGGAATCCCTGACGTACTCCACCGTAACTCTGTCTCGGTGTCTTCACATTCCCTACAGTCGAGACATTGCCTACAGTCGAGACAACTCCGACTAAGACTTTTAGAATTCGCGGGTGGGGTCAGTTGCGGGCCACAGCTCTTTTGAAACGTGACATTTTTAAGTTGCCACCCTTTTATTGCCTTATTTGGTGTTATCAGTGCTCCGTCACGTGACTTTTAGTTAGTGTTACAACTATGGAGACAATCCCGACTGAGAGCACAGCTAAATAACCGTGCGATCCTTTCTCTCCAACCCTGCAATCTGTGATCCGTAATCCGTGAAACGTGATCCTTTCTCTCCAACCCTGCAATCCGTGATCCATAATCCGTGATCCTTTCTCAGTTTCTCTCGAACCATGTGATCTGTCATCTGTGATCGATGATCCGTGAGACGTGATCCTTTCTCTCGAACCCTGTGATCCGTAATCCGTGATCCTTTCTCTCCAACCCTGCAATCCGTGATCCGTAATCCTTTCTCTCCAACCCTGCAATCCGTGATCCGTAATCCTTTCTCTCCAACCCTGCAATCCGTGCTCTGTAATCCTTTCTCTCCAACCCTGCAATCTGTGATCAATGATCCGTGAGACCTGATCATTTCTCTCCAACCCTGCAATCCGTGATCCGTAATCCTTTCTCTCCAACCCTGCAATCCGTGATCCGTGATCCTTTCTCTCCAACCCTGCAATCCGTGATCCGTAATCCTTTCTCTCCAACCCTGCAATCCGTGATCCGTGATCCTTTCTCTCCAACCCTGCAATCCGTGATCCGTGATCCTTTCTCTCCAACCCTGCAATCCGTGATCCGTGATCCTTTCTCTCCAACCCTGCAATCCGTGATCCGTGATCCTTTCTCTCCAACCCTGCAATCCGTGATCCGTAATCCTTTCTCTCCAACCCTGCAATCCGTGATCCGTGATCCTTTGATCTCTCCAACCCTGCAATCCGTGATCCGTAATCCTTTCTCTCCAACCCTGCAATCCGTGATCCGTAATCCTTTCTCTCCAACCCTGCAATCCGTGATCCTTTCTCTCCAACCCTGCAATCCGTGATCCGTAATCCTTTCTCTCCAACC
The DNA here is from genome assembly GCF_026151205.1 of Bolinopsis microptera. NCBI lineage: Eukaryota > Metazoa > Ctenophora > Tentaculata > Lobata > Bolinopsidae > Bolinopsis > Bolinopsis microptera. The sequence continues at coordinate 4,920,833 of NC_087079.1, read as the reverse complement.
CTGCAATCCGTGATCCGTGATCCTTTCTCTCCAACCCTGCAATCCGTGATCCGTAATCCTTTCTCTCCAACCCTGCAATCCGTGATCCGTAATCCTTTCTCTCCAACCCTGCAATCCGTGATCCGTGATCCTTTCTCTCCAACCCTGCAATCCGTGAGACCTGATCATTTCTCTCCAACCCTGCAATCCGTGATCTGTAATCCTTTCTCTATAACCCTGCAATCTGTGATCGATGATCCGTGAGACCTGATCATTTCTCTCCAACCCTGCAATCCGTGATCCGTGATCCTTTCTCTCCAACCCTGCAATCCGTGATCCGTAATCCTTTCTCTCCAACCCTGCAATCCGTGATCCGTAATCCTTTCTCTCCAACCCTGCAATCCGTGATCTGTAATCCTTTCTCTATAACCCTGCAATCTGTGATCGATGATCCGTGAGACCTGATCATTTCTCTCCAACCCTGCAATCCGTGATCCGTGATCCTTTCTCTCCAACCCTGCAATCCGTGATCCGTAATATCCTTTCTCTCCAACCCTGCAATCCGTGATCCGTGATCCTTTCTCTCCAACCCTGCAATCCGTGATCCGTAATCCTTTCTCTCCAACCCTGTAATCCGTGATCTGTAATCCTTTCTCTCCAACCCTGCAATCCGTGATCCGTAATCCTTTCTCTCCAACCCTGCAATCCGTGATCCTTTCTCTCCAACCCTGAAATCTGTGATCGATGATCCGTGAGACCTGATCCTTTCTCTCCAACCCTGCAATCCGTGATCCGTAATCCTTTCTCTCCAACCCTGCAATCCGTGATCTGTAATCCTTTCTCTCCAACCCTGCAATCTGTGATCGATGATCCGTGAGACCTGATCATTTCTCTCCAACCCTGTAATCCGTGATCCTTTCTCAGTTTCTCTCCAACCCTGCAATCTGTGATCGATAATCCGTGAGACCTGATCATTTCTCTCCAACCCTGCAATCCGTGATCCGTGATCCTTTCTCTCCAACCCTGCAATCCGTGATCCGTAATCCTTTCTCTCCAACCCTGCAATCCGTGCTCTGTAATCCTTTCTCTCCAACCCTGCAATCCGTGCTCTGTAATCCTTTCTCTCCAACCCTGCAATCTGTGATCGATGATCCGTGAGACCTGATCATTTCTCTCCAACCCTGTAATCCGTGATCCTTTCTCAGTTTCTCTCGAACCCTGCAATAATAATCCGTGAGACGTGATCCGTAATCCGTGAGACGTGATCATTTCTTTGTCTGCTTCCTGGATTATGTGCTTTCTGAACGTGTTTAATTTGAACAGAAGCTAAAGCTGGCTGGGAGTTTAATAAAAATTGAGAAGATATAGACAGATGCTAAATCTGGGTGAGGATAATGATGGTGGAGGTGTGGGTAGATTTTGCAGTTATAAGATCTCGTCTTGTGTTTAATTTTCACTCCTGTGGTCCGTGTCGACTACATGAACAATACCTGCAAATGAACAGTAATTCCAGCACAAAAGGAGCATTGTAAGGTTTATTGTAGTTCAGGTATGGGGATGGGTAGGAGGTGAAGGTATTATATTCACCATTCTTCCTGGCCAACAACAACTAGATACTAAAGTCTCTCACGGACTGCTCTACATGTAAATTTGTAATTCCCCAGATATAAGCAGTGACCATCAGCATTTAATGTGACGTCTTGAAGCCTTTACTGATATCGATATTATCATTAGGATAAAGATATTTAACTTCATTTTTATTGAATATTATGTTTCTATTGTTTAACGACGTCATAAGAATCAGCGATCATTGTTTTAATATTTCTGAAGAAACAGCTTTGTCAGGTGCCTGATGCACGTGGGTTTTGTTCAGGAAAACTATACAATTGAGATGTTATTTATAGAGACTTTTGAATAATATTGATGGCTGCCTTATCCAATCACCAATTCTTCACGTTTCTCTTTTCTTGACTTTTAGGTGATGATACTGCCACTGGTGGATGAACCATATTTGTTTAGACACGTGACAGTGATTATGGGCTTTGATAGGCACATACTGGTTAAGCTGATTGGTTAATATCTGTCAGGTGTACTAACACCTGATGTTCCACAAATCATAACGTTTCTCTTGCATGTCCCGTCATGGACAGCAACACAAATATTTTTACGTCTTTTCTTTCCTTAGATCACTGGTGTCTCCTTGTACAAATCCGTTTACATTTTTTCCATTTTACCATCTGTCCTAGTTTATTCTAGTCGCCATATTTTCACACTTGTTAACTGTGTCCTGCTGGAAAGGTGGGTCGCTTTTGTGAGACCAATTATCGTTCAATTTGGAGCCAAACATTTACGTGAGCAGCCAATAATAAACCCTGTTGTACAAAGTAGAAGCGATTAGAAATAATAGATAGGAATTTTCGTTTAGAATTTGTAAAACGAAGAGTGAGTGCTCTTTGCCATGATGTTGGAATTTGCGTTGCTTTAGCTTATGCTTAATTCTTATGCGCACGTTCACGTGACGATTTCATTGTTTACTCTAAATTGAATAAACAACAGATTCGCTCTTTTGAACTTTTATTATGCATATATTTTTTAACGTGTTTTGTATTTTTACTTGGCATTTAGACGATAAGTTAATGTACTAATGAAATGATAGTCTCGAATAAAACATTTCAATAAAAATTAATGAATAAGCTGGCAAGGTATTAATGGACGAATCATCAAGACAATGAGAAATAATGGGTGCGTGTTGTATATGGCCCTCTCTCCTTGTGTATTTGAAGTACTTGTACGTGTATCTCATGGGAATGGTTGAGTCCGAGTATCATGGCTGGATGAGGTTTCCACAGTGAGCTCTGTATTCTAGCACTCTGATCACATTATGATGATCACATCTGACATCACTGATAATTACAGTACTGTTTTCATGTGTATTGTGATCCAAGTGAAACCCTTATAGATCCATCCTCAAACCTCCCCGCTATATAAATATTACAGTGGTTCACTATTACAGTGGTTCACTTATTTACCATGTTATTAAGACTATGATAAAGTGACAGACTATACGATTCTAGCAGTTTCCCTTTCTCTCTCCTTGCAGTACCTGACACATATCTCTCGCCCGATACATATCTCCCTACATATCTCGTTATATCCCTCTCCAGGTCTCCCTCACAATTACTGCATATGTAAAGATTGAGAGTAGTTGCACGTGCACTACAGTAAGATTGAGGGTATTTGCACGTGCACTATACAGATTGAGAGAGTCCCGTCACCGTGGAGATCCGGCCCAGGTTTAATAGGGTCCACAACCAGGAACTGGCACATTTTTCAGGTTGTGTTATAGTTAGCAGTATAGAAGCTAGCTAAATATCGGACACATAACTCACATACCACACGTGCCAGTATCACGACACTGTATACTTGTGTAGAGACAGCTAACACTGATCCCACTATTAGGGTTAAAGTTCTCATCATGTCCTCTTCACGTATTGCTGAGTTTTAACAGGGATTTAGAACGTGCAACCAGACGTGTACCTGGGGCTACAGGAGGGGAGAGGAGGGGTGAGGAGGGGAGAGGAGGGGTGAGGAGGGGAGAGGAGTGGAGAGGAGGGGAGAGGAGGGGAGAGGAGGGGAGAGGAGGGGAGAGGAGGGGAGAGGAGGGGAGAGGAGGGGTGAGGAGGGGTGAGGAGGGGTGAGGAGGGGTGAGGAGGGGTGAAGAGGGGAGAGGAGGGGAGAGGAGGGGAGAGGAGGGGAGAGGAGGGGTGAGGAGGGGAGAGGAGGGGAGAGGAGGGGAGAGGAGGGGTGAGGAGGGGTGAGGAGGGGAGAGGAGGGGTGAGGAGGGGAGAGGAGGGGAGAGGAGGGGTGAGGAGGGGTGAGGAGGGGAGAGGAGGGGTGAGGAGGGGAGAGGAGGGGTGAGGAGGGGAGAGGAGGGGTGAGGAGGGGAGAGTAGGGGAGAGGAGGGGAGAGGAGGGGAGAGGAGGGTTGAGGAGGGGTGAGGAGGGGAGAGGAGGGGAGAGGAGGGGAGAGGAGGGGAGAGGAGGGGAGAGGAGGGGAGAGGAGGGGAGAGGAGGGGTGAGGAGGGGAGAGGAGGGGAGAGGAGGGGAGAGGAGGGGAGAGGAGGGGAGAGGAGGGGAGAGGAGGGGAGAGGAGGGGAGAGGAGGGGAGAGGAGGGGAGAGGAGGGGAGAGGAGGGGAGAGGAGGGGAGAGGAGGGGAGAGGAGGGGAGAGGAGGGGAGAGGAGGGGAGAGGAGGGGAGAGGAGGGGAGAGGAGGGGAGAGGAGGGGAGAGGAGGGGAGAGGAGGGGAGAGGAGGGGAGAGGAGGGGAGAGGAGGGGAGAGGAGGGGTGAGGAGGGGAGAGGAGGGGAGAGGAGGGGAGAGGAGGGGAGAGGAGGGGAGAGGAGGGGAGAGGAGGGGAGAGGAGGGGAGAGGAGGGGAGAGGAGGGGAGAGCAGGGGTGAGGGTGTCCCAGGTGGGACACAGCTGACACGGCTGACACTGTGTCACTGCAGTGCTCAGACTCCATTTGTAATCATCCTCGCCCACCATCACACTCTCGTAACGTCCGTCCGATACGCTCTTGCACTGTAACGATTTATTCTAGTGATCTGACTGCAGTTCGTCGTCACTCGTCATGGTAATCTGGTCCATCACCAGGGTGATTTGGTCCATCACCAGGGTGATCCGTCATTTGTTACCATGGTGAAATGGTTAACACCTCGTATATAACTGTACCCTATACCTTCAGTAACACCTACCAAAGAGCTCATACTTTCCCCTTGTTGATATTCTATTTTTATCTTGCAACAATCGTAATTGCGTCCTGACCAACGGCAATAAAGGTGGCCGATTACTTTTTCTACTTTTTTACCGCTAGCAGCATTGTCCCATTGTGCTGCCACCATATTTGGGCATCACGTGACAAGACCTTAATACTCTTTCTATAGTCGTTGTAGTATTCGAAGGGCAGCCCACTTATACAGTCAATTAGTCGCATGGTAACTAACGTTGTGCGTTTATTTTTCTCTGTAAGACTACAAATGGAAATATAACTCTTACCTCACAATGTTTTTGATAGTGATGGACTTAGACGCATCTATATATTTCCAAATTACTTGCAGTGCAAGTTTTCAGTAGTGTTGAAAGCATTATGTTAATAACCATGGTTACCGCATTATATAAGTATCATCATTTAGAGCTGCGTGACCGCAAAAGTAACACTATCCCACGTCACTTGTATAATGGTAACTAGCTAACTGTAAGTGCCACCACCATTGTTTTCACGTACAGCCATAAAACTTAAAGTTGTTTAATAAATTTGTTACTTTTTATACTTTTAGACGCATCAAAACATCTTCAACTTATTCACCGCACCGTATACTGTTGAAAGTATATTAATATTATCGGTAAGGTAGCACAAGCCCCCACACTAATGTTCACAACTTTAAGTACCGTCCCATTGTTTATATATATCTCACGTTGTACTAATAAAAATAAAATATTAAAATAACCTTAATTAATACTTTAATACACACGTTAGAAGTAGTGTAGTTGTGAAATAACGAACTGCTGCTATACGTAGGCAGGATAAAGGTAGTCATTTCATGTTGCCCCCTCCTTACTGCTTTACTATTGTGAGTAACATATCCGTCCTGTTATTATATCAGCAGACTATTACTAAGGAAGTGCTGCCGTGGTTACTGTGTGGTTACTGTGTGGTTACTGTGTGGTTACTGTGGTTACTGTGGTTACTGTGGTTACTGTGTGGTTACTGTGTGGTTACTGTGGTTACTGTGTTGTTAGGTGGTTACTGTGTGGTTACTGTGTGGTTACCTTGGTTACTGTGTTGTTAGGTGGTTACTGTGTGGTTACTGTGTGGTTACTGTGTGGTTACTGTGTGGTTACTGTGTGGTTACTGTGGTTACTGTGTTGTTAGGTGGTTACTATGGTTACTGTTCCTGTTATACTACGAGACTAGAGAAGTGAGGTGGAGTTGCTTGCTGATAGTGTAGTGAAACTTGAGAGCTGTATAAGCCGTGTTTCTAGTCAGTACCTGCCCTTAGCCCTAGACGTTATAGTATCAATCTGTAATTAACTGTCTGGTTGGATTAGTCATTTCTTAACAATCATGAATATAACTATGCATTAAAGCACTGAACTACATTTAATTTTAGTTGCGAAACTTTTTTTTGCGTGATCTCTTGTAAAGGTGTGATCCTTTTTAGCAAATTTAAACTTAAAACCTGAGCCACATTGTGTTCAATTATACATATCTTCGTGATTGTGATAGGATAGTTATTTAAGTGAACGCGCGGCAAGTTTTCACAGAACGCTTGTTTAGATGTTAATGTTATTGTTAAAAAACTTTGTATCACTGCGGTCCCTTAATCAATACATAATAATATGTAAAACGTGATTAGCTGTATCATATCTATTTTAGACAGTCTTAGCTTAAACTATAATTAACTATTTGATATCCAGGCAATAATTTTGAACGAAAGTGTAATTAAAGCAATCGATTGTGCTGTGATGTCTTTTTTTAAATTGCCAACTGTTTACTGTCTAAGAGGCATGTAATTACATGTAATTACTTTGAACGATCACATGATTTAGGTGTTAATTTTCTGTGGCAAGATTTCACGATTGGTTAATTATACCAGCGTTTTGTTTTGTATGATCTTCATGATCATATCCTTGTTGCATGAACATCTTTGACATTTCATTTTTCAGTCGTTCATTCGACAACTTTCATGTTTGGTGCTGTCAGCAATATTCAATGAACATTTTTCCCCCGTCCCCTAGGATGGCAAAATTATTTCAGCTGTTGAAATTTCACTGAGCCTTTTTTTTTCAAAATGGAATTTGTACAATAAAGGAATGGGGAAGAATCTTTTATAATATTTTGTACTGTGTTTATAAGAGTTTTTATCTGCAGAGAATACTTTTTAGAGATCTGTAATTCGTGCATTTTGAAATGGTTCAAACAGTTGATCAACCAATAGATCAGTTATTTCTATACCATTAATTTTACACCAAGTTACTGTGGTTATTGTGTTTTTAGGCGGTTACTATGGTTACTGTTCTGCTCTACATTTTGGTATCTCACATTCATCGCTTTATTATTCCAATATCATTATAATTTTATTTATAATACCGAACCTGCTTGTGATATACCGAACCTGCTTGTGATTTGCTTGTGACCACTCCAATAAGCTCTGTGTAAAGGTCAACTTGCATCGTGTCCTGCTTTCGTATGAGCCGAAAGTATCGAGATTCTGGTATGCGTGAATATGAATACAGCTGGTGGCCCAGAAGTAACTGCCCACACCCTTTAATAACTCACGTAATTCTTGTTAGAATTGCACATACATTTCAGAGATTATATGTAATTATAAAACGCCGTTAGCTTATAACGAATTTATCATAACTTTTATCACTCGTGTTTGTTTCGTGTCAAAGCGCCTCAAGACACAAGTGACAAGTCCTAACCAATTATGTACTTGACTTTTACTTTTATACACTGGCAGACCTGTTTTTTTTAAATCAGGTAATTGACATTCAATGGGACAATTTCATTTTCTTAAAGTCGTATTGTTTTTTTTTGTAAGCATCGTTTGGCCATCAATATTTCTATTTTGTTTGTTCACTTAGTGGCTTAGGCGTGGTTAAAATATAAAAAGGAGCAACGCCTTTGTCAATAGTTACGATGAATCATGCCCTATGAACGATCAGTCAAATTATTTCGATTTCACAGCTTAGAAATATTATCTTCATAAATCAGTATCATATTATTGCTCCCTGATACTTTTGATCAAAACCACGTTAATAACACACGTCACACTTTCTAAAATATTAGAGAGAGAGAGGAGTGTAAGGAGCATAAGGAGGCGGTCCAATGGGAGGAGAGTCGGATCCTTTGTTGGCCAGTGAAACTGCGAGATCATTGCCTTGTATTCCACTATGCGCCGGTACCCAGTGGAGGGTGACGATGAGCGTCCTGCTAAGTGCGTTGAGGGCTCCTAGAGTGTCTAGGATGAGGTGGGATCGGGTGAAACCACGTTAATAACACGTCAAACTTTCTTTTGACGTCAGCTGATAAGCCACAGCCCATACACAGCTTGTGAAATGTGCAACCCCTTTATCATCCCCAAACTAATGCGAGTTTATTAGTTCGAGATATTAAACTTACTCCGATAAAACTCTGCAGTTTTTATAGTAATTAGTGATTATCCGCGCCACACCAATACTAGTTGGGTATCAGCTTTCTCGTGGAGAAGGATCTGGGGTTATATCTCAGTAGGGGGCCTATGACGGGGTGCTCGGTGCCTAGCTAGCTCCCAAAAATATTTATTCTTTTTCTATGACGGCATGTATTAGGTAGCCTGACACAAGGAAGCCCAACTTTGGGTTTTGTAATTATTCTGAGGTCCCCGAAAAGTTTTGATGTAATATCATTGTAATATGCATATAATTTTGTTTGAAAACACATAAAGCCTTATTATAAACTTTCTATACAATTCTCAAACCATTTTATTTTTCATATGACGACATATTTAAGGTATCCCAACAAAAGGAAGACTGGGGGTTTTCAGTAAATTTTTAATTTTTTTTGCCTTAAAACATACTTCCATGACAACAGGGTACCAATACTTATTTTGGATACTTTGAGAGTTTTTCAAGATTCCTGCTACCTGGGTATCTAATAGTTCCGACCCCCTTGGCAGCATCGCTGCTGCCTTATTCCATACTGCAGTCCAACAAAGAAAGAGGTGAAGATCTGATGCAGATGATTGGTGTTCGCATACACGTGGCCCCATTACTGGAATAACAGAGGCGGCTATGAGGGAGGCCAGGCGCCGTGGACGCCCTTAAAAATTATCATCTGGTGGCTGGTACTAAGAATAGAAATTGTGCTTTACTTGGGTAATTAAGTATATTGTTCGAAATATCTAATCGTAATTTTATTTAGTTATTAGGCAGAAAAAAATTTGGGAGTAATCTCAAATTTGCTTTGCATCACAGTGCCTTGCTCAACTTAATCGTAGAGAGTGTTATAGAAATACAACAAAATGCCGAATTTTCACCGGGGCCGAACCGGGATTGTTTTCTAATTTTGTTAAATTGTCAGAACACTTTTCTTAGAACGTTAGAAGCCATAATAAACCCCAACTGATATAATATATAAATTTTAGATAAATATTGATATTAGTGAGCTTGGGCCCATGAACTCTCCTATATCAGGGGGATTCAAATATATCGCAAATACATATTAAATGGGTAACGGATTATAACTGCGAGTTGATTAAACAACACGTGCACTTGAAAGAAAAGCAGACATTTGAACTTTTGTAGTACAAACTTCCACAGATTTACCAAATAAATTAAAACTTAAGAATGGTAAACGAACATCCGAGTCATGTGTCCACTGAAAAATACAAATGCTTATGCGATGATCGTTTCAAGACTATACTCTTTAAAACTAATTCGAATACAATTACAAATATTTGTTAGTCCAAGAGTTGAAAATTTGAACATCAGGTGCTGATAAAATAGTCTCCTGTAGAGCACAATTCTAGGAGTGAGGTGTGAAACTGAGCGAGTTAATTACTGAGCCTCGACTTGAAAATCGTAATCGACAATTTGCTCTCCTTTTTGCCGTAATTATTGTCTGAAAATCATGTCTTTAGCCACAAAAGTCCCATTGCCGAAGCATACAGCTGGTGATAATTTTCCAAGAAACGTTCATGGAGATGAAAATTGTTCTCAATTTTCGACAAAGGACTAATGATTTAGAAAATAGATTATCATGATCGTAAGTTATATGAAGAAGCCACTATTATACAAACTACTGAAAGACATTACTGTACAATTTCGGCTCTTTGTGGGTGACAGATAGTAACGTTACGCTACAAGCACTCGTACATAACAACGTCTTGGTAATTGATGCGGCTGGTGACCATTATTCAACATTTGCTAAATGTGACCACTGACCACGTGCCATACCTTTTTTCCAGAAAATTAATAGAACAATTATTTAAAATGAAAGGTTATTTTAATCTATTTATAGATTAAAAGCTTTATAAAGCAGACCTATGAATGCAATATTGACCACTCAAATCATGAAAAAACTTATAAAGCATGATGACTCGACATGGTCGACAACGCTTGTTGCTAATCTTTTCTTGCTCGCGCACGTGCAATCTCTTAATGTTGCTATTAGCAACGGCGCAGTAAACCTAACGAAATTACGACATTATTCTAACGTATATGTTACCTCACTACTACTATGTCGGAGCTAAGTCCGATCTACGCCAGAAAACCCCCTCCATATATCCCTGTCCCGCATCAGGGTTCGCAGTTCCTCTTTAGAGTTTGTCCCAACTTCCTTCAGTAACATAGACAAGTAGCTTTGTCTTGGTCGGCCTTGCTGTGCTCTACCGTGCGTAGGTTCCCATAAGACTAAATCACTGGCAAGTAGCTCAGGATGTCGGATGCAGTGTCCCGCCATTTTTAATCTCCTGCTTCGTAACTTGTTTGACAGCCTTGGGAGGCTACCATACAAAGTTATATTGCTGACCTTGTCCTTCCATGAGATACCCAGCACCATACGCAACATCTTTGTGTATGTCCCGTCCAAACTTTTCTCTTGAGCCTTTGTCAGTGTCCAGGTTTCTGATCCGTAGAGCAGTACTGATTCACAAGCCGCTATGAACAATCTAATCTTTAGGCTCTTTGAGAGTTTGGATTTCCAGATATCCTTCAGTCTATGTAGGGCACCCCACGCTTTTCCCTTTCTAACCCTTATCTCCCTATCTGTGCTCTCAATCCAGGAGCCTAAGTAGATGAAATCATCTACATTTTCTATGGCTTCCCCGGATCGACTTTGTAGGTCGCTAGATCGATCCTCCATATTCAGTGTCATGACCTTGGTCTTGCCTTCGTTTATGTGTAGTCCCACGCTTGCTGCCGCCGATTCTACTCTGAGCAGGAACTCGTTAGCCTTGTCCATGTCCTCAGATATAAGTGCTATATCATCTGCAAAGTCCACATCGGTGATGATCTTGGGCCCCACTCTTCTGCTTTTTCTACGTTCGAGGGTGAGTCCAAGTCGCTCCGCATCATCGCCTATGGCTTGCCACATACAGTAGTCGATGACTATTGCAAAGAGGTAAGGTGCTAAGGTATCACCCTGTAACACACCTGCAAGTATCTCGAACAATTCAGTTTCTCCGTCTGGAGTTAGGACTTTGGCCATTGTCTTCTCGTACATGAGCCGTATAAGCTGCACGATTTTGACTGGAATGCCGTAAGCTTCTAGAATCTTTAGCATTTTCCCACGATGTACACTGTCGAAAGCCTTCTTAAAGTCTATAAATGTCAGAACAGCTGGCAGTTTCCGACTCTTGACACCCTCTATGAGACGTCTCAGTACCAATATCTGTTGAGTTGTTGACCTTCCTGGTCTGAATCCATTCTGGTTTCTACGCAGAATTGTCTCGATTTCTGGCTTCAACCGGTTCAGAACCATCTTGTTTAGAGACTTGGCAACTAGGGATGACAAGCTTATTCCCCGATAGTTCATTGGTTCGCTAAGGTCGCCCTTCTTTGGAATTGGTATGATGTTGGCAGTTGACCATTGGTCTGGTTTCTCACCTTTCAATAGAGCATTGTTACAGAAGCCTAAGACAATTTGATCAAGGTCGCATCGTTTTAAGACTTCTGGGGCTATGTTGTCGTCACCCCATGCTTTCCCTTCCTTTATGCTGGACTTTGCTTTCCTGTACTCATCCAACGTAAACGGTTCTGTTCCGATATTCAGAGGTGGGTGGACTGGATCAATATCCTCTTCCGCGTTCTCTACCGTCGGTGGTGAGCCGAGAAGAGTAGCAAAATAGTCCTTCCATTTCTGAACCCTTTCCGTTGGTGAGTTTCCCTTGATTTTGCCAGTATATGATGGAGCTTTACCTGTGATCTTGTTGATCATGGTCCAGCTTTTAGCATGTCTGCCCTGCCAACTTGCTTCCTCCAGTTCCCGGACCTGCCCCTCCAGCAGGTGCTCTTTGGCTGCTTGATAAGCATCGCCTAGCTTCTGTTTGCCCTCTTGAACAGCTATTCGGTTGTCTTCTGTAGCATCTGAGTGGTATTTTATGCTACATTCCCTCAGCTTCAGCCTGGCAATTTCAACACTTGGAGTCGCTGAGATTTTACATCTTTTCTTTTTCTCCTTTTCAGGTAGTAAAAGTCGAGAAGTTGTCCTATTCGCATCAATAAAGCATTGGTACCTTTCTGTTGCCGTCTGATCATCCTTTTCAAGTATGGAAAAGCGGTTTTTAACTTCCACTGTGTACCTCTCTTGTAGAGCGATATCAGTTTTAAGTTTAGACCAGTCCAGAACCGGAGCCCTCTTCTCCGTCTTGCTTATCCGTAGACTAAGCTTTACCCTTGCTACGACTACTCTGTGATCCGAGCCAATACTGTGGAAACTACCATATGCTTCGGAGTTCTTGACGGAGTTCCGCCATTTCTTCCGGCAAATGATGAAGTCGATTTGAGATTTACTTTGACTCATATCTGAGAGATATGTCCAGAGTTTACCTCTTCGCTTCTGAAATCTGGTGTTTGTGATTTCTAGCTGTCGCTCCAACAGCATATCCTCTAGCAGTCTACCATTTCGGTTTGCTGGACCCTTGTGGAAGGATGTCCAGTTTCCTGATGATGAGACATGCGCATTGAGGTCTCCTACAACGAATAGTAAGTTGTGGGCTGGTATCTGGTCGATGGCACCACCAAGGCTGTCGTAGTAGTTTTCTGCTTCGTCGACAGTCGCCCCCTCTGTCGGGCTATAAGTCACAATAACAGTTGTGACCGGGTTCCCTGCAAAGTTGGCTACCATCGTCCTCCTGTCATGTGAGTATACACTAATCAATGAGTTGAATACTGTCTTTTTGTCCAAGACAATACCAACCCCACCAGCAGCCGCCCCATTGCTGGTTCTCCATGCCGAAGTTGTTATGAGGTGAGAGCTTCCAAGATCTTGATACTCGATTTCAGTGCTATGTACTACCCGATGCTCCTGAATGCCCAAAATATGTACGCCACTATCCCTCATGCATACACCCAGCTCATCCCTCTTGTATTGTTCTCTTATTGTTCGTACATTAAGAGTTCCTACAAGAATTTCCTTCTGGCCACGTAGTAGTAGGGTACCAGCCTTTGAAAGAGTTGGAGCAGGAGATTTGGGTGTGACCCGCCGGTCGAGAGATTAAGGTGTGTGCCCGAGGTAAATACCCCACACACCATGTGTTGAGTCTACGGCGGCGCCCGGCCAATAGGCAGGTCACAAATTGTTTTGCCAGACTTGTATAACCGCATCATAGTACTCAAGCGAACAACCATCCCCCTGTTCGCTAGGGCCGTTACTGCAGAAAGCCTCACGTCTAGAACAATTGATCATTTGTCGCTCCTGATCCTAGAGCATCCTTGTCTCGTTACTTGTCACATGCACTTTTTCTAAAGAGGAACTGTATAGTGATATACAGAAAGAAAATCTGTAGTAGATTTTCAAAGGCGACTGATAATATTGCGGACGCCACACCAGCAATATGACAACCATACCATAATCCAACATTCCCATGCACCTTTATAGTTTAGAGTGCTTAGCACTATCCCAACTGCCAATATATTGCCAAAACGTTTTTGCCCAACAGAAATGCCAACTATAGTTATAGTGTTATACGGTAGAATGCAAGTGTGGAAGTGAGGATGTGGGATGGTAGGCCGGTATATGTAGTGTAGTGCTGACACCTAACTAGGACTGAGTGCAGTAGGACGGTAGAATGCAAGTGTGGAAGTGAGGATGTGGGATGGTAGGCCGGTATATGTAGTGTAGTGCTGACACCTAACTAGGACTGAGTGCAGTAGGACGGTAGAATGCAAGTGTGGAAGTCCGACGTTAATTATAGAAAGTTTAAAGCCTTAATCAAAATTCTTAGAATGCCATAGCCTATTTTTATCCTTTTTTACAACCCTGCTAGAAATGGCGTGGTTTCAACTCCATTTGCGAGCTGAAATTAGTGTTACACTACTAGTTACCATAGTTACACTACTAGTTACCATAGTTACACTACTAGTTACCATAGTAACACTACCAGTTAATAATTATAATATGTATTATGATTATTGAGTTAACACATGTCACGAGGAGGACGATGAAGAGGAAGACGAACCTGATTTAGTGAAAGAGGTTATCCTTCACCTTCCGGTAATGGTTGTGACATGGTTGTGACATGGTTGTGACATCAGGATTCCCTTTTCCCTGGTTATCTCACCCTGCCAATTAACCATATTGAGTTGTACTTTATAAAATAAAGCCATTATTAACGTGACGTCATAAATCACCACGTGACGTCACCAGAGCAATGTTTCATAACTACTGACCCAGGAGAGCAGTGACGGACTACCTGTTACTGAAGATGAGAGTTATGTTCCTGTTAAACTGTTAAAGAACTTAGCTCTGACAACATACTCACCGTTAGTTTCTCTATTGTATAATTGTAATAGATAACAGTATAACCCCTAGTTACAGTATAACCCCTAGTTACAGTATAACCCCCTAGTTACAGTAAAACCCCTAGTTACAGTATAACCCCTAGTTACAGTAAAACCCCTAGTTACAGTAAAACCCCCTTGAGAGACTTTGTCTTCAAATGAAGTTCCAGTGTCACATTGGTAGGTGATTTTGGCACCTACCAATGCCGTTGCAGTTAAAAAGTATGCCTTTTGGTCGGCATCCAGTGTCACTCCAGATGTGTCACATTCTGAAAACAATAGAAATAAAAAAAATAGAATAAGGTCAAGATAAAATTTACAGTTAACAGCTGGCTATTTATTTGCGTTAAGTGGAAGGCATGGACTGTTTAAGGCGAGCTCACATATACTTGTAGACATGTTCAACGATGTATCCTAATTCTATCAAGATAGCTTCGTCAGGACACGATGAACTAACACCTGGTTTAGTCTCTTGGTGGTAAAATGTTAGGGAAGCTATCCATAACCATAACCACAGCCCTAACCCTAGCCCTAAACAATCAAATTCATGTTTTACCACTACTAGCCTGCTGCCTGTCACGTGACGAAAACAGTTGTTTGCCCATAACTATCCAGGGAAGCATTTTTATCCTACGTCATGAGGGTGATTCGGAATCAGCGTCCAAAAATCCACCGAATTAGATAATGGTTATACCTTAAGAGCCTTTTCACAAGACTTTTCTTAAAATTTGGGCGAGCGATTTAGTGGAAGCGATGATATTTACTATTCCAAAGCTAAACACACCGTAGCACTTATATGGTATGATACTTAACCTTTCATCACCAGGATATATAACCAGTGTACCGTACTGTGTTTTGTCGAAGCTGTGTTGCAAAACGTCGACATTTTAATCGTCATTACATTGACAGTAGTCAAATCATACTGTCAACTTTTCGCTGTTTTCAAAAACCTTTCAGGAAAAAAGAAAGTCGTAGAAGGTAATAATAACTTACGATAACACTTTTTGTCACTGTAATCCGTTACAGCGCTATTACATTTAATAGCAGGAAATGTGGCGGTACCATCTATACGTCCATACCCTGGTTTGCATTCCAACTGAAAAAAAAATTCAAATCAATAATTTGCATTTAATGAAATTTTAACTCTTATCCCAATTCCAGACCTTAATTTGAGGTGTCTCTCTGCAGATGTAGGGGGGGGGGGGGGGGGGGGGGGGGGGGGGATGGTGGGTCTCTCTGCAGATGGCACCCCTATCAGGCGGGTACAGTTTCATCCAATGTTTATGTTGGACTGTCCAGTTGGAAGATTCTATTTCACTAATTTAACTAATAAAATGACCATTCATAAATTATGTGATAAATTAAAACTCACCAATATTTCTGTACCAGCGGGATAGAACGTCACTGTTTCAAAATCGAGATCCATCACCACGGAATCGTCAATGGTTGGTTTTGTACACGCGGCTGAAAAATGGAGTTCGTTCAACATTACAGAATGAGAAACCACCAATCGTTTGGACACATTTGAAACTCGAATTAATATAAAATGACACGTGATGCCCATATTAGGTGATGAAATGGTTAGGCACGGCGGTTGGATTTTTCAGATAACTCACTTTCACATTTTACGAGTTCATACATAGCCATGATATCAGTGGTTTGAGAAACGTCCTGTATACAATTAAAGCTGACACTCTTGAAATCCCCAAAATCTGAAAAGTCCGTAAGACTGTCGTCTTTTCTTAACATATACCTGAAACAATTTACAGCTATTTAATCGAATAGTACAAATTGTGATTTTCTCATTTTATCCGTTATAGTTATTATTAAATCATATCACAGATCACAGATAAATGCTAGTGACACCAAACTACATAGTCAGCCTCTTGAAACACACAGTAGCTTTACTTAATTGTTTTAACTAGCAAGATCCCGTTTAGATCTAAAGTCAAGAGACAACAGTATTAATTATAAGTTTGCGATTATAAAACCACTTGGGGTCAAAATGTGGGGACTTCTTATTACTTGGTCAATTTTTAAGTTCTTCGCTTCGTACTGTTCAAAAGGCCATAAAAGCATTCGACCCAGTCAAAAAAGTTCAATTTTCAATTGAGCCGCGAAAGTCATCCCTCTTTTATATTTATGTTATCTAAGTTATAAAGTAAGTAAGTTAACAAAACCATACTCTGCATATCATGTCACATGTGATAGTGGTGAGTGCTGAAATCTACCATTTGTTGGCTGTAAATCAGATTTTTCACATTTTTTGTGTCAAACCAAAAATAAGTAAACCAGAGATACAACTGTCGACAGACTTATTTGAGCGTAATATTTACTTACATTATATTTGGATTCAAGACTTGTTTACATTCAAACGTAACTGCCTGCCCCAAGTATATTCTGTCGTAAGAGGCGTAGTTATCAGTAGCTAATGTCACTCCATCTATTATCGTTTTGGTAAAAAGGTTGTCTGCAAGATCCTTCACATCGTTGCCTACCAGTTTGCAGCCTGAAGGTTGTAATTTAAGTAACATATAAAAAGGAGTCTTAATAACGATTCTTGTACTACACAAAATATGTACTAGACAAATGGATTAAAATCCCATAACACACAACCCTTTGCTCGATGAATCACAATTAAGGTGTGAAGTTGGCAAGCACTTACTTGGTGTTTGAGCTGCAACACATCGGCCACTGACCCAACAACAATACATAGGGTTGCACTTGGATTCCTCTGTTACAGGGTCTGCATGGGCCGGTATTAAACAATCAATAGTGTTTATCCCTCTCCTATCAGCAGGGCACTTTTCATCTCCCGATGAGGCATCGGATGCATATTGGTCTGAAATAAAGGGAATATTTATAAAAGCAACTAAATCACGGGTAATCAAGAATTAACCACAATGCAATCATTAAAAACCACGTTAACCAGTCGTATATTGTGCAATGTGCATTCAGTTTCGCAAATGCGAGCAGTTACGAAAATATATAAATTTGAGTAGAAGGTGATAACTAGATGATTTCCAATTTACAGTAAAGAACGAGAAAGTAAAGTGCTCTCATCTCGTCAGACTCTCGCTACCCAAACTCTTTCATTGTTTTCCTTCGCTATAGAATGAATTCTAATTTCAGCGAAATTGAAACTGAAACTGAAATTGAAACTGAAACTGAAACCCCTTTCAAGATGCTAGTATGGGGTTAGAAGTAAGAATCATACAGCTACACATAACACCGGTAACAAGTCAGAGTGAGATGTGATGAGAGTGGGAATAGAAACATACACTCCCACCAAGTGCAGTGACTTGCATAATCACTAGAGTTACCATGACAACACTTGCACTTTCTGCATTCCCTAAACAGTAATGTCCCATTTAAAAAGTTTCTCATAAATTATGTAAGCAAGAAAAGGTATTATACATGAAACACACAACACTTTAGTTTTGTGTGTTTGTTCAAACATTTTTTATTCAATTTTGAAAATCTTGGACCTCGATTTTTTACGATTTTTCGAGGTCCAGGATTTTCAAAATTGAATAAAAAAATTTTAAAGGCCTATCTCAAAATTTGGTCATAGATCAGACAAGGCTGGTCAGTCGGAGGTCGGTCGGAGGTCGGTCGGGCGCCGGTCGGCGGTAGGTGAACGCCGGTCGTTGAACGCCGGTCGGAAGTCGGTCGGAGGTTGGTCGGAGGTTGGTCGGAGGTTGGTCGGAGGTCGATCGGGCGCCGGTTGGGCGCCGGTCGGGCGCCGGTCGGGCGCCGGTCGAGCGCCGGTCGGAGGTCGGTCGGAGGTCGGTCGGAGGTCGGTCGGGCGCCGGTCGGAGGTCGGTCGGGCGCCGGTCGGAGGTCGGTTGGAGATCGGTCGGAGGTAGGTCGGGCGACCATTCTATGACACAATTTTGGACTCGAGGCTCCCCCTGGTAATGTGATCTTGGAAGGCAGGCCTCCCCTTTGCAACACGAGCTCGGAAGCGGGAGCTCTCGATACAGAAGGTACGTATCGAGAATGGGTGGGCGACAATTGACCCCCCGACAATTGACCCCCCGACAATTGACCCCCCGACAATTGACCCCCCGACAATTGACCCCCCGACAATTGACCCCCCGACAATTGACCCCCCGACAATTGACCCCCCGACAATTAACCCCCCGACAATTGACCCCCGAAAATTGACCCCCCGACAATTGACCCCCCGACAATTGACCCCCCGACAATTGACCCCCCGACAATTGACCCCCCGACAATTGACCCCCCGACAATTAACCCCCCGACAATTGACCCCCGAAAATTGACCCCCCGACAATTGACCCCCGACAATTGACCCCCCGACAATTGACCCCCCGACAATTGACCCCCGAAAATATAATTTAATACAATTAACCCTGACCCTGACCCTGACCCTGACCCTGACCCTGACCCTGATCCTGACCCTGACCCTGACCCTGACCCTGACCCTGACCCTGACCCTGACCCTGACCCTGACCCTGACCCTGACCCTGACCCTGACCCTGACCCTGACCCTGACCCTGACCCTGACCCTGACCCTGACCCTGACCCTGACCCTGACCCTGACCCTGACCCTGACCCTGACCCTGACCCTGACCCTGACCCTGACCCTGACCCTGACCCTGACCCTGACCCTGACCCTGACCCTGACCCTGACCCTGACCCTGACCCTGACCCTGACCCTGACCCTGACCCTGACCCTGACCCTGACCCTGACCCTGACCCTGACCCTGACCCTGACCCTGACCCTGACCCTGACCCTGACCCTGACCCTGACCCTGACCCTGACCCTGACCCTGACCCAGGAACAGCTGTCCCTGACCCTAACCCCAACCCTAACCCTAACCCTAACCCTAACCCTAATCCTAACCCTAACCCTAACCCTAACCCTAACCCTAACCCTAACCCTAACCCTAACCCTAACCCTAACCCTAACCCTAACCCTAACCCTAACCCTAACCCTAACCCTAACCCTAACCCTAACCCGATTAATTTACCCCAGTTTAATTACAATTGTCGGGGGGTCAATTGTCGGGGGGTCAATTGTCGGGGGGTTAATTGTCGGGGGGTCAATTGTCGGGGGGTCAATTGTCGTACTAAACCCTAGATTTCGCGACAATTGACCCCAGTGTAATTACATAGGGGGTCAATTGTCGGGGGGTCAATTGTCGGGGGGTCAATTGTCGGGGGGTCAATTGTCGGGGGGTCAATTGTCGCGGTACCTCGAGAATGAGTCGGACTGAACATTTTCTAAGTCAAGTTTTTCGGAGGTCGTTCGGGCGCCGGTCGGAGGTCGGTTGGGCGCCGGTCGGAGGTCGGTTGGGCGCTGGTCGGAGGTCGGTCGAAGGTCGGTCGGAGGTCGGTCGGAGGTCGGTCGGAGGTCGGTCGGAGGTCGGTCGGAGGTCGGTCGGAGGTCGGTCGGAGGTCGGTCGGAGGTCGGTCGGGCGCCGGTCGGAGGTAGGTCGGGCGCCGGTCGGAGGTCGGTCGGAGGTCGGTCGGAGGTCGGTCGGAGGTCGGTCGGAGGTAGGTCGGGCGCCATTCTATGACACAATTTTGGACTCGAGGCTCCCCCTGGTAAGGTGATCTCGGAAGGCAGGCCTCCCTTTTGCAACACGAGCTCGGAAGCGGGAGCTCTCGATACAGAAGGTACGTATCGAGAATGAGTCGGACCGAAAATTTTCTAAGTCAAGTTTTTCGGAGGTCGGTTGGGCGCCGGTCGGAGGTCGGTTGGGCGCCGGTCGGAGGTCGGTCGGAGGTCGGTCGGAACTCGGAGGTCGGTCGGAGGTCGGTTGGAGGTCGGTCCGACCGGCGCCCGAACGACCTCCGAAAAACTTGACTTAGAAAATTTTCGGTCCGACTCATTCTCGATACGTACCTTCTGTATCGAGAGATCCCGCTTCCGAGCTCGTGTTGCAAAGGGGAGGCCTGCCTTCCGAGATCACATTACCAGGGGGAGCCTCGAGTCCAAAATTGTCTCATAGAATGGTCGCCCGACCTACCTCCGACCGACCTCCAACCGACCTCCGACCGGCGCCCGACCTACCTCCGACCGACCTTCGACCGACCTCCGACCGATCTCCAACCGACCTCCGACCGACCTCCGACCGACCTCCGACCGGCGCCCGACCGGCGTTCACATATAATCCACATTCCACTGATAACTCTTGTAAGCCTATGGAAACACGTTGCAATTCTTACGCATGACTCATTTACATTCTGGCTTTCCAGTTTTATAGGGAAGAAAATTATAATGATAGCAAATTCATTTACTTATTCAGGGTTAAATTTCTGAAAGGGCTTTTAATTAAGTTAGCTTCAATAAAAACTCGACTGGAGATTTGGCTTAGTTAAGTGTCCCGAATTTTTTAGTTTTCCCACACCCATATGTATTATACGTATGTATCATATTATTATCATTCTAAACATTCTGTATATTATTGGCCCAAAACTTTCGGTATCACTCCAGCAGCCAATCGATTAAATTTGCTGTTTCCATTACCTTATTACATCTTTCAAAACATTCGCTCGCTGCTTTTACCGGCAATTCGGTAATGTAGCTACGCACGGTTAAGACACGGTTAATGCACAAACTGCCCATAAGCAACCATTATGGTCACTATAGACACGGTTAACGCAGTAACGCACGGTGAACGCACAGTTGGGGAAATATAACCTATAAACATACAAGTGGTTAACTACTCACCACCCAAGATAAGTCCGATAAATCCCAGACCAAGGACAAGGTGGAGGCTTCTCATTTCAATAAGTTATTACAAAGTATTTCACAGTGGGGAAACAAAACAATCAGTTCGATATAAATAAGTGCCTCTGGGAAATATATTAATTTCTCAATCTGTTTGTCCCTCATCAAAGGTAGTCACTCTCGGCGACACAACTATTTTACGGGAAACAGATGATTTATATTTTATTCCACGATGTACTCCGAAATATTTATACGACTCGCATAGTTTACATTATAGAAAATGTTTGTTGAAAAGTAAGACTTAATTTGCTAAATAGTACAACTTTATAAGATAAGAGGACAACATAATGTAATAAAAGAGTAAGAAAATATTTTTCTAAAATCACCAGATATTCAAGTCAAAACCTGAAGTTCCAAGCATGCTTTTTCAATAGATGTGTTCATAGTAAACAACATATTTGTTGAGTATGAAGCCCCGGCTGATAAGAAGAACGCAGTAAGCGTCTGCAGGAAACAGCTGGTGTTGAACTTTATCTTACAACGCCGTCTACCGTCTTCAAACGGCCGCTTCTCGACTGATAAGAGAGTTGCATTTTTATAATTGAAACATAATAACTTATTGGTCATAATTACACTCAATATAGATATATAATCAATAATGTGATTGTATATAATACAGGGTTTCAAAAGTCTGGCGAGGATCATGTTCTTGTTGGATAACTTTTAATCCATTTGTCTAAACTTTATTCTGTAAAAAGTTATTCGTACTTTTAAGGTTTAATGGTGACTTCTCAAGTTTTTACGTTACCATGACCACCATAGCAACTGCAATCACTAAAATTAGACGTGGAGGATGACCTATAACTTAGTTGCCATACCTGCAAGCTTAGCCACGCGAATTCTTTTGTATACCAATCATAGTCCACAGGAAGCCTTTGCTGCCAACTACTAGCTGAACTATTTTGTCAACTTGCAAACCTGGATAGAGTTGGCCGATATCAAAGCTTCATAAAAATTGGAGGTGGAATGTTATAAAATTATCGGTCGCGCTAAATCACTCTACAGTCGATTTTCTTATTTCATCACTTTTAGTTTCGCATTGGATAAAGCACATGTTATATCCGCGCGTTACGTGTGATCATATTTAATCCTGATTTCCCAATTACGTTTCTACTATAACATGCAGCTTTATACTTTGGATTTCAAACTTCGAGTTTTCGTCAACAGTCAATAATTATCCATGATTCATCTGCATCAGTGCCACTTGTGTTATACCTTATATGTAGTTACGAGTTATAATCCTATAAGTTTAATGAATAGCTGTTAAAAATGTTGATCCTCATTTGCTCGCAGGTGTACTGACATATGCTATAGGTACAAATAGAATTGTAATCGATCCTAGAAATAGTGCGCAGAGCTGGTTTTGTGGTTAAGTTTTGTAGTTGGAAAGTGTTTTTAATGTAGAGTGGGATCAGCTCTGAGGATTTATAATTCGCATCATTTAGTCGTTTCAGAACCTAGAAATAGTGCTCAAAGCTGGTTTTGTGGTTAAGTTTTGTAGTTGGAAGGTGTTTTTAATGACGTGTTTTATAACTCCCGGCATGGCTGCACAACAGTCTCCCTTAAGAACACTTTCCACTGTTAATACAAAATAGCATTTACGATAGTTGTTATACCAATCTGCCTTAATAAATTCGTTCATGAATTCATACACTGTAGACTGTATATTTGATTAGCAATTTACTGGGCATGCGACTTAATTGTGCCATGATGTTGATAGTTGCCAAATTTCGGGAGTTGGACTTTCCGTACCAAACTGTACCATGGTACAATATTTGACGAAAGTCGATTATCTCGAGATCTAACTGATAGAATTTTTTAAAACTTTCCAGATATTTCCACAGCTATAAGACGGATAATCTGAGCAAGCTTGGGCGAATTTCTATTTGCCAAACTTGAGATATGACTTCAAACACAAGAAAATATCTCCAAATTGGCGGTCTCGGCGGAACACAGGAATATATTTCAAGATCTGACTGATAGATTTTCTTTAAACTTTCCAGATAGTTACATGGCTATAAGACGGATAATCCGTGCAAGTTTGGGAGAATTTCTATGTGCCAAACTTGAGATATGACTTCAAACACAAAAAAATATCTCCAAATTGGCAGTTTCTAACGGAACACAGGAATATATTTCAAGATCTGACTGATTGATTTTCTTTAAACTTTTGAAATAGTTACATGGTTATATGGCAGATAATGTGTGAGAGTTTTGGAGAAATTCTATGTGCCAAACTTGAGATATGACTTCAAACACAAGAAAATATCTCCAAATTGGCGGTTTCTAACGGAACACAGGCATATATTTCGATATCTAACTGATAGATTTTCATTAAACTTTCCAGATAGTTACATGGCTATAAGACGGATAATCCGTGCAAGTTTGGGCGAATTTCTATGTGCCAAACTTGATATATATACAGACAGATCCGTCTGAAAAAATCGATCTGCCGACACACAAAGCTTACAAAGGATTTTTGACGTTTTTGAGTCCTAATAGATGTCCTTTATGGCTGACCAACTTTTCCAAACTTTTCCACGTGTCTTAAGGCCACTTTTTGCCACTTTACCACTTTTTACCACCTTTCTTGTTTGTCGAATATCTTTAGTTGTGAACATCGTAAAAGGTTGCGGATTAATCGAGGGTGTTCATATTATCAGGAAGAAAAACTTTTGTTCAAACAATTTTTACGTCAGATAATCAGTTAATTGGATAATTATCAATTAGCTAATTAGCAAAATTCTAAAAAAATTTTATTGGCTCAAAATGTTCGCAATAGCTTGAAAAACGGAGAAAAAAAGTTTTTAGAAAAACTTTGAAAATTTTTCACTTACATTTTTTTTCGAGACTTGAAAAAATTTCGAAAATTCAAAATATTTTTTTCCTCCAAAAGTGATCAAATTGCATGAAACGCGGAGAAAAATGCTTTTCAAAAAAAACTTAGTGAATTTTTCGTTTCAAGAATACCTCAATCACCAATATTTGTAGTTGGAGTTCAGTAAATCTCGGCAGATTTTAGTAATCAGGAATTACTGATTATTAAGTGGAAATGTCTGAAACTGAAAAACGTTAACCATACGATATAAGAGTTTCATAACTAATTACTAAAGTCTAAATTACAATACAGCCTTATCGATATTCACAGAAACTGCACCAATGGCACAGTCAAGATCGAACCGATAGCCTGCTGTACTATCATTTTATTGATTTCAATGATGAATCAGTGGGGTTAAGATAATCACATTTGTAATAAATAAAACCTCTCTGTACCGTCAATTGTGCTAATCTAAACCGGCCTACCTGGATTACCAGACCTCTTCTTTTCCTCAACAATCAAACCGAGTTGTTCATATCGCATTTGGTGGGTGATGTAAGTACATAATATCGAGCTGTATTCAATCACAATACGAGACAATACGTGTATAATATATTATGGCCCTTAATGAGGAATATGAAACGCTCTATACCGCGAGAAACCCGGTATAGAGAGGTTTTACAGTTTATCACGAAAATGTCTACTTGGCCTCATGGCTCATTTACAGCTCAAAGAAGGCAAGAAAAGACCAGGGAAACTATAAGGAACAGCCAGGTCCAGGAAGCAAGTGTTAATACACCTTCCAACATCTACTGTGACTTGTTTTGTATTGTACTGCATACCGCTTCATTTGCTATGCGGGATACCTCAAATCACCCCCATATGTTAAGTAAAATCAACAAGGGTAAAATACGGGCAAGGGTAAGATTTAGATACGAGCGTCGGGCAAGGGGAAGTAAAGAACCGGTAATAATTAATTCAGTGAACTGTTCCACGAGAGTCAGGATATTTTGGAAATTGCTAATAGAGACGACGGGACAGATCCTGATCAGTGATCAGGAAGGATTGTTAATGTTATTGAGGATGTTGATTTGAAATCCGGACGTTGTGAAGTAAAAATACAGATTCTTGCCGCAGGATATTTGAGGCCATGATGATCAGCTCGGGATTAATGTGGGACGGATCGAAGAGCATTGAAAAGAGCGAGTTGAAATTTTAAGCTTTCTGGTCTTTTCTTGCCTTCTTTGAGTTGTCAAAGAGCCGGGTTTCTCGCGGTATAGAGCGTTTCATATTCCTCATTAAGGGCCATAATATATTATACACGTATTGTCTCGTATTGTGATTGAATACAGCTCGATATTATGTACTTACATCACCCACCAAATGCGATATGAACAACTCGGTTTGATTGTTGAGGAAAAGAAGAGGTCTGGTAATACAGGTAGGCCGGTATAGATTAGCACAATTGACGGTACAGAGAGGTTTTTTTAATTACAAATGTGATTATCTTAACCCCACTGATTCATCATTGAAATCAATAAAATGATAGTACAGCAGGCTATCGGTTCGATCTTGACTGTGCCATTGGTGCAGTTTCTGTGAATATCGATAAGGCTGTATTGTAATTTAGACTTTAGTAATTAGTTATGAAACTCTTATATCGTATGGTTAACGTTTTTCAGTTTCAGACCTTTCCACTTAATAATCCGTAATTCCTGATTACTAAAATCTGCCGAGATTTACTGAACTCCAACTACAAATATTGGTGATTGAGGTATTCTTGAAACGAAAAATTCACTAAGTTTTTTTTTGAAAAGCATTTTTCTCCGCGTTTCATGCAATTTGATCACTTTTGGAGGAAAAAATATTTTGAATTTTCGAAATTTTTTCAAGTCTCGAAAAAAAATGTAAGTGAAAAATTTTCAAAGTTTTTCTAAAAACTTTTTTTCTCCGTGTTTCAAGCTATTGCGAACATTTTGAGCCAATAAAATTTTTTTAGAATTTTGCTAATTAGCTAATTGATAATTATCCAATTAACTGATTATCTGACGTAAAAATTGTTTGAACAAAAGTTTTTCTTCCTGATAATATGAACACCCTCGATTAATCCGCAACCTTTTACGATGTTCACAACTAAAGATATTCGACAAACAAGAAAGGTGGTAAAAAGTGGTAAAGTGGCAAAAAGTGGCCTTAAGACACGTGGAAAAGTTTGGAAAAGTTGGTCAGCCATAAAGGACATCTATTAGGACTCAAAAACGTCAAAAATCCTTTGTAAGCTTTGTGTGTCGGCATATCGATTTTTTCAGACGGATCTGTCTGTACTATGACTTCAAACACGACAAAACTGTACCATAATATGGATTGGTCGAAAATCGAGTGTTTTAGCGTATAACTTAGAATATATTTTACATTTTCTCAA
The DNA here is from genome assembly GCF_026151205.1 of Bolinopsis microptera. Taxonomy (NCBI): domain Eukaryota; kingdom Metazoa; phylum Ctenophora; class Tentaculata; order Lobata; family Bolinopsidae; genus Bolinopsis; species Bolinopsis microptera. The sequence goes on along the minus strand of NC_087079.1, from coordinate 4,894,303 downwards.
GATCTGACCAATAGATTTTCTTTAAACTTTTCAGATTATTACATGGCTATATGACGGATAATGTGTGAGAGTTTTGGAGAAATTCTATGTGCCAAACTTGAGATATAACTTCAAACACAAGAAAATATCTCCAAATTGGCGGTTTCTAACGGAACACAGGCATATATTTCGAGATCTAACTGATAGATTTTCATTAAACTTTTCAGATAGTTACATGGCTATAAGACGGATAATCCGCGCGAGTTTGGGCAAATTTCTATGTGCCAAACTTAAGATATGACTTCAAACACGACAAAACTGTACCATAATATGGATTGGTCGAAAATCGAGTGTTTTAGTGAATAACTTAGAATATATTTTCGATTTTCTCAAGATCTGACCGATAGATTTTCTTTAAACTTTTGAGATAGTGACATGGTTATATGGCGGATAATGTGTACGAGTTTGGGAGAATTTCTTTGTGCCAAACTTGAGATATGACTTCATATCAAGACAAAAAATATCTCCAAATTGGCGGTTTCTAACGGAACACAGGCATATATTTCGAGATCTAACTAATAGATTTTCATTAAACTTTTCAGATAGTTACATGGCTATAAGACGGATAATCCGTGCAAGTTTGGGCGAATTTCTCTGTGCCAAACTTGATATATGACTTCAAACACGACAAAACTGTACCATAATATGGATTGGTCGAATCAAAAATCGAGTGTTTTAGTGAATAACTTAGAATATATTTTCGATTTTCTCAAGATCTGACCGATAAATTTTCTTTAAACTTTTGGGATAGTTACATCGTTATATGGCAGATAATGTGTAAGAGTTTTGGAGAAATTCTATGTGCCAAACATGAGATATGACTTCAAACACAAGAAAATATCTCCAAATTGGCGGTCTCGGCGGAACACAGGAATATATTTCAAGATCTGACTGATAGATTTTCATTAAACTTTCCAGATAGTTACATGGCTATAAGACAGATAATGTGTACGAGTTTGGGAGAATTTCTATGTGCCAAACTTGAGATATGACTTCATATCAAACACAAAAAATATCTCCAAATTGGCGGTTTCTAACGGAACACAGGCATATATTTCGAGATCTAACTGATAGATTTTCATTAAACATTTCAGATAGTTACATGGCTATAAGACGGATAATCCGTGCAAGTTTGGGCGAATTTCTATGTGCCAAACTTGATATATGACTTCAAACACGACAAAACTGTACCATAATATGGATTGGTCGAATCGAAAATCGAGTGTTTTAGTGAATAACTTAGAATATATTTTCGATTTTCTCAAGATCTGACCGATAGATTTTCTTTAAACTTTTGTGATAGTTACATCGTTATATGGCAGATAATGTGTAAGAGTTTTGGAGAAATTCTATGTGCCAAACTTGAGATATGACTTCAAACACAAGAAAATATCTCCAAATTGGCGGTCTCGGCGGAACACAGGAATATATTGCAAGATCTGACTGATAGATTTTCTTTAAACTTTTCAGATAATTACATGGCTATATGACGGATAATGTGTACGAGTTTGGGAGAATTTCTATGTGCCAAACTTGAGATATGACTTCAAACACAAGAAAATATCTCCAAATTGGCGGTTTCTAACGGAACACAGGCATATATTTCGAGATCTAACTGATAGATTGTCATTAAATTTTCCAGATAGTTACATGGCTATAAGACGGATAATCCGTGCGAGTTTGGGCAAATTTCTATGTGCCAAACTTAAGATATGACTTCAAACACGACAAAACTGTACCATAATATGGATTGGTCGAAAATCGAGTGTTTTAGTGAATAACTTAGAATATATTTTAAATTTTCTCAAGATCTGACTGATAGATTTTTTTAAAACTTTCCAGATAATTACATGGTTATATGGCAGATAATGTGTACGAGTTTGGGAGAATTTCTATGTGCCAAACTTGAGATATGACTTCAAACACAAGAAAATATCACCAAATTGGCGGTTTCTAACGGAACACAGGCATATATTTCAAGATTTGACTGATAGATTTTCTTTAAACTTTCCAGATAATTACATGGCTGTATGACGGATAATCTGTACGAGTTTGGAAGAATTTGTATCTGCTGAATTAGGGATTTCGGACAGATGTCGCTGTCGGACAGGAGTCGTTTTTGGCGACATCTGTCCGAATTTCGGATCATATTGTCATTTCCCTAACAAGCTGTCGATCACATCACAGGACATGAGTACATATAGGACAGCAGTATGGAGATCACTTATCGCAATCCACAATCACGGATTCCATTCAATGCTCTCCTGCTCGAAGCCCACAATTTTGGAGTTCCTTGATTGCCTTAAAGCAGAACAAGCCCTTACAGACGTGAAGAAAACCAAAAGAGACGGGCGGGAACTACCTGAGCCACGTGCACCCAAATGGATCCGTTATGATCGACAACTTCAGAGAATTGTAGATGATTACGACAACTACAGCAACCCTATGGATTTCCTTAAAACTATCGGAAATTTGACTATGCTTTGATATGATTCTGTGATATTGCATTATATTGAATTAATTTATATAACATTTAAATAACACTGAAACTATTGTCCAATTTATCGACATCAAATGAAAATAAACTGTGGTAGTAAACTATGGCTCAGATCATATCTCAAATTGGACATGTTACGTATACAATTTAGCAAGCAACAGTTTAGATCATGTCTCTAATTGGAAATGTGTCGTATTGAAATCAGGTCACAATTTCGGACAGATGTCGTTTTTTTCTGGTACCCTGAGTCGGACAGATGTCGCTGTCGGACAGATGTCGCTGTCGGACAGGAGTCGTGTTACCACTCTCACAAATTATCCACCATATAACCATGTAACCATCTAAAAAGTTTAAAGAAAATCTATCGGTCAGATCTTGAGAAAATCGAAAATATATTTTAAGTTATTCACTAAAACACTCGATTTTCGACCAATCCATATTATGGTACTGTTTTGTCGTGTTTGAAGTCATATATCAAGTTTGGCACATAGAAATTCGCCCAAACTTGCACGGATTATCCGTCTTATAGCCATGTAACTATCTGGAAAGTTTAATGAAAATCTATCAGTTAGATCTCGAAATATATGCCTGTGTTCCGTTAGAAACCGCCAATTTGGAGATATTTTCTTGTGTTTGAAGTCATATCTCAAGTTTGGCAAATAGAAATTCTCCCAAACTCGTACACATTATCCGTCATATAGCCATGTAATTATCTGGAAAGTTTAAAGAAAATCTATCAGTCAGATCTTGAAATATATTCCTGTGTTCCGCCGAGACGTGAAGAAAACCAAAAGAGACGGGCGGGAACTACCTGAGCCACGTGCACCTAAATGGATCCGTTATGATCGACAACTTCAGAGAATTGTAGATGATTACGACAACTACAGCAACCCTATGGATTTCCTTAAAGCTATCGGAAATTTGACTATGCTTTAGATTTGATTCTGTGATATTGTATTATATTGAATTAATTTATATAACATTTAAATAACATTGAAACTATTGTCCAATTTATCGACATCAAATGAAAATAAACTGTGGTAGTAAACTATGGCTCAGATCATATCTCAAATTGGACATGTTACGCATACAATTTAGCAAGTAACAGTTTAGATCATGTCTCTAATTGGAAATGTGTCGTATTGAAATCAGGTCACAATTTCGGACAGATGTCGTTTTTTTCTGGTACCCTGAGTCGGACAGATGTCGCTGTCGGACAGATGTCGCTGTCGGACAGGAGTCGTTATACCACTCTCACACATTATCCACCATATAACCATGTAACCGTCTAAAAAGTTTTTAAAAAAGTCTATCGGTCAGATCTTGAGAAAATCGAAAATATATTTTAAGTTATTCACTAAAAAACTCGATTTTCGACCAATCCATATTATGGTACAGTTTTGTCGTGTTTGAAGTCATATATCAAGTTTGGCACATAGAAATTCGCCCAAACTTGCACGGATTATCCGTCTTATAGCCATGTAACTATCTGGAAAGTTTAATGAAAATCTATCAGTTAGATCTCGAAATATATGCCTGTGTTCCGTTAGAAACCGCCAATTTGGTGATATTTTCTTGTGTTTGAAGTCATTTCTCAAGTTTGGCACATAGAAATTCTCCCAAACTCGTACACATTATCCGTCATATAGCCATGTAATTATCTGAAAAGTTTAAAGAAAATCTATCAGTCAGATCTTGAGAAAATTGAAAATATATTCTAAGTTATTCACTAAAACACTCGATTTTCGACCAATCCATATTATGGTACAGTTTTCTTGTGTTTGAAGTCATATCTCAAGTTTGGCACATAGAAATTCTCCCAAACTCGTACACATTATAGTAAGGGGAAAAGTGGTCGATTTAAGGGTTCCGTTGGATTTCAATGTTCACAAGGATTTAGCAACGGAATATGGTAGTTAGAACCCCTACGAACATAATTAGACTTGTCACCAATTTTGTATCTCGACAGAAACACCACTTTTTACCACTTTTTACCACCTTTGTACCACCTTTCTGGTTTGCCAAATATTTTTAGTTGTGAACGTCGTAGAAGGCTGAAAATTAACATAGAATGTTTATCTTATCAAGGAGTAAAACTTTTGTATGAAAAATTTGTACATTGGACAATCAGCTAATTGGATAATCACCAATTAGTTAATTACCAAAAAAAGTGAAAAATTTTTATTGGCTCAAAATGATTAAAATCGTTTGGAACACGGAGAAATGTAGTTTTTAGAAAAACTTCAAAACTTTTTCACTTAACATTTTTTTTCGAGACTGAAAAATTTCGAAAATTTGGAAAAAAAATGTTCCGCCAAAAATGATCGAATTGCATGAAACGTGGATAAAAATGCTTTGCAGAAAAACTTCGAACATTTTTAGATTGGGGAATACTAAAATCATCAATATTTGAAGTTGGAGTTCAGTAAATCTCGGCAAATTTTAGTAATTAGGAATAGCTTAGCGGAAAGGGCTGAACCTGAAAAAGGTTAACCACACAATGTTAGAGTTTCATAACTAATTACAATACAGCCTTATCAAATTCCACATAAAGAAACAGCACAAAAGGACCATTTAAGATCGAACCGATTTTACCTGCTGTATACTATCATTTTATTGAATTCAATGATCAAAACCTCTCTGTACCGTCAATCTTGCCAATCTATACCAGGTATCTGAATGTACCGGACCTCTTCTTTGCCTCTATAATAATTAGACCCAGTTGTGCAAGAAATGCGATTTCTCACAGGGGCTTCTTTTAACTGTGCACCTTTTGTCACTCTCGCAAGAGGCCCGGTATTATAGGGGGGTATTATAGGAAGCAAGTGTAATTAATATACCTTCCATCATCCACTGTGGCTTTTTTGTGTTGTGAATGCGCATGCCGCTTCGTTTGCTATGCAAGATACCTCGAATAACCCCCATATGTCATTGCCAGGGTCGGGATAGGGCTGGAGATAGCATTGAGAGGTTGCTAGAAATAGCTCTAGACTTAGAATAAACTGGTGGTAGCTGGGCGGTGCTAGCATGGAGGTAGCAGAACGTAGCTACACGGGGTTTCATTGGAGTTGGTTATTTTAATGGCCAAAGAGTGCAGGAACTAAAGTTACTTAAGATTGCAGTTGAGGGGCAGTGTAAACCACGGTAGAGTCAGGGACACAGAGCTACAGTGCAGGAGTACTGCAAAAGAACAGTGCAAGTGATACAGTCTGCAACAGTAAAACGCCGAAGAAGGAGATAAGATTGTGGCTGCAGAGGAGGAGAGGAGCAGGAACCTGATTGTGTTTGGGTTAAAAGAAGAGGAGGAAGAAGAGTTTCCTGCTCTGGTAACCGCATTTTTGGAAGAGGTGGGGTGAGAACTTACTTCCAAGCGACACGGTGGGCTGGAAGCAACCAGGTACAGCTATCCGACCTATCAAGATCACCGTCCTGATCGAGCTTGGTACCCCGACAATTGACCCCCGACAATTGACCCCCTATGTAATTACACTTGCGTCAATTGTCGCAAAATCTAGGGCTTAGTACGACAATTGACCCCCCGACAATTGACCCCCCATGTAATTACACTGGAGTCGATTGATCAGGTCAGGGTCAGGGTCAGGGTCAGGTTCAGGGTCAGGGTCAGGGTTAATTGTATTAAGTTATATTGTCGGGGGTCAATTGTCGGAGGTCAATTGTCGGGGGTCAATTGTCGGGGGGTCAATTGTCGCCCACCCCTAAGCTTAACAGCCTTTCATCATAATCTGATAGCTAGACTTTATTCTAAGTCTAGTTATTTCTAGCAACCTCTCAATGCTATCTCCAGCTCTATCCCGACCCTGGCAATGACATATGGGGGTTATTCGAGATATCTTGCATAGCAAACGAAGCGGCATGCGCATTCACAACACAAAAAAGCCACAGTGGATGATGGAAGGTATATTTACACTTGTCACTTCCTAACCCCCTACAGTACCGGGCCTCTTGCGAGAGTGACAAAAGGTGCACAGTTAAAAGAAGCCCCTGTGAGAAATCGCATTTCTTGCACAACTGGGTCTAATTATTATAGAGGCAAAGAAGAGGTTCGGTACATTCAGATACCCGGTATACTTATAGATTGGCAAGATTGACGGTACAGAGAGGTTTTGATCCTTGAAATCAATAAAATGATAGTATACAGCAGGTAAAATCGGTTCGATCTTAAATGGTCCTTTTGTGCTGTTTCTTTATGTGGAATTTGATAAAGCTGTATTGTAATTAGTTATGAAACTCTAATATTGTGTGGTTAACCTTTTTCAGATTCAGCCCTTTCCGCTAAACTATTCCTAATTACTAAAATATGCCGAGATTTACTGAACTCCAACTTCAAATATTGATGATTTTAGTATTCCCCAATCTAAAAATGTTCGAAGTTTTTCTGCAAAGCATTTTTATCCACGTTTCATGCAATTCGATCACTTTTGGCGGAACATTTTTTTTTTCAAATTTTCGAAATTTTTCAGTCTCGAAAAAAAATTTTAAGTGAAAAAGTTTTGAAGTTTTTCTAAAAACTGCATTTTCCGTGTTCCAAACGATTTTAATCATTTTGAGCCAATAAAAATTTGTCACATTTTTTGGTAATTAACTAATTGGTAATTATTCAATTAGCTGATTGTCCAATGTACAAATTTTTCATACAAAAGTTTTACTCCTTGATAAGATAAACATTTTAGGTTAATTTTCAGCCTTCTACGACGTTCACAACTAAAAATATTTGGCAAACTAGAAAGGTGGTACAAAGGTGGTAAAAAGTGGTAAAAAATGGTGTTTTTGTCGAGATACAAAATTGGTGACAAGTCTAATTATGTTCGTAGGGGTTCTAACTACCATAATCCGTTGCTAAATCCTTGTGAACATTTAAATCCAACGGAATGCCACTTTTCCCCTTACTATTATCCGTCATATAGCCATGTAATTATCTGGAAAGTTTAAAGAAAATCTATCAGTCAGATCTTGAAATATATCCCTGTGTTCCGCCGAGACCGCCAATTTGGAGATATTTTCTTGTGTTTGAAGTCATATCTCAAGTTTGGCACATAGAATTTCTCCAAAACTCTCACACATTATCCGCCATATAACCATGTAACTATCTCAAAAGTTTAAAGAAAATCTATTGGTCAGATCTTGAGAAAATTGAAAATATATTCTAAGTTATTCACTAAACACTCGATTTTCGACCAATCCATATTATGGTACAGTTTTGTCGTGTTTGAAGTCATATATCAAGTTTGGCACATAGAAATTGTCCCAAACTTGCACGGATTATCCGTCTTATAGCCATGTAACTATCTGGAAAGTTTAATGAAAATCTATCAGTTAGATCTCGAAATATATGCCTGTGTTCCGTTAGAAACCGCCAATTTGGAAATATTTTCTTGTGTTTGAAGTCATATCTCAAGTTTGGCACATAGAAATTCTCCCAAACTCGTACACATTATCCGTCATATAGCCATGTAATTATCTGGAAAGTTTAAAGAAAATCTATTAGTCAGATCTTGAGAAAATTGAAAATATATTTTAAGTTATTCACTAAAACACTCGATTTTCGACCAATCCATATTATGGTACAGTTTTCTTGTGTTTGAAGTCATATCTCAAGTTTGGCACATAGAAATTGTCCCAAACTTGCACGGATTATCCGTCTTATAGCCAAGTAACTATCTGGAAAGTTTAATGAAAATCTATCAGTTAGATCCCGAAATATATGCCTGTGTTCCGTTAGAAACCGCCAATTTGGAGATATTTTCTTGTGTTTGAAGTCATATCTCAAGTTTGGCACATAGAAATTCTCCCAAAATCGTACACATTATCCGTCATATAGCCATGTAATTATCTGGAAAGTTTAATGAAAATCTATCAGTTAGATCTCGAAATATATGCCTGTGTTCCGTTAGAAACCGCCAATTTGGAGATATTTCCTTGTGTTTGAAGTCATATCTCAAGTTTGGCACGTAGAAATTCTCCCAAACTCGTACACATTATCCGTCATATAGCCATGTAATTATCTGGAAAGTTTAAAGAAGATCTATCATTCAGATCTTGAGAAAATTGAAAATATATTCTAAGTTATTCACTAAAACACTCGATTTTCGACCAATCCATAATATTATGGTACAGTTTTCTTGTGTTTGAAGTCATATCTCAAGTTATGCACATAGAAATTCTCCCAAACTCGTACACATTATCCGTCATATAGCCATGTAATTATCTGGAAAGTTTAAAGAAAATCTATCGGTCAGATCTTGAAATATATCCCTGTGTTCCGCCGAGACCGCCAATTTGGAGATATTTCCTTGTGTTTGAAGTCATATCTCAAGTTTGGCACATAGAATTTCTCCAAAACTCTCACACATTATCCGCCATATAACCATGTAATTATCTGGAAAGTTTAAAGAAAATCTATCAGTTAGATCTTGAGAAAATTGAAAATATATTCTAAGTTATTCACTAAAACACTCGATTTTCGACCAATCCATATTATGGTACAGTTTTCTTGTGTTTGAAGTCATATCTCAAGTTTGGCACATAGAAATTCTCCCAAACTCGTACACATTATCCGTCATATAGCCATGTAATTATCTGGAAAGTTTAATGAAAATCTATCAGTTAGATCTCGAAATATATGCCTGTGTTCCGTTAGAAACCGCCAATTTGGAGATATTTCCTTGTGTTTGAAGTCATATCTCAAGTTTGGCACATAGAAATTCTCCCAAACTCGTACACATTATCCGTCATATAGCCATGTAATTATCTGGAAAGTTTAAAGAAAATCTATTAGTCAGATCTTGAGAAAATTGAAAATATATTTTAAGTTATTCACTAAAACACTCGATTTTCGACCAATCCATATTATGGTACAGTTTTCTTGTGTTTGAAGTCATATCTCAAGTTTGGCACATAGAAATTGTCCCAAACTTGCACGGATTATCCGTCTTATAGCCATGTAACTATTTGGAAAGTTTAATGAAAATCTATCAGTTAGATCTCGAAATATATGCCTGTGTTCCGTTAGAAACCGCCAATTTGGAGATATTTTCTTGTGTTTGAAGTCATATCTCAAGTTTGGCACATAGAAATTCTCCCAAAATCGTACACATTATCCGTCATATAGCCATGTAATTATCTGGAAAGTTTAATGAAAATCTATCAGTTAGATCTCGAAATATATGCCTGTGTTCCGTTAGAAACCGCCAATTTGGAGATATTTCCTTGTGTTTGAAGTCATATCTCAAGTTTGGCACGTAGAAATTCTCCCAAACTCGTACACATTATCCGTCATATAGCCATGTAATTATCTGGAAAGTTTAAAGAAGATCTATCAGTCAGATCTTGAGAAAATTGAAAATATATTCTAAGTTATTCACTAAAACACTCGATTTTCGACCAATCCATAATATTATGGTACAGTTTTCTTGTGTTTGAAGTCATATCTCAAGTTATGCACATAGAAATTCTCCCAAACTCGTACACATTATCCGTCATATAGCCATGTAATTATCTGGAAAGTTTAAAGAAAATCTATCGGTCAGATCTTGAAATATATCCCTGTGTTCCGCCGAGACCGCCAATTTGGAGATATTTCCTTGTGTTTGAAGTCATATCTCAAGTTTGGCACATAGAATTTCTCCAAAACTCTCACACATTATCCGCCATATAACCATGTAATTATCTGGAAAGTTTAAAGAAAATCTATCAGTTAGATCTTGAGAAAATTGAAAATATATTCTAAGTTATTCACTAAAACACTCGATTTTCGACCAATCCATAATATTATGGTACAGTTTTCTTGTGTTTGAAGTCATATCTCAAGTTATGCACATAGAAATTCTCCCAAACTCGTACACATTATCCGTCATATAGCCATGTAATTATCTGGAAAGTTTAAAGAAAATCTATCGGTCAGATCTTGAAATATATCCCTGTGTTCCGCCGAGACCGCCAATTTGGAGATATTTCCTTGTGTTTGAAGTCATATCTCAAGTTTGGCACATAGAATTTCTCCAAAACTCTCACACATTATCCGCCATATAACCATGTAACTATCTCAAAAGTTTAAAGAAAATCTATCAGTTAGATCTTGAGAAAATTGAAAATATATTCTAAGTTATTCACTAAAACACTCGATTTTCGACCAATCCATATTATGGTACAGTTTTCTTGTGTTTGAAGTCATATCTCAAGTTTGGCACATAGAAATTCTCCCAAACTCGTACACATTATCCGTCATATAGCCATGTAATTATCTGAAAAGTTTCAAGAAAATCTATTGGTCAGATCTTGAGAAAATTGAAAATATATTCTAAGTTATTCACTAAAACACTCGATTTTCGACCAATCCATATTATGGTACAGTTTTCTTGTGTTTGAAGTCATATCTCAAGTTTGGCACATAGAAATTCTCCCAAACTCGTACACATTATCCGTCATATAGCCATGTAATTATCTGGAAAGTTTAAAGAAAATCTATCAGTCAGATCTTGAAATATATGCCTGATTTCCGTTAGAAACTGCCAATTTGGAGATATTTCCTTGTGTTTGAAGTCATATCTCAAGTTTGGCACATAGGATTTCTCCAAAACTCTTACACATTATCTGCCACATAACCATGTAACTATTTCAAAAGTTTAAAGAAAATCTATCTGTCAGATCTTGAGAAAATTGAAAATATATTATAATCTAGGTAAACTATAGGTAAAAATATAATATTAATCATAAGCTAAAATGTACTAATCTTTGTATTCTAAATGGGGAAAAAGAAGAAACATTGTCAGTCAGTCGAGAAAATTGTCAGTCAGGCTATATGGCAGCTTTGTAGATAAGTTATTCACTAAAACACTCGATTTTCGACCAATCCATATTATGGTACAGTTTTGTCGAAAGTCTGAATTTCGGTAACAAATAAGGACTTAATTTGAGTTTACTGCACGCGCGATGAATATTTTGTGTTTATAGAGATCTGCGGCGCGTTATTAGGTTAACCAATGAAATCACGGCGTTTTCGTCACGTGACAGTCGAGTGTAGAGTGATTAATTATCATCCTAAAATTATGGTACCATGATTTTCCTCTAGGCAGCGCTCATGTCTCATAACAGCCAAGGTATTAATATTATGCCTATGGTATTAGTATTACATCAGTGACAGTCATGAATTAAAGAATCGATAACATGGTTCTATTTTATTTGGAGGTTTAATCCGAATCGTAAATTGTAACTAACCAGCGTTAGCTCGGTGAAATTCTCGCATAATGTTTACCCCAATAGGTTCTTTTGCGATAGTGTAAAGTGTAAACGCGACAACTAGATAGCGCTGGATAGCCATCTAGCGCTAGTTGTCGCTGGCTAGCGCTATTCAAAGCTGGCCAGCGCAAAATATAAATTTTCGCTAGTCGTCGCCATCCATCGCTAGTTGTACTTGTAGTTGTACTTGTCGCCATCCAGGCAGCGCTAGTTGACGCTATCCAGCGCTGGCTGTCGCTGGCTATGCGATATTGTCGAACCCGATAGTTTGCGATGACCAGCGCCTCAGACTATCGCAAAAAACAGTTCAATAACTAGCGCAAGCTGGCGCTTGCCATCGATGGCCAGCGCGGCGCAAAATGTTTGCGATATTACTCGTCAGCTAGCGCTGGCCAGCGCAATGCCAATATATTTGACATACGTTGCATGCCACTTTTCGCGCGCAGCTGCAGCGTTGGCCAGTGCAATATAGTTGCAATATTACTCGTCGGCTATAAGCGCTGGCCAGCGCAATATAATTGCGATATTACTCGTCAGCTAGCGCAATAGCCAATACATCAAAATCAAATACTTGCGTTGTAGCGCGATGCACTACTAGCTGGGTCGTTCGCGCATCCAATAATGCTTCTCGCAACCACAGAGCTCTGTGGTTGCGAGAAGCATTATTGGATGCGCGAACGACCCTCGCATTTCGCCGATCTCTAGAGATCGGCGAAATGCGAAGGATTGACATCGTCAATCAAATATTTGCGATATAAATCGTCAGGTATAAGTATAACTTATAAGCGCTGGCCAGCGTAATATATTTGCGATATTACTCATCAGCTAGCTTTGTATTGACCAGCGCTGGCCAGCGCAATTTATCAAAATTAAATATTTGCAATATTATAATTGTCAATTGACAGCTACTCAGCTAGCGCTGGCTAGAGCTGGCTAGCACTAGTACGGTTAGTGCTGGCCAGCGGAATTTATACAAAAATCAAATATTTGCGATATTATATTATTAATCGTCAGCTGACGCTGACCAGCATAATATCAAATATATTTGTGATATTAGTATTACTCGTCAGCTTAACGGTTGTATCACGTCGTGACCCCCACGGTCGTTTCACTATACAGGGGGAGCCGCGCACTCGTGCGCGGCGGGTCATACAACGTATGACAACTTGGTGATCTCGTAAAGTTTCATGTTTCATGTATTTTCAGAGCAAAGTTAGATGTCAAATATTATTATTCGTTAACTAGCTCGTTAGTCTAGTTAGATTAGCTATAAATACTGAGCAGAGCTTGCGTTTAGATCAGCCCTTCCAGACGATCTCGAAGGTTCCTCCCAGCTCGCCAGACCTCGCCAGAACGGAACTCGATGTTTCACTTCGAATCTGTACTCATAATTCATATGAGTACAGATTCGAAGTATCGATCATATACATAATATTATAAGTTAACTTGTGTTAATACTTTACCATACTACACTGTACACGTAATCAAAAAAATAAACCCTGTTTACAATGAAATAACATCACGTGATAGAATCACGTGTTTTAATAACGAAGCTAGTGGCTAATATAAAGGGTAAGGACTAAGGAGCAGTGAGCACACTGCTTTTCATGTGTTTACATACTGCTTTCACAAATTGTACTACTAGTAATAGTATTAACTATGTACAATTCTAAAAATTATCTTTTGTGGGAACCGAGGGCTCATCGTCCGAGTATATTAAAGCAGGCACTCCTGAATAATGAATATGCATTCTATTTCTAGTCGCTTCTTTTGCGATAGTGTAAACGCGACAACTAGCGCTGGATGGCGACAACTAGCGCTAGATAGCGCTAGTTATCGCCATCCAGCGCTAGTTGTCGCTGGCTAGCGCCATTGAACGCTGGCAAGCGCAAAATAAAAATTTTCGCTAGTTGTCGCCATCCAGCGCTAGTAATAGTTGTACTTGTCGCCATCCAGCGCTAGTTGTCGCTATCCAGAGCTAGCGATGGCCAGAAAAGTTAGATGCCAAATATTATTATTCGTTAACTAGCTCGTTATTCTAGTTAGATGAGTTATCAATACTGAGCAAAGCTTGTGTTTAGATCAGCCCAGACGATCTCGAAGGTTCCTCCCAGCTCGCCAGACCTCGCCAGAACGGAACTCGATGTTTCACTTCGAAGCTGTACTCATAATTCATATGAGTACAGATTCGAAGTATCGATCATATACATAATATTATAAGTTAACTTGTGTTAATACTTTACCATACTACACTGTACACGTAATCAAAAAAATAAACCCTGTTTCAATGAAATAACATCACGTGATCGAATCACGTGTTTTAATAATGAAGCTAGTGGCTAATATAAGGGGTAAGGACTAAGGAGCAGTGAGCACACTGCTTTTCATGTGTTTACATACCTTACTCGGGAATATTCTGCCGTTTTCTCAGAAAAGGCAGTAAGTCCAATTTTTCGAAATATGACAATATTGGTATCAAAATTTTCAGTAGAAAATTCTCTACAACATGAGCTACATATTAATGTATAGAAACATTTTTGCATGCAATTCCTAAGGAAGTAAGTCCCAGTTGAGAAACATTATGTTCGGTTTTGGCCAATTATTTTCTGAGAGAAGGACGTAAGTCCGGACTTACTGCCTTTTCTGAGAAAATCTTGAAAATTTTCTGAGATAAGGAAGTAATTCCGTGGACTTACTGCCTTTTCTGAGATAAATTATCTTTGATAGGAAGAAGTAGCTGGACTTACTTCCTATAAAAGCATGCTAAAAACGGAATTTTAGAAAGCGATTTCCCAAAAAGAACATAACTTTACTGCCGATTGATATTTTCGCATGAAATTTTCAGAATCGATGTATAATTACATTTCAACCTTACTTAAGTGATCAACATTTTCATTTAGGCCTCAAAAAAATTTGTTGGCCGATTTTCAAAAACGCCGGATGTATTTTAGTCGCAAAACATAAACATTGGAGCAGTTATTGAGCTGTTATAATCGCAGAGAATGTTTAGTTTAGGTATATCTTTTAGATCAAGTTCATTTTCATCAAAATATCGATAAGATATCATTTAATGCACTGAAATCGTTCAAAATTGGCGAGTTTGCCTAAATAAGGGCATACTATTATTCAAAAACATTTATTATATGATATGGAGCAATTTAGATTTACGTAATTGTTTATATTTTACAATATAATCCAAAATACATAGATCCCAACCTCAAAAATGTAGTAAAAAGCTTGGACTTACTTCCTTCTCAGAAAAATAATGAACAGAGATTTTTCTCAGAAAAGGAAGTAAGTCCACGTTTTCTCAGAAAAGGCAGTAAGTCCATCCAGTATGAAAAATAAGTTCGATTATTTGGCATAAAAATGGTTATATCTAAGCTTATGGACGGCTCAAAGCTTTAATTTTTTTGACAAATTAAAATTTGACTAATTATTGATAACTCAACGTGTTTACTTTCGATCTTACGCAAAAAGTAAGCGGAGAAAAAACCATAAACGCAAAAGTCGCAATATCTCGAAATTGCAAATATGGACTTACTGCCTTTTCTGAGAAAACGGCAGTATTATAACCGGGATAAAGTGGTGGGTTTTGGAAGATTCCGCCATATTTTTCCCGGTCAAAAATTTTACCAGTCATAAAAAACCCGCCGACTCTGATTATGGGGTTCCAAGGGGTGGTGATCATCATATTTTACCTGAAGTCTCATATGTGCTAGAGAAGACTTTTGAAGCAGTGGATGGAGGGCTGTAACTTTATTGGCGGTTGCTACCATAATTTACTCGGGAATATTATAACCGGGATAAAGTGGTGAGTTTTGGAAGATTCCGCCATATTTTTCCCGGTCAAAAATTTTACGTAGAGAAGAAAACGTAGAGAAGAAAACAAATTATATGTTATAGAAGAAAACGAAAATAATAATAATATATAATATATATTATAATAATAGTGTCTCTAAAGATTGATCGCTTCTCGTGTGCAGTGTGTAGACAAAAGAAAGAGGGAGTTTTTCCCGTTAAAGTAACTTGTGGCCCCATCCCGCTAGAAGTGAGTTAACTGTGTCACTATTTCATGGTCCACGGTGGATTGATTACTGGAGCAGTTGAAGATGCAAAGCCAAGACGTTCCCCAATACCAAGCGGTGGGCAGGAAATTAAGCTCCGGCTGACCTTCAGAGCAGTAGCCCCATTAGCGGACAAAATGAAAGTCTTGTTAAGACAACAATACAACTTCGAATTTGACGGTCAGCAGCTCAGGGGGATATCAATAATGATAATGGCGGGGACATTAGCGATAATGAGAATGAGAATACGCTTTAATGAAGATTTGACTTACTATTGCTTAGATTTATTTTCCTTTAAATAGACGGGTTTTTTTTTTCTATTTCTGAGTAATATCAATAACTGTAAATTGAAATAACTTCTTTAACAAGTAACAAAAACAGAAATTTCGGTTGAAAATTCGTTGACCTCTGAAAAAAAACTTGAAAGGTCGGCCACCGGTAAATACATGACCGGGATAATTTGGCGGGTTTTGGGAAAGTCCGCCATATTTTTCCCGGTCATTAATTTTCCCAGTCATAAATTAACCCGCTATAATATTCCTGAGTAAGGTACTGCTTTTCACAAATTGTACTAGTACAATTCTAAAGATTATCTTTTGTGGGGACCGATCAGGGCTCATCGTCCGAGTATATTAAAGCAGGCACTCCCGAATAATGAATATGCATTCTAGTATTATAGTCGGTAATTCTTTTGCGATAGTGTGAACGCGACAACTAGCGCTGGCTAGCGCCATTAAACGCTGGCAAGCGCAAAATATAAATGTTCGCCAGTTGTCGCCATCCAGCGCTAGTTGTCGCTATCCAGAGCTAGCGCTATAGCTAGCGATGGCCAGCGCTATAGCTAGCGAAATAGGGCCTATCGTGATATCATGGATCGCTTAGGTTCCACCAGGATCTGGTAGTCCTCATAATTCTGCGGCCTCTATGTATCATCATCTCGCACAACTCCTTAAGAATGTTGTGAGTTTGGCATGTGAAAATTTGCAGCCTTTAATTGGGTCAACGAGGTGTCGTACGTCACCTCAAGATCGGATGACAGGGGGCTGGCTGACCAGGCCAGAACCAAATAGATTGGGTCTGAGGTCAGGTGATTATGAGCCTGAGGTCACGTGACTATGAAGTCACCAGAGTTTGTTCTCCGAGCTCAAGCTACTTGATTATTTGAGGATTATTTGTTAAGTGAAAATCATGTAACCCTGTGTTTTTGAGGACTCTGAAAACGATAAAACTGGTTGTAATTATTATACTTCAGTTCAAATTGCTTTAAATTGTACTAGAATGTCATGTATGTTATTTTAAGCTAAGTGCCTGAGCGGCTTATCGGGTGGCACCGGTCTCTCTGCCGAATCTTACTATTTATAAAGCGAGACGATATATATTTATCCGTGCCATTTTACTGACACCACGGCATCAATTTTAACGCAAATTTCCGCAAAAATCGTAAAGGATATACAACTGAAAATTTTTTGACTGGGTCAAATGCTTTAAGTTTAATGGCCTCCAAATCAGCATGACAAAATAAAAAATTGGCCAAGAAATAGGAGTTTTAGAGCCCAAAATTTGTTACCCCAAGTGGTGTTAAAAACGCGAATTAAATAGGTAATAATTATTTTAGTCTCTTGAGTCGTAATTGTAAACAACGACGCCTCTAGGTCTCAGCCAATGAGCGAGCTTATGAAGGAAACATCTCGAGTTGAGAAAAAAATTAACGAATACGGATATCAATCAATATCGAAAAGGACTACCAAAGCTTGAGCGAGCATGCTGTCTCTTTTACACAAAAACTCAGTTGCAGTCTTGAACGGTGCGAGAGTCTTGGTAATGTCTTTCGCTAAGTCAGTCCCTCCTGCATCCAGTTTTAGATTGCCTAGCTCCAATTAGTCATCTAAAATTCAGTGCACTACATCAGTTATCCGGTCATATCTCTCCAACATACTGCACAGCCAGCTCCAACGGGTTTTGTAGTCTCGTTGCAGTCTGAGTTCCTTTCCGTGCTTTAACAAACAACACTAACTACGTCTGACCATACAACCTCTAAGTTACCTACTAGATGCGATTCAATGCAACATTTCAATTTTCACTGCCACAAATTTATGCACACTTACCATCACACTGAAAATTATGCTAGCATTAGCACTGAGTTTTAACTTTACAAACTGAGAAATAGATTCGAAAAATATGTTAAATGTTGGCCATTTACCCGCCCCCTCTTCTAACCCCTCAGTTCCCCGACCCCCTCACTAACCCCTCAGTTTCCCGACCCCTACTAACACCTCAGTTCCCCACTCCTTCAATAACCCCTCAGTTCCCCGAACCCCTCACTAACACCCTCCATTTCCCGACCCCTCACTTACCCCTCAGTTCCCCGACTCCTCACTAACCCCTCAGTTCCCGACTCCTCACTACCCCTCATTCCCGACCCCTCACTAACCCACTCCGTTCCACGACCCCTCACTAACCCCTCAGTCCCCGACCCCCTCAAACCCCTCAGTTCCCCAACCCCTCACTAACCCCTCCAGTTCCCCGAACCCCTCACTAACACCTCAATCCACGACCCCGCACTAACCCCTCCGTTCCCCGACCCCTCAATAACCCCCCATTCCCCCCGACCCCGCACTAACCCCTCCGTCCCGACCTCCACACTCTAACCCCTCCAATCCCCGACCCGCACTAACCCCTCCGTTCCCCGACCCCTCACTAACCCCATTCAGTTTCCCCCGACCCCTCACTAACCCCTCAGTTCCACGACCCCTCACTAACCCTCTCACATCCCAACCCGCTGAGTGGTGAAATACGATTACGATGGATGGGACCTCTATTGCAGAAGAGCATGAGACTCCAAGACAATAGAGCAGATCACAGCACTAACCCTGAACGCAGACACAGCTCCCCTGCTACGCTCGAGGTAAGGTGTATAGAACACAGCTTCCCCTGCTACCTCCCTCTAATGAAGTTTAGTTAAGACATCAGCTCCCTGCTACTCCTCTAATGTAAGTTAGTTATAGACACAGCTCCCTGCTAACCTCTAATGTAAGTTAGTTAAGACACAGCTCCCCTGCTACCCGCTAATGAAGTTTAGTTAGAGACACAGCTCCCTTCTACTCCCTCTATTGGAAGTTTAATTTAGAGACACAGCTCCCCTGCTACTCCCTTCTATATTAATTATATTTAAACACAGCTCCCCTGCTACTCCGCGAATGTAATTTAAGTTAGAGACACAGCTCCCTGCTACTCCTCTAGATGTAAGTTTAGTTTAGAAACAAGCTCCTCCCTGCTACTCCTCGAGTTAAGTTTGTAGAGACACAGCTCCCTGCTACTCCTCTAAATTTAGTGTATTAAGACACAGCTCCCCTGCTACTCCTCTAATGTAAGTTTAGTTAAGACAACAGCCTCCCCTGCAACCCTCTTATCTAAGTTTTAGTTAAGACACAGCTCCCCTGCTACTCCGCTTATCTTGAGTCCCAAGGCCAAAATCTCGTGGCCCAGTTTCATCCATTGACCTCCCTCCACTTGAGCTAGAAAAGCAGTACGTGATTCGCAGTATTCGTGTTACTTGAGATTATACTAAATTAGTACGACTCCGAGTAGATCCAAGTTTACGCCAAGCTCATAACACGCGGCGACGTCGTTGACGGACAAAACCGGGCGTTATTAAAAAACCTGTGGACATCAGTGGTCACACGTCGATGAATAAAATCGCACTAAACCACAATCAATATTTAAAGAATAGTAACGTAAGACAGTAGTACGCATGAGATTTAAGCTAGATTGGCATTAGCACGCAAGAACCATCCAGCCTCCGATTTCCATGTAAATTTACACTATTGAGTATTAATGAAGACTAAGTGTCCGTACAATGTATAAATAGATAGCGCTTAAATAGATTAAAAAAGGTCAAAGATGGGGATCTCCTATCGTTAGTATTTTCCTAGAATCGCGTACAAATTTTGTGCCTTGTGTCAAACAAATTAATTTTTCACTTTTGGTGGTCTTACTATCGTTTGGGAACTATATAAAGAGCAATGTTTGAAAAAATAATGAATGAGTCGTGACTGAAGCAACATATACGGTTCGATCCCAAACTATTCCTAAGATATAAAAATTAGTAGACGTGCGGCAAATTTGACGAATTGTGCGGCTGGAATGCCGCGTTTCTGAGAAATTTTTGCAAGTTAATTTGCGGCGAGTTTCTTCAATCATAAATTAATTAT
This sequence comes from Bolinopsis microptera, assembly GCF_026151205.1. Taxonomy (NCBI): domain Eukaryota; kingdom Metazoa; phylum Ctenophora; class Tentaculata; order Lobata; family Bolinopsidae; genus Bolinopsis; species Bolinopsis microptera. The sequence goes on along the minus strand of NC_087079.1, from coordinate 4,874,234 downwards.
TTTTCCACATGAGGTTATAGTCGGATCCCAACCGTTCTAAAAGGCTATCTCGTTAGCTTTTCGTGTTAAAACCGATTTCTCAACGGTTATCACCTCTCTAGATGATTCTTAAAACATTTGGGACACTATTGTATTTTTTGAAAAAAATGCAATAGTGGTGTTTTCGGCACACCCTTTTTCAGGGTTTCGTGGTCAGTAGAATTTTTGTATTTCAGCCCAGGAAGGTCTTAAAGACTATTCCGATACACCAAAATGTGCCTAAATAGCCACATTTATACAACTTATGAAGGCAACATATACCTTAAAATGCTTTGTTTTGGAAATATGGCCGAAAAAAAAACGTGTTTTTTGGCTAGACCGCAGTTCATAATTTCCGTGATATTTTTGGCATTTCCGCCTAGGAAGGTCGTAGAGACTATTCTGATACACTAAAATGTACATAATGGCCACATTAATATACAACATATGAAGCAACATATACCCTAAAAGGCTTATTTTTCGGAATGTGGCTGAAAAACGGATATTTGCCGAGCGTAAAATGGACAATATTCACAAATGGGCTATTGGACTGTTAACTAGAACGGTCTTAAAGACTCATGAAGCAACATAGCATTTGTAACAAGATGTAAGGATGACTCACTTTGTGTCCAGAACACACCTACAAAAATTGGAGAATGATCTACTTTATTGGGCATCTCTCTTAATGGGCCAAGGCCAGCAGCATATTTGTGTCTTACGAAAGGGCAATTTTCAAAATTAACGGTTTCTTAAGATCAAAGGGCGGCTGCTAACAGCTATTGTTTGCAATTGGCCGACCCATGCACATCATATAGTTATTTAGTTAACTGAAAAACGCTCACTTTAGGAGTCATCAGCAAATAAGTTTACTAGTACTACTGCATGATTTGTGAAAACTCCAACAATTAATTTTCATTGGCACCAATTTAAATAGAATGTGTGCCAGACCAAAATTCAACTTCAAAACGTTTTTATTTATTCATGCCATGAAACCATGATATATGTACCAAGAATACCGGGCCTAAAATAAATCGGCACTGGATCCGGCCAGACTGTTGCTTGACCGCTGACCAGTACCCCACTTTATAATTATGATTTATTTCGCTGCCTCGACCCAATATTGGTCTGTAATCCCTGGATTGAGATCTGTTGGGCTGCAGTTTAATTTAGCTAATTTCCTATAATACCGCAGTGGTTTGGTTCCCACTTCAGAATGACCCCATATTCTTTTTCAGTCGCATAGATTTTCCCATCGTATGATATTGCTTGTCATTCCCTCGTTTTAATCAAATGGTGACTGTTAGTTCTTCTGTTATTACAGCTGTGAGCTGCCTCGAGATCTTTTCTGGGGCATGGGCTATATATATATTATATATATGATAGAAGTCTCGAGATGCTGATTAAGCTATTTAGTTACACATGTGAAATTTTTCCAGCTTTGGGTAAAGTGGACTTTTATTTAGAGCGGGAGGGGATCTTAATGACCAAAATCTGAACGATCTCTTACTTACGGAAACTACGGATCTCGGGCCAAATAGCTGACCCAGTTTTTAATGAGAGGCTGGAGTATGGACCTAGATGTCAACGTGAGGATAGCATGAGGATTCAGGATGCTCTGCCTGCCTTTCATGGGGTTTTGTAACCCCGAAAGCTGGTTTATCTTATCTCAATTAACCTTGGTTACATCCCGTGCTGTTTCGAATATATAATTAGATTTATAGGTCCAATATCAAGCAAAAAAGTCTGATCTCCGGTACTGATGTTACACTTACATGATTTCCGACGCGAGGATCTCCGAGGTCCCGATCTTAAAGTTGGATTTCAGAGCCAAAAAGAAAAACCTAAGCCTTGGTGCTCTCTTTGAGAGTCAAACAGGACGGTGTTTATCAACTCAAACTCGGATTCGTAGCACAATTGAAAAACCAAAGAATTAAAATCTTAATGAATTTCCCGACATCCTAAAATTAATATCAGGTCGTATTCGATTCAGTGGCCCAAACTCCAGTAGGTTACAAGACTTAAGTTCAAGTCGGAAGAACACTTTGATTCAGCATGGTCCTTGACTTGTTGGATTTTTTCCATATCATGCAGTTGTTATCTTCTAATCACTCCTAAACTGAGTGATTTAAAGTCGAATCTCGAACCCTGCCATTCGGCCAAGAAATCTTAATCTGAAGTTCTAGAATTACAGGTCTAATGTTCTAGTACTAATGTATTTAGCGCCCTAGATAAGATTTCGAGGCAGCTGTAATAACAAAAGAGACAGCCAGTAACCAATTGATTAAAAAACGAGGGGAATGATCACACATTATCATACGATGGAAAATCTATGCGAACCAAACCACTGCGGTATTATTATTATGGTTATTATGAGCTAAATTAAACTGCAGCCAACAGATCGCAATCAGGGATTAAAGACCAATATTGGTCGAGGCAGCGAATAAATCATAATTATAAAGTGGGTATTGGTTAGTGGTCAAGCGACAGTCTGGCCCCGGATCCAGTGCCGAATTATTTAGGCCCGGTATTCTTAGTGCATATCATGGTTTCATGGAATTAGGAATAAATAATCAAAGTAGAACTTTTTTCATTACATTTTGGCTAAATTGGTGCCAATGAAATTAATTGTTGGAGTTTTCATAAATCACGCAGTAGTTAAACTTATTTACTGATGACTCCTAAAGTGAGCGTTTTTCAGTATAAACTATATAATGTGCATGGGTCGGCAATTGCAAACAATTTGCTGTTAGCAGCCGGCCCTTTGACCTTAAGAAACCGTGATTTTGAAAAATTGCCCTTTCGTAAGACACAAATATGCTGCTGGCCTGGCCCATTAAGAGAGATGCCCAATAAAGTAGATCAGTCTCCAATTTTTGTAGGTGTTTTCTGGGACACAAAGTGAGTCATCTTACATCTTGTTACAAATGCTATGTTGCTCATGAGTCTTTAAGACCGTTCTAGTTACAGTCCAATAGCCCATTTGTGAATATTGTCTTTTTTTCGCTCGGGCAAAAATCCGTTTTTCAGCCACATTTCCGAAAATAAGCCTTTTAGGGTATATGTTGCTTCATAAGTTGTATATTAATGTGGCCATTATGTACATTTTAGTGTATCAGAATAGTCTCTACGACCTTCCTAGGCGAAATGCCAAAAATCACGGAAATTATGAACTGCGTCTAGCCAAAAACCGTTTTTTCGGCCATATTTCCAAAACGAAGCATTTTAAGGTATATGTTGCTTCATAAGTTGTACATAAATGTGGCTATTAGGCACATTTTGGTGTATCGGAATAGTCTTTAAGACCTTCTGGGCTGAAATACAAAAATTCTACTGACCGCGAAACCCTGAAAAAGGGTGTGGCCGAAAACACCACTATTGCATTTTTCTCAAAAATGCAATAGTGTCCAAATGTTTTAAGAATCATCTAGAGAGGTGATAACCGTTGAGAAATCGCTTTTAACACGAAAAGCTAACGAGATTCCGTTTCGTCTCTGACTATTAATTTAATGTTCTACCAATACGTGATTATCGTGTTAATCATTAACTATCATTAACCCGAAAACAGTCGGTTGATTATCAGGCAGCTCCGATTACAAACATGCAAGTTAACAAGAATTCGCAATTAACACTATATTACTACTAGTACTACGCTTGTTGCGCGTACCAGCATCTAAACTTCCCGATCAGTTAAAATACCAAATAAAAGTTAAAGTACTCAATCCCATGATTGAGTACCAACACTTTCTGATCAAATTTAGACTTAAAACCCCACGATTGTGTGGAAAGTTCTGATCAACTGGGCGAAAAAGTGGAAAATACAACAGTTCACTTAGTAGCTTAGTAGCTTAGTAAGCAAGTGTGGCGTGGAAAACGGAGAATAGTGCTATAAAACTATAAAAGGTGACAGTGCAACCGGTGCCAAGTAAACAGTGTGATTTCCGCACCCCTTGTTGCACTTATATGTTGCACCCGACTGGAGCATATGACGTTTCTGTGGAAATACCTTGTGATTATCCGTATTTTTATTGAATGCTCAATACCATTGAAAGAGTACAATGGATTTGGTCCATTATATTCTGACATAAAATTGATATCAGAATATAGTGGACAAAATCTATTGTTCGATAAGGTCCTTTTATATAATGTAGACGCTAGATGACGTCATATGTCGAATTTCAACTATCAGTAAAGGTCCAATGGGGACCTTTACTGATAGTTGAAATTCGACATATGACGTCATCTAGCGTCATCTAGCGTCATCTAGCGTGAAATATCGCCAGATGATGATAGATGACGCTAGATGACGCTAGATGACGCTAGATGACGCCAATTAGCGACATTGTCGCTAAGTGCACGGCACCTTTCGAATGTCGCTATCTAGCGCCATCTAGCGCTATCTAGCGCTATCTAGCGCTATCTAGCGCTATATGACGCTATATGACGCTATATGACGCTAGATGACGCTAGATGACGCTAAGCACGCAGCACTGACGCCAGGCGACAGATAGCGCTATTTTCATCAAAATTCTAGGGACGACATCTAGCGTCATCTAGCGTCATATGTTGCCGCGACATCTGACGCTATCTGACGCCATCTAGCGACATCTGACGACATCTGACGACATCTGTCGCGACGACATCTGACGCAGGCGACATCAAGCGCTGGATAGCGGGATAAGTCAGTTTACGACAGTTCACGCTATCTAGCGCTATATAGCGTCAGATAGCGCTATATAGCGTCAGATGTCGTTGCGACATATAGCGCTAGATAGCGTTAGATAGCGCTAAATAGCGTTAGATAGCGCTAAATAGCGAAGAATTTTGGGTCGTGACAGTCCAGGCTATTTAGCGCTAGATGTCGCTATCTGGGTGGTGTGTGTGTGTGTGTGTGTGTGTGTGTGTGTGTGTGTGTGTGTGTGTGTGTGTGTGTGTGTGTGTGTGTGTGTGTGTGTGTGTGTGTGTGTGTGTGTGTGTGTGTGTGTGTGTGTGTGTGTGTGTGTGTGTGTGTGTGTGTGTGTGTGTGTGTGTGTGTGTGTGTGTGTGTGTGTGTGTGTGTGTGTGTGTGTGTGTGTGTGTGTGTGTGTGTGTGTGTGTGTGTGTGTGTGTGTGTGTGTGTGTGTGTGTGTGTGTGTGTGTGTGTGTGTGTGTGTGTGTGTGTGTGTGTGTGTGTGTGTGTGTGTGTGTGTGTTTTACTGGGACCGTAAGCGCAGCCTGTCTTTTCCCACCCAATCTTTTTTGTTATTTTTATTTTATATGAAAATTAATTTTTACTGTGTATGAAAATTAATTATAATTTAAGTGAGAATGCTATAACTATAACTATAAGCTTGCGCGGCTCGTCGAAGTCACCCAACTATTACACTCGATTTATCAAATATTCGGCTGAGTGGAACAAAATATTAAATATCACTTAATCAAGGGGTCGTTTACATATTATAATTATATAAGGGGCCTGATATGATGCCGCCGGCCGGGGTTTTCCAAATTATTACGCTCGCTAGTGTGATTATAATGATACTAATAGCTTAATAGCTATGTATGGAACTGATTACTAACAATGAGGGGTCGTTCACATACCCCGTAATCAGTTTTACCATAGCTAATATATTTATGTCAATTTTACACTAGCGTAATCAATAATCATTTGAAAACCCCAACCTCCTCAGCTGATTACGTAATACTAATATGTAAACGACCGTCGACCCTTAACATTTCGGGATCGGAAGAAAGCGGCGCGGCACGTACTATTTCGACAAAATTTATACAAGTTACTAACATCGTTGATTCATGATGCCAATCTTTCACAGCTCAGTGGTGCATTTCGCCGAAAAGCATTATTGGATACCGAGAAGCATTTTTGGATGCGCGGCGCGACACACTCACAGTAACGCATCGCGTTGATTCACGATGTCAATCCTTCACTGTTCACAGCTCGGCGAGGCCCAGTCATGGTGCATATCGCGTCGCCAATTTAGTAACATAGTTAGTCAGTTCGTACAAAAGTCGTAAAAATTCGTACAGTTCGGCACGTTTTTTCAGTTCGGGATTATTTTAGGAAAAATTCGCCTCATAAATTTTCGAAAAGCTAATTGCAAAAATTTGTGTTAAAATGGCGGGAAACGATGACGTGCGGATGCATGTTAATATTTTAAATCTGAAGTGTAACCTCCCGGACAAAAATAACAAATTTTTCGGACTGAACTTGTGATTAAAAAACAAAATTAAAAAAAAAATTCGGTAAAAATTCCTCGACAGCTTTTTAAAATTTGTACAGTTCGACACCTTTTAAAAGTTCGTACAGTAACGTACTGACCAACTGTGTTTAGTAAAGCACTAGTGGTTGCAAGAAGCATTATTGGCTGCGCGGCGCGGCCCAGTAGTGCATCGCGCTACAACAAACATCGTCAAATAGATTACTCGAAGCTCAAAGCTGTAAAGTATTTATCCAAAATAATTCCAATCCCGAGGATTGTTACTGGGCCGCGCTCAGCCTGTCATAAAGCTTTCGCGCTTGCACTTCACACTTGCGCGTAGTTCGTAAACTGAAAACTCGTGGGTACGATATATGATTATGAGGCATTTTCATTCGTGCAGGAACATTAATTTGAAATTTAAACGGTTATGTAATGTGTAAACCCATTGTAAATGTGATTACTGAACAATAAATTTGGCTCGACTCTCATTACATTCTTTTAATAACTTGCTGTGCGAGATTTCAATACTATTAATTTGCAAATGCTAATTTAACATTAAGATCTTTACATCATCTTCTTTCACATAGCCATGTGTCTAAGCGTACTACTATACTAGCGAGAGGGCTATGGTTAGAGCATAAACAGCTTATACTGGAAGAATCTCACTCGTTAACGGGTGATACTCGTAATTTACTATCACGCGCCGCTTTTTCTCAAAATATTAGTCTAAGCCTATACCAGCCGGCAAAGTTTTTATATGTAACCTACATACAACGTTAAAATTTAGTTGAGTTTTTGAACGTTGCTTATAGTTGATAAGGTAACCTTGATCTAACGTAAAATAATAATCGTTTTGCAACGTTAAAAATAAAACCTATAACCAACGTTAGATATTTAACGTTTAACAACGTTTTATATGTAACCTACATACAACGTTCAAATGTAGTTGAATTTTAAACTCTGCTTATAGTTAATAAGGTAACCTTGATCTGACGTCAAATAATAAACGTTTTGCAACGTTAAAAATAAAACCTATAACCAACGTTATATATTTAACGTTTAACAACTATAGCCATAGCTATAGCTGTCGCCGCGATATCTAGCGCTAGATAGCGCTATCTAGCGCTATCTAGCGTTAACTGTCAAAAACCGATATTCTCCGCTAGATAGCGCTATCTAGCGCTATCTAGCGTTATCTAGCGGAGAATGTCGGTTTGTGACAGTTTACGCTAGATAGCGCTATCTAGCGCTAGCTGTCGTCGCGATATCTAGCGCTATCTAGCGCTATCTAGCGCTATCTAGCGTAAACTGTCACAAACCGACATTCTCCGCGAGATAGCGCCAGATAGCGCTAGATAGCGCTAGATAGCGCTGCGTCAGATGTCGTTGCGACATATAGCGTTAGATAGCGCTAGATACCGCTAGATGTCGCAAAAAAAAGGGCGGAAATTTTAAGAAAATAGCGCTATCTGTCGCCTGGCGTCAGTGCTGCGTGCTTAGCGTCATCTAGCGTCATCTAGCGTCATATAGCGTCATATAGCGTCATATAGCGCTAGATAGCGCTAGATAGCGCTAGATAGCGCTAGATGGCGCTAGATAGCGACATTCGAAAGGTGCCGTGCACTTAGCGACAATGTCGCTAATTGGCGTCATCTAGCGTCATCTAGCGTCATCTAGCGTCATCTATCATCATCTGGCGATATTTCACGCTAGATGACGCTAGATGACGCTAGATGACGTCATATGTCGAATTTCAACTATCAGCAAAGGTCCCAAAATGGTTGATACCAGGATACAGTTACACTGTTCTCGCTAGTCACGTGAAGTCTCGCCTTACATGTGACTTCATGATTCCGAGCTGAACAACAGATTTAATAACAAAGATTTGATAACAATGTTTATTAATTAGGTTTTTTTTCCTAGAATCGTCACAGATTCGCTGGAGCTGGCCTGATTGATTGCCTGGCCATTGTACCGTAATAGGGTAGGGCAATATCTCTATCTATAAAACGTTCAGCTTTGTTATTTATTTTGTACCTGGACATTGGACAACGGTAAGGACGGTAAGGACTGCAAAAATACTTTTACTTTTAAATGCTTAGGTTACCGATAAGGAACAGTCCCAGTCCCAGCTAAGTGAAGTTAAACCATAAACCTGACATTAGGTTAGTGATGCTAACAATATCAAAGTAGTTCACCGACCTCAGATCTAGAAGCTGAACAAAATTAGCTTATGAATCAAAAATACAGTAAGCACCTGCCTCTCTGTTCTGTGGTGCTAGGGGTTAAATTGTTATGGTTGTTCAGTGCATAATATCATGTTGGTTAACAACAATATTTGAATATATGATACCAGGTTATGCTGCATTATAACTTGGACATATTTCGCAAGCTGATCGGGGGACAAACGCCGGCAAATGAAAATAAACTAGTCAAAACAAACGAATCAAAATAAACATAAATGACCAAGTGAAATTCTTCCAAACGTGAACAACCTGGAATAGATTTACAATGACATCGAATGACCAACGAGTCAAAAAATCTCGATTTACTTGATAGGCAAGGGTAAACGTTTAAATGGAACACAAGAATGCATTCGGAAGAATTGTGTTACAACTGATAGAGCATCGTAGATAAAATCAAATTAATAGATTAATATAAAGGATCGTGTATCATTGATAGGCAGAATGACGGCTTAATGACTTTCTAGCTTCTGAGGCCAATCCAATTAACTGTTTGACACGCGACGTATCAAATTATAATTAATACTATTAGCCAATTAATAGCATAATTAGCATATTAAAAGCTTGTAGGAAGTCGTAAGGAAACTGTAAGTGACAGGACCAGTGAAGCAGCTGTAAGGAAGATGATGTGACATGATAATTTAATTATAACGTGTAGCAAACCTGATCTGGTGTTGGTAACAGAACACGTGGTAATAGAATCACGTGGACCTATCTTTGAAACTACATGAATAATGACGTCAAAGATTGAGAGGTAGAATAGTTGAGTGCATTTAAATCACAATGATTTGCTCGTTACATAAAAATATCAAACACAATGGTGAAATCATACATGAAGAAATCAAGATTTGGCTCATTATAATATGCCCTCTCATTTCATGCTAATTTTATAATTGAAATAGTTGTGTACGTCATTTTCCCCAGCAATGTTATCTGATTACGTTAAATAATGAGGTAAGATTAATTGATATTTTGTATTGATGTCGCCAAATTTAAATCTATAGCATTGTAATCACGTATCTATTGGTGTATTCAAATCCACCAAAATTAAAATGTCTGGATAATTTTGAATCGATAAGTGTTTGGGAAATAATTCCCATATAAAATCAAACGTAATCGCTATCTATGAAACTGCAATAGTTTAATAGACAACAATGTTTCATTTATAACATAACGGAGGTCAGCTACCATTGCCGCAATATTTTCAGATAACTAAGTACTACATCGACAGTGGTAGTTGACCTGAAATAGCTGAGTGGTTGTCTCATTTCATTATAATAGGCTTGGTTAAATACCGAAAGCGATTTAAAGAGTTACAGAAGATATTCGGAAACTCACCTATTTTTCCAATTAGCAACTCTAACTATCAAAATATTCTGGCACGAGTCATGCTTTACAACTTGACAAATGAGACACCTAAAAGAACAATGCAAGATAATCAATTTATGCCAAACCACTAAAATGACCGATATTATGCCCACAATATCACAAAACCAATTAACTATATAAATATAACGTTAAGTGGCAAATGACCATGAGCAATGTTCATGATGAGCGGTGGATCAAATGAACTCCATGGAGTTCATTTGTGGTAAGTTTATGTTGGTAGGAATACCACTTGAAGAGAGAAGTCACGAAACATCTCGTTATATCTCGTAATATCGATTATGTCTGATAAAGGACCATCCTGATGCTAGTCCGGAGTGTTTCATGAGCAGGTCTTATTATCACAATTCATACAAATGCTGAATAGCGTCAGCAACTGCAGGTAAGTACACAAAAACTTAAGGGCCACGTGCACTGTGCAGTAAAATAACGGTTTACCGTACACACCAATTTAGTGCAGTAAAATAAGGGTTTACCGTACACACCAATTTAGTGCAGTAAAATAACGGTTTACCGTAGACACCAATATAATGCAGTAAAATAACGGTTTACCGTGCTATACTGTTTTCCCTAGTAAGTAGTAAGTAAGACCTTTTCAAGTAGTAGTAGCAATTTATTTTTAGATAAATTTAATAAATGCCACAAAACTACAATATTCATGTTTGTTTGAAAAAAGACAAAAGTCAAAATAGATTTTCAAATAGATTTTGCACTAACAATATATGAGCTATTTCTAACCATCCAATTAAGTGCCAATTTACAATACATTGTACATTGTACATTGTACAATTTACAATACACACAAATATATTACTTATTTGTGCTATCTTTAACAGCATGGCTGAAAGTAAAATTAAATAAGATATCTAATTTTCTTATGTTCAATAAATATACGGAATATCTTATATACAGCCTGATGAGTTCGAATTCGCCTGAATTACTCAAAAAAGGCATGAATTGCAATTATTCTTTTAAAAATTTGCCGGGCCTGTTCGTCAATTTTTTAAATTATCCTTTTATAGCTATTAAAAGTTGCAGCAACTGGTATTATTCTCGACAAAATGGAAAATTAATCTGATAAGATGCGAAGTAACACGAACAACGCGTACGTACCTTTATCTTTGACCGTACTTTTAATTAAATTATGTGCAATAATCGTGCAACAAAGCTATTCTCTCTCAAACTAATGAAATTCGAATATATTAATATGATTGATAAAATCCTCCTGATCAAGCTTATGATATATTGAGCTTGTCTTATTTTTACTTCTTACTGCACGATCAAGTGTTGGATAAAGAATAAGTTAATATAAAGATTATAAATTTATGATAAAACTGTATAGCAGTGTAAATGATAAAATATTAACCAGATTATTTCACTCAAACAGTACCACTACCTGCTTATAACAGGGCTATAGACATGACTTTGAAACTCGTACGAGAAATCGTCTTTTTAAAAGCTAAAAGGACTCGTATCATTGCTCCTCAGAAAAGTTCCGTATCGAGAAAGTGCGGTGCTCACAACGAATGGCGAATAGTACAGCACCATAAATAAAATAAAATTGCATGCGTTGCTTATTTTCTGCTCTCTTATCATTACGTTATCTTGTAGTTGATGTGTTTAACGATAATTTTGTTTGCATATCGCACGACCATTACCGGGATATAAAAAATGCACAAGATATAGAAGAAGTGAGATTTTTTGCAGTGTTGAGTGTTACTTCTTAATGAAAACTGCAGGGAGGTGGGGTTGGGACTTGGGTAAGTTTATAATGCCACGAACCTGATGAAGAAGCTTAAAAAAGATAAAATGTATCGAGCTACATGTTGGATTTTTTTTATCCATATCACAAATATAATCACTGCTGACCTGACTTGAAGTCAGAGGCCCTAGGCTGCAGGAAAGAAAAGAATGATACATTAGACATTTCACTAAAACATCAGTTTAGGACTAAATTATACTTATAGAGTCTGCATTCAATTACTCATACAGTACATATCAATTAATGAATAATGTTTCAGTTTCGCAGTCAAATATATCCATTGGCAAGATTTAAAAAAACTGTTGTTCAAGACTCAGGTCCAGGAGGAAGATCGCAGCAAAAATACGATCATTAAAGTCAGCGACATGTTTCGTGCGATTCGTTAGACTTAGAAACCTACAGTAGATGTCCCCAGAATTATAGCTGCAGAACGCAATCTGGACAATCCGTAAGATCAGCGAAGTAATAACTTTTCGTTCTACAGTGGTAAACCAGATCTTGTCAAAAACGAGGAGGCTAAAACTAGTGAAGAACGACCAAAATGTTTACGTGATCCCCAACCGTTCCCCATACAAAAAGACAGGCAGCTAGATGCGATCAAGGATTTAAAAATAATGTCAACCAAGGAACCGGAAAAAGACATTGTATTAAAAATGGTGCAATCTATAGAATTACTAAGGCTGCTATAAACTGGAATTAAACTGGAATTAAACTTAAATAGTCAGGGGGAACACTAACGAACCCGTCGTGACAATACAACAATGAAATAAATAAGATAATTTTAAAGAAAATCATAAATAAGACCCAAAACACGTAAAAAAAAAATTAACTTCACTACATTCTGTACGAAAAAGAAATAAGATCAAATATAATAATTTAACCGGATTAAAGTGGATAATGCACCGACAAGGTAATAAATTATGCAGGAATGGTTCATAAAATTCACAAAATTACTCCAAAAGTCAAAAATACACTATCAGGAAAGATTACACACAAATTCAAAGACGGGCGTAAATTATGCAACTGTAACTCCAAATGAAAACAGTTCGAACACTTGGTTAAGGGCCACTGGGGTAGTTAAAATGTCCTTAAGACAGTGACTCGGAATCGTTACCGGATGTGTTAGATCGAGTGGAAGACGATGTTGGTGTCTTTTTCGGATTTCTGATGCGATGACAGCTGCTGAGAAACTTGCCCAGTTCTTCTATGTGGGCTGAATTCATCATGTCTTTGTAGTTCCTGAGAAGTAAAAGCCCTTTAAGGTCATCTGAGAGAGAAGATCGTACTGAGTGGTACATGGGGCACTCAGTAAGGCAGTGTTCCTCGTCTTCAATAATCGTGCCTTCAAAGAAGGGAAGGTATTCGAAGCCGTGAACGTGATCCCTATCGCAGCAGAATCTGCATGCTCTTGGCCAGACTCCGGCCTCCTTCGTGTAACGCCCTCTTTCTATCATCAGGTCGTGGCTGCTGGAGCGGATTTTAGCTGTATTCGTTCGGAATTGCCTGCTCTTCAGATTGAGGTACTGCTCTTCTCCAAATTCCTCCTTGATTTGGTTGTAGAACTGCATCTTGGTTTGCGATCCCAGGTCCACCCTCCAGTCACTGATAAAGACATCCCTCATGGTGCCATGAGCTGCTTCTGTTTCATAATGAGCCACAGAGCTGAGTTTCTCGTGCCAGGAGAGGTTAAGATTTTTCTGTTCCTGAAACGCTTGAGATACTAAAAAATTGACACTGTTCGTCTCAGAAGAAGCTCCGGAAAGTCTTCTAAAGTATCTGAGGCATTGTGGCAGAACTGAGAGGGCCCAGGGCATCCTTCCTGTGTCCCCGTAACAGAAGTTGTTGTTAGTTTTCTTGTGCACACCCAGTACCCATTTCAGCATTTTGAGGTGTGTTGTCTCAAGAGTGTCTTTTGCTGCAACTTTTGATAGGTTGTGTCTTTGGCTGGGTTCACGCGCCATTTCTTTCATGAGGTGAGTCGAGGGTAGCCATATCTGACAGGCGTAAGTTGCTACCGGTTTCACCAGACAGTCAATTAGCTTAAGCATGGTTTTGGTGGTCAGAGCTCTGGTGTCTACCATGCGTTTTATCGAAAAGAATGCTCGAAGCGCCTTCTTCCTCAGTTCGTTCATGGCGCATTTAAAAGATCCATTGAGGCTGAGCTGGATACCTAGATAGCAGTAGGACCTTGTTGGAGAGATGTCGAGCTGTCCAAGCTTGAACCCGTACGAGCAGTTTAGCACCCGCGAGCTTGAGTTGAAGACCATTATTTTAGTCTTATCAATGTTGATAGATAGCTCCCATTTGTTTGCAAAATCATTTAGGCAGTCAAGCTCTTTCTGAAGGCTTTGCTGGTCAAGAGCTAAAAGGATGAGATCGTCGGCCCAGAGCAGGTGGTTGACTGGGAAGCCATTGAGTTCAGGGACAGAGAGATCTTCTAGGGCTGCTAGATGGATGGAGAGGTCGTAGATGTATATCTTAAACAATTCAGGAGACATTGGATGCCCCTGCTCTGTTCCAATGGTGACATCAATGGTCTCCGATAGTTTTTGGATCAGTTTGATGCGAGTCACCGAGTTGCTGTACATGTTTTTAAGGCAAGCGAAGAAGTTCCCTCCGATACCAAGGTGATTGAGCTTAAACATGAGTGCTTCTCTGCACACCGTATCGAACGCTTTCCGGTAGTCAACAAAACAAGCAAACACTCTCTTTTTGAGCTTTTTCGTGTATTTCTCAATGATTGTGGTAATTGTAAGGATGTGATCCGAGCACTGTGCACCAGCTCTGAAGCCAAGTTGGTGGGGGAAATCGGGGCAGATAACTTTGCGGAAGTCGATAAGTCTTTCAAGGAGAAGAGAAGCAAATAGCTTCCCTAGACAGCTTCCAACAGTTATCGCCCTGTAGTTGTCAGGGTTCTGTTTGTCGCCCTTCTTGTGGAGAGGGGTGGTTATCGAACAATTCCATGGGTAAGTCCCCTGTTCCAGGCAGCCGTTGAACAACTTGAGAAGAACTTTCCTTAGGCAAAGTTTGGAGTTCTTGAGCATCTCGTTCGATATTAGGTCCAGTGATACGCTCTTGTTGTTTTTGAGTTTGTTGATCACCTTTTCAAGCTCTTGTAGAGTGAACTCCATGTTAAGATTTTCCACTTCAGTTGGTAGGTCAGGGTGGCTGCTCCCATCATTGCTTGCGTTGTGGGCTTGAAGTTCACGGTGGGATGGATCCTTGCACTTTTGGTTGTAGAGGTCGTTGAAGAATTTGTGAAAAGCAAATAGGTCGTACAGATCGAACGTCTCAGGATCTCTACAGGAGGACGAGAGATCTTTCAGAGCAGACCAGTTAATGTCATTGCCATTGTTTATTTTCTCGTTCAGTTGAAAGAGATATGTGCCTTTTTTGGATCGAACTTTAGCCCTGTATTCCTTTTTTCGGAGGTAAAACTTAGCACGAGTAGGTTCCACTAACATGGGATCAATGTAGGGGTTGTTCTTTACTCTTTCGATCTTGCAGACTTGACGTTTTGCCTTTCTGCAGTCCCAATCGAACCATTTGTTTTTGTTAGTGTGAAGACGGCCACTTTTTTGGGTAGTGACCTGGCTGGCTAGGTTAATGTAGGTTGTAATCACAGAGTCATTGTATTTTCGAATGTCTTCGGGGCAGGTGATGTCATTTGCTAGGAGCGATTCGACCTTCTGCATGAATTGGGCATCATTCTGGGCCGACTTGAACTTTTCTGATGTACCAAACCCAGTGCTAGTGTCTTTGGTCCACTTGAAGGGCTTCGGCACTGGTGCTAGTTTCCGTTCACGTTCTTTATAGAGGTTGTCATCGAGAAGATTCACCCCATGGTTTGTGGTGAGGGCGGTTGATATCGGTCTGTGGTCTGAGTAAGGTGTGATATCGCCCACATAAAAGGACCTAACCCGATGGTGGATATCTCGTGAGACACAGATGTAATCAACAGTGCTGGCTCCGTGACGTTGAATGCATGTATGGCTACCGAAAATGTCTCCAATAGTCCTTCCATTGAGAATTATCATCCCTGCTGTTTGGAGAAGCTCAATGAACGGTTTGCCATTCGAATTCAAAGTTCGGTCCTGATTGTTCCTTGGTGTCAAGGCTGTTATGAATTGAGGAGGGTCGAGATCGACATGTATATTCCTAGATTCGCAGGGAATAAGAAAATCTTTCAGAGTACCGGTCCGTGCGTTCATATCCCCAAGTATGGCGGCATCTTCTGTGTCGGGAATCCTGGATAGGCACTCCTCAAGTTGTTCGCAAGTAGTGATGTATTCCTCGGTATTCGAACGTATACGTTTTTTATACGAACCGTGTGCTGGCGAGTCGTATACATTGATAAGGTTTAGGTCCTTGTCAAGATTAAAGTATTTGGCTCTTAACTTGACGATGAGTATGTCGTCACAATCTGGAACGTGGACTCTAACAGCTCCAGCTGCTAGGTGTTTATGAATCGCCGTGCATACACCGCCTGAGTTTGTTCCTGTCCTGTTAGCATTGAAGCATTTGAAGTCACGTAAAGAAACTTGTCCTTTAGTTTCTTGCAAGCAGATAACGTCGTGACTGTTAAGGAGCTTCTGAACTTCATCGATTTCAAATTTGATACCTTCAAACTTGTCACGCTGATGGTTGATGTTCCAGCTCATCAGCCTAAGGCAATTGCGTGTGTCCCGGTTTTTACTCATCTTTGAAACGGTTCGAGCTGCGTTTTTGACGAGGATTTCCATCGTGGCTCTGGTGAGGAATGCGCATCGTCTTCTTAAGTCCTTCACGAAGGCTGACGTAGAGCATTTTTTCACCTCTGTCTTTTAGGGTAAATCCAGTGTTGATAGAATAACTGTTCTGGTTGCCAACCCGGTCGTTAGCAAACGTGAATATGCGTGAACGAGCGGTTTCGCTATGTCTGTGGAACCAGCTAACATTGCTTTTAATTTCGTTGTTAACAGCTTTGATTCGCTCGTTCATTTTCTTGTCATTAGAGGTTGGAATGAAAAGGGAGAAACATATCTGAGCTTTGCAGGTCTCCAGGAGATACTCTGCGAGTTCGTGGATAGCTCCAGATGGGATACATTTCCTCTTCGTAAGGTCGTTGATACCCAGGTGAACGTAAATACAGTCTGGTCGTAGCTTCTTCAGCTTCTCGTTGAGCTGTTTTCGTTTCTTTGCTAGGTTTTCGAGACTTGATGCCCCGAATTGGTGCACATTGAATTGAGAACTGAAACTACGTGGATTGAACTTGTCAAAGTTACTATCGTGTATGAGAAGTACCGTGTGCCTACGATAGATATGAGAGTTCCTGGTTCCAGTTCCTGTGCCTGGTCCAACTTCCCGAGATTGTGAAGTTGAGGATGGTACATGATCTTCACGCCGATGAGGCATGCGGCTATCATTTAGAGAATTGTCTAGGCGCTCTTCTTGAGCTTGTTCGTTCTGGACAGTTGTCATGCGGCTACCATTTTGAGACCCGTCTTGTCCCCCACCAGTGGGTGAGTTGGTGCGTTGATTGCCTCTGCTGCCGTTCTGTAGCCGCTCACTTTGGCTCGGTTTTCTCTCACGGTGGTTTTTGTTGTTACGCTATATGAGTTAACTTATGTTCTAAGTCATAATGCGTAGACAGCGATGTGATTTGTCTTCACCTGCATAATTACTAAGCTTTAGCGGATTTTTAAGATACCTCCGCATATTTCGAATAGTCGACATGACAGTGTGCACTTCGTTATTATCAGGGTACTACCTTTTTATTTTTATTAGGTGCGTAGGATTCCAAATATCTCACAATTTATATAATTACTGTACATTCAATTTCCTTTACATTGCTCGGAACTTTGCAGCCTGTCCCCAAAAAATCCAAATTAAAAAATTGGGCATTTTCCTTTAAAAGTTGTAATAATGAATTCATATAAATCTTTAATTTGAATGAAATATAAACTTGCATGACTGATATTTGGAAAACTGTAACATTACTTAAAATGTTAAAAATGGTTGAACCCGGTCTCTATAGTATAATGGCAATTTAAATATTAATTAAAACCGTTTAGCAGGCTTCAGTCTGATTTGTAATATTGTTTTTAAAGAGGAAATGAAAGAGGAGGCAAGTCACTGTCTGCAGTAGTAAGGGGTGTGTCTGCTGCAGTAAGGGGTGTGTCTGCTGCAGTAAGGGGTGTGTCTGCTGCAGTAAGGGGTGTGTCTGCAGTAGTAAGGGGTGTGTCTGCTGCAGTAAGGGGTGTGTCTGCTGCAGTAAGGGGTGTGTCTGCTGCAGTAGGGGGGTGTCTGCAGCAGTAAGGGGTGTGTCTGCTGCAGTAAGGGGTGTGTCTGCTGCAGTAAGGGGTGTGTCTGCTGCAGTAAGGGGTGTGTCTGCTGCAGTAAGGGGTGTGTCTGCTGCAGTAAGGGGTGTGTCTGCTGCAGTAAGGGGTGTGTCTGCTGCAGTAAGGGGTGTGTCTGCTGCAGTAAGGGGTGTGTCTGCTGCAGTAGGGGGGTGTCTGCAGCAGTAAGGGGTGTGTCTGCTGCAGTAAGGGGTGTGTCTGCTGCAGTAAGGGGTGTGTCTGCTGCAGTAAGGGGTGTGTCTGCTGCAGTAAGGGGTGTGTCTGCTGCAGTAAGGGGTGTGTCTGCTGCAGTAAGGGGTGTGTCTGCTGCAGTAAGGGGTGTGTCTGCTGCAGTAAGGGGTGTGTCTGCTGCAGTAAGGGGTGTGTCTGCTGCAGTAAGGGGTGTGTCTGCTGCAGTAAGGGGTGTGTCTGCTGCAGTAAGGGGTGTGTCTGCTGCAGTAAGGGGTGTGTCTGCTGCAGTAAGGGGTGTGTCTGCTGCAGTAAGGGGGGGTGTCTGCTGCAGTAAGGGGTGTGTCTGCTGCAGTAAGGGGTGTGTCTGCTGCAGTAAGGGGTGTGTCTGCTGCAGTAAGGGGTGTGTCTGCTGCAGTAAGGGGTGTGTCTGCTGCAGTAAGGGGTGTGTCTGCTGCAGTAAGGGGTGTGTCTGCTGCAGTAAGGGGTGTGTCTGCTGCAGTAAGGGGTGTGTCTGCTGCAGTAAGGGGTGTGTCTGCTGCAGTAAGGGGTGTGTCTGCTGCAGTAAGGGGTGTGTCTGCTGCAGTAAGGGGTGTGTCTGCTGCAGTAAGGGATGTGTCTGCTGCAGTAAGGGGTGTGTCTGCAGCAGTAAGGGGTGTGTCTGCTGCAGTAAGGGGTGTGTCTGCTGCAGTAAGGGGTGTGTCTGCTGCAGTAAGGGGTGTGTCTGCTGCAGTAAGGGGTGTGTCTGCTGCAGTAAGGGGTGTGTCTGCTGCAGTAAGGGGTGTGTCTGCTGCAGTAAGGGGTGTGTCTGCTGCAGTAAGGGGTGTCTGCAGCAGTAAGGGGTGTGTCTGCTGCAGTAAGGGGTGTGTCTGCTGCAGTAAGGGGTGTGTCTGCTGCAGTAAGGGGTGTGTCTGCTGCAGTAAGGTTCACATAGCCATGTGCCTACGCGTACTGCGTGACGCGCTTGTTTCACAAGTAGGATAGCAGCAGTAAGGGGTGTGTTTGTGTCAACAGAATGCTGCATGTAGACTGTACTACTTACCGTGCGTCAACCGTGCACTAAGTGCCCGTTAATTGTTCGTCTACAAGCTACCAAATTGCCGATATTACAATATATTGAAATATTGGCAATAGTACTTAGTTTATTTGTAGAAAAATAACTAGAATTCATACAAATATTTTTCAGTTTCCACTGTCTTAATCGTTATTTGTTATAAACCAGAGCTCAGGTATATTATAAAAGTATCGACAATTGATCCACGCGGAATTTGGCACTGTCCAAGAAGCTTGACATAGCTTCGTGGAATTATACCAAAATACCGTAATGATCCTAACCCTAATCCTCCATTTTCACCAACAATCTGAATCATAAAGTTATAGTTATACCCTTAACCCTAACACTGATTTCACCTTGATATGTTTCAATGGAATTCGACGTGGGATTCGACGAAGCTGTTCAGGCTTTTTGGATAAGGCCATGATTTTATTGTTCTTCGACTAACTCGTTATAATCGTTAAGTAATAGCTATTTAAAGTTTTTGCTGTGTGCGTGGGCGCATATTGATAACACTAAATAATTTTGCGCGTCGATGTGCGCAGAAAACGCCTGCGGAGTATACAAATAAAATTGTAACATGAAGTGGCTATTTTATTCTCAGTTTAACAAGGAAAATTTTAATATCAAGTGGCCATTTAGCTAGGAAAGGAAATATTAATATTTTAACCGTATTGTGATAATAAATTAAAATTAAGTTTCGTTCATAATACACAAGCATAACTGAGCTGAGTACTGTTAAACCTAAAGTAGCCTTTAGGATCATGTGTAACGCAAAGATTCTCAATAAATTTCATTATCACAAAGACGACGTGAGCACAAATGATCACATCACAGCTACAGTTAAATTATTATTTTAATACAACGACTCGTTATATAACTATAAGCAATAATGACGGACACGTAAACAGCAAAAGCACGTACCATCTCATAAAGTCATAATACGATTGTAACGATATGATAATAGATCATGGTAAGTGGAATAACACGTGATATAATACGAGCAAAATAATAACCTTACCTGGTCACTGTCTAGAGGTTGTCTAGAGGTTGTCTAGAGGTTGTTTAGAGGTTGTAGTGATATTGGGATGGTCAGAAGAAATGACCATATTTTAAAAGTAGTTAATAAAAAACACAGTTTACAGTTGTAGCTTTATAGGACTCTTACCAAAAAGGTGCACCATGTGCTTTGAAACTTGATACAAATTAGTTGCGTTTTGGCACGGCTAGAACGGCATGGTAGCGGGATATACGAGCGACAAGAGACAACGCCGTATAATTTATAATCGATCTTATTTTTAACACTTATGACATGATTTACCCGAGTCGATGCTTATTCGGCCTGATACGTTACAGTAAACGGGTAGAAAGTCAAAGTTAATCATTTGATTGACTGTTCTGGAGTGTTCATCAGGTGCATGTGAAGTTAACAAGATAAATTTATCGATTTCTCAGAATTTCTTGCTTCCGAAATCGAATATTTTCTAATTTAAGTCAATTCAAAAAGTAAAATAGGAAGCAAACAATAAACATGTGTGCAAAATGAAAAACACATCAGTTTTATGAAAAATAACATTAGTTTCACTCATAAGTTCTAATTTCTTCCAGATTAGAATATAGACATAAAATTGGCTGGTTTATCATAATATTTAAAAAAAGAAAAGACTCAACCACTGCTGCTCTAATATCAGTAATATTATGATAATTAGTAAAATTATTTGACACGGTAAATCCGTGCACGCAATTTAATTTGTTTGCGATAAATATTTTGGCTTTTAAATGTTATTGACGAAGGTACACTATTAGAAATTACCATTGTAAGATTGAACGAAAAAATTAGGGATGCGGATGCCAATTTTTGTAACCAAACAACACGGCAAGCTTAATTTCCTGTCAAAATAATCACTATCAGGATATTATGCCATAACTTCATAGCTTACTCCTTAATTTACGAGTCTAATTAAATCACTTTTACAGCTAGGCAATGATTGAACATACTCATAGTTTTATTGGATTGGTTGCCATTTCTTATAATCTTCTGATCAAACGATAAGTGCCAAATACGCTTTTGGGTATATTGAGTTTCTATTTCAGGCTCACTTATTTTTAGATTTATCTATTTGAGGATAATGAATTAAATGCTAAGTATAGAACTACAGATGATTGAATTTCAGAGCTGCGAATCACAAAGCTCTATAAAAGCATAAAGATGATTGAGCTAATTTTATAACTTTCTCTAGAAAATTGTGATTGTAGCTTTTAAGAACAATCCATTCGGGGTTAGGGCCCATATACGTAAAGGATATTACTATTAGGCAAAAATTCAGTATAAAAGTATAAACCTTGAATTCGTGGAAAATGGAGTGGCTGAGAGGCTCTAGGTGAGAAATAAACCTTTGCGTATGCATACGTTTGCTTGAAACGCTACGTATTTAACAGCATTGCTGGTTAGATGTGACATGAATCTAGACTATTATATCCCGAGAATGAAAGAACTCTGTTTTAGTTATCTCTGAAGATAGTACACACACACTTATAAATAGAAATTACGAACTGGCTAGACAATGACAACTGCAACTCTCCCCAAACTTTCTGTCGAAGTAACAAAAATATCTCAAGTATTAAAAAATCAGATCTATGCCTCACTCCAAGTCTTAAACAGTTAAACGTCTCAACAGTCTTGTCGAACTTCAGTGTGTGTCGAACTATGGTACGTATACCGGTTTTAGTAACAATACAACTTTCCAGTCCCCAACATTTAACCTAACAAAAGTCGCAAACCCACAACTATTAATTAACTAAAAATACTGAAACGTCGTTGGTGGAGCTTATGAAAGTATAAAGTATAAACACCGTTCTTCGACGTGGCTTTTTGTATGCCTCTAATAGACCATAGATCAACTGCAACGATCAGCGAGGCCATACAAATATTTATCGCATCAAACAACCTCGCGTGGACCAATATTTATCTGTAATAAATTGGACGTTTACAATAACAACCGCAGTTGCCTGGGATGATATCTAGCTGATTTGAAGTAAAGTATTGTCTGAAAGAGAAACTAATCAGACCAGTGCCCGAGAATCGAATTTACTTGATCAATGTTGATTTGATAAGCTTCAAGACACGAGATATCGTGCTATATCGCTTGACACTTTTATCTACAAATAACTATGAACTGAATGAGCCGCTATAGAAGATCATCATTGATATGCGTACGTTAATGAAAAATATTATGATGAGCTTTCGCTGACTTTGAGTTTGATATTGACTTGATTTATTCTCTTAAACTCTAATAATATAGGCTATTTGGTCCCCCATATAATATTGGTCATAACTGATAGAAAAACTTTTAATGAGGAACTATAATTATTATGATCCAAACAATCGTACACGCTAAACGTATAATATAATAATTAATAATATAAAAATATGATTGCAGGCGAGTTAAAAAACAAAATTATGATATCTATCTGCTTCACGTATGCAATTACAGAGGATGGAACTATATTGAAACTAGTAGACTGGAATTAGGCTGGAACTGGGTGGACCACAAGAAATTAGTACTAAAGTATCACATGCAGATTCTTTGCCTACCTTATCAGTGCTTTGCTTATGAGTGCTGTGAAAACCTTCCATCAAAACTCTATTAAGGTGTCTCCAACTGGTTTCCTCTTAATAAGAGGATACGTGCTGGAAACGCGGTCCAACTGTCTTTAAAAGTATTGATAAAAACCACATGATCAAGTTGTTACTTTATATCGCGTCCGCCATTATAGTTATACAGGCATTACAGACGACAGCTTACATAACATGCTGACCATTCGAATGTCAACTCTTGCAACCTACAACCAGTTCCACAAATTAGCTTCATTACCGCTGGCGCTCATTGCTTGCTCATCTGGCAGGACTCGGGTAGTTATTAGGTTTAGGGGGTTAAGTAAGCTCTGAAGTGGTGTTCCCAGTTCCACTACAACACTACAGCACTGTTGTTAAGTAAGCTCTGAAGTGGTGTTCCCAGTTCAACTACAGCACTGAAGCACTGTTGTTAAGTAGGCTCTGAAGTGGTGTTCCCAGTTCCACTACAGCACTGCAGCACTGTTGTTAAGTAGGCTCTGAAGTGGTGTTCCCAGTTCCACTACAGCACTGCAGCACTGTTGTTAAGTAAGCTCTGAAGTGGTGTTCCCAGTTCCACTACAGCACTACAGCACTATTGTTAAGTAGGCTCTGAAGTGGTGTTCCCAGTTCCAATGCAGCACTGCAGCACTGTTGTTAAGTAAGCTCTGAAGTGGTGTTCCTAGTTCCACTACAGCACTGCAGCACTGTTGTTAAGTAAGCTCTGAAGTGGTGTTCCCAGTTCCACTACAGCACTACAGCACTATTGTTAAGTAGGCTCTGAAGTGGTGTTCCCATAGTTCCACTACAGCACTACAGCACTATTGTTAAGTAAGCTCTGAAGTGGTATTCCCAGTTCCACTACAGCACTGCAGCACTGTTGTTAAGTAAGCTCTGAAGTGGTATTCCCAGTTCCACTACAGCACTACAGCACTGTTGTTAAGTAAGCTCTGAAGTGGTGTTCCCAGTTCAGTTACAGCACTGCAGCACTGTTGTTAAGTAAGCTCTGAAGTGGTATTCCCAGTTCCACTACAGCACTACAGCACTGTTGTTAAGTAAGCTCTGAAGTGGTATTCCCAGTTCCACTACAGCACTGCAGCACTGTTGTTAAGTAAGCTCTGAAGTGGTGTTCCTAGTTCCACTACAGCACTGCAGCACTGTTGTTAAGTAAGCTCTGAAGTGGTGTTCCCAGTTCCACTACAGCACTACAGCACTATTGTTAAGTAAGCTCTGAAGTGGTGTTCCCAGTTCCACTACAGCACTGAAGCACTGTTGTTAAGTAGGCTCTGAAGTGGTGTTCCCAGTTCCACTACAGCACTACAGCACTGTTGTTAAGTAAGCTCTGAAGTGGTGTTCCCAGTTCAGTTACAGCACTGCAGCACTGTTGTTAAGTAAGCTCTGAAGTGGTATTCCCAGTTCCACTACAGCACTACAGCACTGTTGTTAAGTAAGCTCTGAAGTGGTATTCCCAGTTCCACTACAGCACTGCAGCACTGTTGTTAAGTAAGCTCTGAAGTGGTGTTCCTAGTTCCACTACAGCACTGCAGCACTGTTGTTAAGTAAGCTCTGAAGTGGTGTTCCCAGTTCCACTACAGCACTACAGCACTGTTGTTAAGTAAGCTCTGAAGTGGTGTTCCCAGTTCCACTACAGCACTGCAGCACTGTTGTTAAGTAGGCTCTGAAGTGGTATTCCCAATTCCACTACAGCACTGAAGCACTGTTGTTAAGTAGGCTCTGAAGTGGTGTTCCCAGTTCCACTACAGCACTGCAGCACTGTTGTTAAGTAGGCTCTGAAGTGGTGTTCCCAGTTCCAATGCAGCACTGCAGCACTGTTGTTAAGTAAGCTCTGAAGTGGTGTTCCTAGTTCCACTACAGCACTGCAGCACTGTTGTTAAGTAAGCTCTGAAGTGGTGTTCCCAGTTCCACTACAGCACTACAGCACTGTTGTTAAGTAGGCTCTGAAGTGGTGTTCCCATAGTTCCACTACAGCACTGAAGCACTGTTGTTAAGTAGGCTCTGAAGTGGTGTTCCCAGTTCCACTGCAGCACTGCAGCACTGTTGTTAAGTAGGCTCTGAAGTGGTGTTCCCAGTTCCACTACAGCACTGAAACACTGTTGTTAAGTAAGCTCTGAAGTGGTGTTCCTAGTTCCACTGCAGCACTGCAGCACTGTTGTTAAGTAGGCTCTGAAGTGGTGTTCCCAGTTCCACTACAGCACTGAAACACTGTTGTTAAGTAGGCTCTGAAGTGGTGTTCCCAGTTCCACTACAGCACTGTTGTTAAGTAAGCTCTGAAGTGGTGTTCCCAGTTCCACTGCAGCACTGCAGCACTGTTGTTAAGTAGGCTCTGAAGTGGTGTTCCCAGTTCCACTACAGCACTGCAGCACTGTTGTTAAGTAAGCTCTGAAGTGGTGTTCCCAGTTCCAATGCAGCACTGCAGCACTGTTGTTAAGTAAGCTCTGAAGTGGTGTTCCTAGTTCCACTACAGCACTGCAGCACTGTTGTTAAGTAAGCTCTGAAGTGGTGTTCCCAGTTCCACTACAGCACTACAGCACTATTGTTAAGTAGGCTCTGAAGTGGTGTTCCCATAGTTCCACTACAGCACTACAGCACTATTGTTAAGTAAGCTCTGAAGTGGTGTTCCCAGTTCCACTACAGCACTGAAGCACTGTTGTTAAGTAGGCTCTGAAGTGGTGTTCCCAGTTCCACTACAGCACTGCAGCACTGTTGTTAAGTAGGCTCTGAAGTGGTGTTCCCAGTTCAACTACAGCACTGAAGCACTGTTGTTAAGTAGGCTCTGAAGTGGTGTTCCCAGTTCCACTACAGCACTGCAGCACTGTTGTTAAGTAGGCTCTGAAGTGGTGTTCCCAGTTCCAATGCAGCACTGCAGCACTGTTTTTTTATTGAAATCTTTCAAATCAGTCAATTACATACAAGTTTACACAATGAATTAGTTAAATATAATATTGTCCTCTAAGCATGGATTGTCAAAGTTGAAATTGTCTCGGACAAAATGTATGTAACCAAAGGACCTGAGGGTCACCAAAACACAGATATTGAGTGCAAATGCAGCTCCTGCACAAGCATGGGCCCTTATAAAATTGTAATAAGTTACTTTAAACAAAATCACACACCCATTCAATCAATTCATAAAATATTGTGCTGTGAGATGAAATTGAGAAATATGTGAATGCAGACAGCAAGAATAGATAATCTTGAATAAACTATTTTACGGATTTGTTTCTATTGAATAGTCAAGTTCAGAGTCCGAATCCACCGGGATAATTTTCCCCCACATGTGGAAAGTTTACTTTTAAAATCAGTGATACTCTCTATCTCACGGATATCTAGAGGAATGTGATTCCACTTAGTGTGGGTCCTATAGAAGAAATTCTTGGCAAAAGCGTTGGAGCTTGCTCGAGGTGAGATAGAGCTTACAAAACATAGAGAGTCCATGTGACTATTTCTGAGCCTTGAGTGGCCTTGAAATGGTTGCAAATATGAGGGTAAAGTGACAGGTATATGTTGCTTCACAATTTTAAAGAAGAAGATGAGATCCAAGAAGTCAAAGCGGTCTTCAATCGGCATAATCTTCAGCTGTCTGCATTTTTGAATGTATGTGGATGGTGGATAACTCATATACTCCTCGTGAAGAATCCACTTAATAGCACGCTTTTGGAGGCCCTCCAGCTTGCTTATCTGGGATTTTGTGACTGGTCTCCATATAACCGAGCAATGCTCAAATAGGCTCCTCACTAAAGTGAGATACAGTACTCTACGACGATTTACGTCTTGGACAAAATAACAATTTCTTCTCGCCATGCCTAATTTTTGGTTTGCCTTAGAAAGGACTTTGGAGCACTGATCTTTCCAATCGAGATTTGATGTCACAATTACACCCAGATCCTTTTCATGATCAACATAGTCAAGTGTGATTCTTCCCATGGAGTATACAAAGTTAAAGAGTGGTAGGACACTAAGGAGGGAAACTGTTTCGGATATCCTTCCTGCGACGGTGAGGACCTTACATTTGTCGGGATGAAATCTCATTTTATTAGAAAGTGACCAGTCATGGAGATAATCAATGTCCTTCTGCAGTCGCAGGATATCAGACTCCGAAACAATCTTACGCCAAATTTTAGTATCATCGGCATACAGTGACAGTTGTGTGCCTGGTGAAATCCCCACTGATATATCATCAATGAACATAATGAACAGCAATGGTCCCAAAATTGACCCTTGAGGTACACCAGACTGGGCGTTTCTCATAGAAGAAAACTTGCCACTTATCAAGACCTGTTGTTGCCTGTCTCTTAGATAATCAGTGATGAATTTCAGTAGCCTCCCATCAATACCAAATTTGCTCTTTAGCTTAAATAATATAAGATCATGGTTAACCGAGTCAAATGCTTTGGCAAAATCAAAGTAGACTACATCTGTTCTCATATTTTCATTCAGTGAGAGCGCTAGGCTGTCGCACAGTCCTACAAGATTAGTTGCACAAGATCTCTCAGCTCGGAAACCATGCTGTTTGTCATTGATCATGCCATTAGTAAGTGCCAATAACTCATCTCTTATTATGCGTTCAAGAACTTTTGTGATTAAGCATGTAAGAGAAATTGGCCTATAATTTGAAACCTCATGTTTATCCCCTTTCTTGAATATTGGTACAATGTGCCCCAGTTTCCACTCCCTTGGTAGTGTCCCAATGTTGTAGCATGAATGAAAAAGTATTGATATAGGGTATGCGAGCCCAACCGCACAGTTTTTCAAAAGTTTCCCATGGATACCATCAGGTCCATAAGCTTTATTAGCATTAATATTGGAAAGGATTTTGCGAACCCTTCTGTGGTCAAATTCAATATCAAAGCGCCAATCATTAGAGTAATCTATATCTATGTCATAAGTTGATGCCTCAGAGAACTGCTCGAAGAAAAAGTCATTAAATAGGTTGGCCTGGTCTTCAGGGCAGTTGCGGACAGTGCCTTTGTGGCTTACAAACTCAGGGATCCGCTGACTAGCTGTCTTCGATTTGACATAGGACCAAAATTTTTTTGTTATTAAAGCACTATCATCAGATTCATTTAATGTTTCCCTCATTTTTTGAGCAACCACATTTTTGAAATTTTTCCTAGCAAGGGAGAATGCAATTTCAGCTCTATCACTTTTATGCCTTTCTTTATGTAATCTCACTTTCTTACGCCATGCATCATAACACTCCGAGTCAAACCATGGATCTTGGCCATCAGTCTTGACAGAGCATTTTTTAACAAATTTATCTGTGACATTAAAAAGTTTGTCCTTAAATTTTTTCCATCCAATTTCAGGTTCTGTGCCATTGAGCAATGCATCCCAATTCGTGTGTCGGAGTTCATGGTTTAGCCTCTCCCAGTTCACAGTCTTAAAGTTATAGCACATACGCCTGACTGGCTTCTTCCTACCAACTTTAACGTTGATCTTAAAATTGATGGGGAAGTGGTCAGACTTGCAAGCACTATCTCTCTCACCTACCATTAGGTCATTAATATTTGACACAGAGTTTGTGAGCAATAGGTCAAGTGTTTTGCCTTTGCAGTGGGTAGGTGTTAACACACATTGTTGAAGGCCTAGATCAACAAAAGATTTAACAAAAGATTGCTCAATAGGACAGGAGCTGGCCAGGGTAGACCAGGAAACTCCGGTCAGGTTAAAATCTCCTAGTATGAAGACTTTACTCAGTCCTCTTCTTCTGAGAAGAGTTTTCAAAGACTCAACAATTTTTTCATGATTTGCGGAGCCCAGTGTACCAACACGATAACATGTGCATACAACAAACTTAATTCCAGTGGATGTCTTAAATTCCACAGCAAGAATTTCTGCACCATACTTGAGATGAACTTCCTTTGAAGTTAGATCAAGGTCTGCTCTCACTGCAATCATGACCCCTCCACCATTCCTCCTAAACCGGGTTGGATTAGAAGGATCTGGTGGATGAGTTTTCTTCGATCTATCAGAGCGAAATATCTTATATCTGTCAGGGTGCAGAAATTCACTATCAGCAATAGAACTCTTAAACCAGGTTTCGTTAAGTATTGCAATATCTATCTTAGCCTCATTAAGATAAGTCGACACTTCAAGACATTTAGTGGTATCAATCATTGGATGGGCATTGTTCAGTTCACCAAAAGGGATGAGACCTTGAACATTCTGAAAGTAAACATTCAATTTATTACCATTCCCAACTCTAACACCTATGGGAGACGGCCCTGGGTTTACAATTCCAGGGTTTACTAAAACTATCAAAAAACCATTCATCAAAAACAACCAAATTATGCATCCCGTGAGTGTATTGCCGGTTCTACCAGTAAATATGCAATTTAAGTTCTTATGGATTGAAATCTGGCAAAATCTATATAAACCATCGAAACTGTAATTATTCCTCAGATAATACATATTTGCTAAATATAAAAAGAAATAAACTGTAAAGCATCGGCACAAGTTAGGAACTGGGTATGTTGGTACAAAGGCTCGGCAATCATAAGTGACCCTAGAAAAAGCCAACCCACTTACCCCGACATATGTGATAGTGATTAGCGAAAAGTGACATATGAATATAACATAAAAAATATAAAATAATAAGCGAGAATCAATGCAGCTGTCTAAATAATCAAAAATACTACCTGTACCACGTCTACGGTTCTGATGTTTGATGGATTTTGCAAAAGAATTTCCACTAAACACTCCAACTCTAAATCTGTATGTTACTAAATCGATCATGGTGTTTTACAGGTGAGTATACTTGCCAGACTACAACTGCATATCATTAGCTTAACAAGGTTCAGAAGACAGCACAAAAGAACTACTGATAGATATAAGGATTAAAATATCTACTGTGGATGGCACGAATATAAAATCTGGCCAACACACCCATACCTTTCTGAGGATTGGGGTGAATGCCTTTGTTCTCAAATAAGGGATCAAATCTCTTAACAGGCTCACTTAGAGCTCTCTTAAACTTTGTAAAGGGATAAAACACATCCATGAAAAAGAACCTCCTAAATACACACTCATTGTATAAAATCCTATTAAAATCCATTACCCTCTTGTTAGTTAATTTATCGTTATCATTCTGTAAAGGTAATGGCAATAGAGATTGAACATATACCTTACAGTTGGGAAATAATAGGCCTATCTTACCAAAAAGTTGCTTTACTGGTCCCCTCAAAATACCAATTTTATCCCCCACACGCCTAATATCGTTTGTGCCTACGCTGATCAGAAGCTTCTCAACGTGGACATCAGGATGTGCCGTGCAGTAGTCCTCCAACTGTTTCTGGACTTTGTCCATTTTTGCTCCGCCTTCTGCAACATTTACGACTGTGACTTTCCCTTTTCCCAGCTTTGCGGAGTCCAATCTTTCAGCATAAGAGTCTCCAGCAACCAACGTGACTCTTTGCGCATGTACTTGGGCTTCGGTGCCAGAAGCTGGTGTACTAGTCTCTGTGCTGATATTCTGAGAGCTAACTTGGCCACCAGATTTCACAATAGCTCGAAATGACAGGGAGTATCTTACTTGCTCCGATTTCTTTGGAGGCTCTCCCTTTGTGGCCGGCTCTGCTCGCACAGCATGCCTCAGATTCTGCTGTGTCCCAGGCCGCATTACAACAAGACTGTTGTTCTTCATCCTTATCGTCTTGACACAATTAGGTTTCCCAGTTGTGCCCTCGTAAAACTCAAGCGTCCGTTCACATCCCAGTGAGAAAGAGCAAATCGATTTCTCCTGGTCCATTAGTTTCTCACCGTCATTGTGTATTGAAGTACTCGCTTGGTTGTTTCCATACTTGATGACCAGACATGAGTCCAGAGGTCCAGTTATCTCCATACTCGAGTTTACAAGACTCAGGAGTCTTTTGATATTAGGGAAACCACTGATATCCTGTGGTGGGTGCACTGGATTTGTGTCAGTGTAAATATAGGGTGCATCCTGTGAGCACAACCAAGCTGTTGTTGCCTTGTGTCTTCCCTCGGTGTTCAGTTTCTGCAGGGACTCACATTCAACCCATACCGCATCACGGAGAACCTCATCCTCGCAGAAGTCCTCTATATGTAACACTTGTTAAGTAAGCTCTGAAGTGGTGTTCCTAGTTCCACTACAGCACTGCAGCACTGTTGTTAAGTAAGCTCTGAAGTGGTGTTACCAGTTCCAATGCAGCACTGCAGCACTGTTGTTAAGTAAGCTCTGAAGTGGTGTTCCCAGTTCCACTGCAGCACTATTGTTAAGTAAGCTCTGAAGTGGTATTCCCAGTTCCACTACAGCACTGCAGCACTGTTGTTAAGTAAGCTCTGAAGTGGTGTTCCCAGTTCCACTGCAGCACTGTTGTTAAGTAAGCTCTGAAGTGGTGTTCCCAGTTCCACTACAGCACTGAAGCACTGTTGTTAAGTAGGCTCTGAAGTGGTGTTCCCAGTTCCACTACAGCACTGAAGCACTGTTGTTAAGTAGGCTCTGAAGTGGTGTTCCCAGTTCAACTACAGCACTGAAGCACTGTTGTTAAGTAGGCTCTGAAGTGGTGTTCCCAGTTCCACTACAGCACTGCAGCACTGTTGTTAAGTAGGCTCTGAAGTGGTGTTCCCAGTTCCAATGCAGCACTGCAGCACTGTTGTTAAGTAAGCTCTGAAGTGGTGTTCCTAGTTCCACTACAGCACTGCAGCACTGTTGTTAAGTAAGCTCTGAAGTGTGTTCCCAGTTCCACTACAGCACTACAGCACTATTGTTAAGTAAGCTCTGAAGTGGTGTTCCCATAGTTCCACTACAGCACTACAGCACTATTGTTAAGTAAGCTCTGAAGTGGTATTCCCAGTTCCACTACAGCACTGCAGCACTGTTGTTAAGTAAGCTCTGAAGTGGTGTTCCCAGTTCCACTGCAGCACTGTTGTTAAGTAAGCTCTGAAGTGGTGTTCCTAGTTCCACTACAGCACTACAGCACTGTTGTTAAGTAGGCTCTGAAGTGGTGTTCCCAGTTCAACTACAGCACTGCAGCACTGTTGTTAAGTAAGCTCTGAAGTGGTGTTCCCAGTTCCACTACAGCACTGAAACACTGTTGTTAAGTAGGCTCTGAAGTGGTGTTCCCAGTTCCACTACAGCACTGCAGCACTGTTGTTAAGTAAGCTCTGAAGTGGTGTTCCCAGTTCCACTACAGCACTGCAGCACTGTTGTTAAGTAGGCTCTGAAGTGGTGTTCCCAGTTCCACTACAGCACTACAGCACTATTGTTAAGTAGGCTCTGAAGTGGTGTTCCCAGTTCCACTACAGCACTGCAGCACTGTTGTTAAGTAGGCTCTGAAGTGGTGTTCCCAGTTCCACTACAGCACTGCAGCACTGTTGTTAAG
Organism: Bolinopsis microptera; assembly: GCF_026151205.1. NCBI lineage: Eukaryota > Metazoa > Ctenophora > Tentaculata > Lobata > Bolinopsidae > Bolinopsis > Bolinopsis microptera. The sequence goes on along the minus strand of NC_087079.1, from coordinate 4,842,096 downwards.
TAAGCTCTGAAGTGGTGTTCCCAGTTCCACTAACAGCACTACAGCACTGTTGTTAAGTAGGCTCTGAAGTGGTGTTCCCAGTTCCACTACAGGACTGCATCACTGTTGTTAAGTAAGCTCTGAAGTGGTGTTCCCAATTCCACTACAGCACTGCAGAACTGTTGTTAAGTAAGCTCTGAAGTGGTGTTCCCAGTTCCACTAACAGCACTACAGCACTGTTGTTAAGTAGGCTCTGAAGTGGTGTTCCCAGTTCAACTAACAGCACTACAGCACTGTTGTTAAGTAAGCTCTGAAGTGGTGTTCCCAGTTCCACTAACAGCACTACAGCACTGTTGTTAAGTAAGCTCTGAAGTGGTGTTCCCAGTTCCACTAACAGCACTACAGCACTGTTGTTAAGTAGGCTCTGAAGTGGTGTTCCCAGTTCCACTACAGGACTGCATCACTGTTGTTAAGTAAGCTCTGAAGTGGTGTTCCCAATTCCACTACAGCACTGCAGAACTGTTGTTAAGTAAGCTCTGAAGTGGTGTTCCCAGTTCCACTAACAGCACTACAGCACTGTTGTTAAGTAGGCTCTGAAGTGGTGTTCCCAGTTCCACTACAGGACTGCAGAACTGTTGTTAAGTAAGCTCTGAAGTGGTGTTCCCAGTTCAACTAACAGCACTACAGCACTGTTGTTAAGTAAGCTCTGAAGTGGTGTTCCCAGTTCCACTAACAGCACTACAGCACTGTTGTTAAGTAGGCTCTGAAGTGGTGTTCCCAGTTCCACTACAGGACTGCATCACTGTTGTTAAGTAAGCTCTGAAGTGGTGTTCCCAATTCCACTACAGCACTGCAGAACTGTTGTTAAGTAAGCTCTGAAGTGGTGTTCCCAGTTCCACTAACAGCACTACAGCACTGTTGTTAAGTAGGCTCTGAAGTGGTGTTCCCAGTTCCACTACAGGACTGCATCACTGTTGTTAAGTAAGCTCTGAAGTGGTGTTCCCAGTTCCACTACAGCACTACAGCACTGTTGTTAAGTAGGCTCTGAAGTGGTATTCCCAGTTCCACTACAGCCCTGCAGCACTGTTGTTAAGTAAGCTCTGAAGTGGTGTTACCAGTTCCACTACAGCACTGCAGCACTGTTGTTAAGTAAGCTCTGAAGTGGTGTTACCAGTTCCAATGCAGCACTGCAGCACTGTTGTTAAGTAAGCTCTGAAGTGGTGTTCCCAGTTCCACTACAGCCCTGCAGCACTGTTGTTAAGTAAGCTCTGAAGTGGTGTTACCAGTTCCACTACAGCACTGCAGCACTGTTGTTAAGTAAGCTCTGAAGTGGTGTTACCAGTTCCAATGCAGCACTGCAGCACTGTTGTTAAGTAAGCTCTGAAGTGGTGTTACCAGTTCCAATGCAGCACTGCAGCACTGTTGTTAAGTAAGCTCTGAAGTGGTGTTCCCAGTTCCACTACAGCAATGCAGCACTGTTGTTAAGTAAGCTCTGAAGTGGTGTTCCTAGTTCCACTACAGCACTGCAGCACTGTTGTTAAGTAGGCTCTGAAGTGGTGTTCCTAGTTCCACTACAGCACTGCAGCACTGTTGTTAAGTAGGCTCTGAAGTGGTGTTCCCAGTTCCACTACAGCACTGCAGCACTGTTGTTAAGTGAGCTCTGAAGTGGTGTTCCCAGTTCCACTATAACAGCACTGCAGCACTGTTGTTAACTAAGCTCTGAAGTGGTGTTCCTAGTTCCACTACAGCACTACAGCACTGTTGTTAAGTAAGCTCTGAAGTGGTGTTCCCAGTTCCACTGCAGCACTGTTGTTAAGTAAGCTCTGAAGTGGTGTTCCCAGTTCAACTACAGCACTACAGCACTGTTGTTAAGTAGGCTCTGAAGTGGTATTCCCAGTTCCACTACAGCCCTGCAGCACTGTTGTTAAGTAAGCTCTGAAGTGGTGTTCCCAGTTCAACTACAGCACTGCAGCACTGTTGTTAAGTAAGCTCTGAAGTGTGTTCCCAGTTCCACTACAGCACTACAGCACTATTGTTAAGTAAGCTCTGAAGTGGTGTTCCCATAGTTCCACTACAGCACTACAGCACTATTGTTAAGTAAGCTCTGAAGTGGTATTCCCAGTTCCACTACAGCACTGCAGCACTGTTGTTAAGTAAGCTCTGAAGTGGTGTTCCCAGTTCCACTACAGCACTACAGCACTGTTGTTAAGTAAGCTCTGAAGTGGTGTTCCCAGTTCAACTACAGCACTGAAGCACTGTTGTTAAGTAGGCTCTGAAGTGGTGTTCCCAGTTCAACTACAGCACTGCAGCACTGTTGTTAAGTAAGCTCTGAAGTGGTGTTCCCAGTTCCACTACAGCACTGCAGCACTGTTGTTAAGTAGGCTCTGAAGTGGTGTTCCCAGTTCCAATGCAGCACTGCAGCACTGTTGTTAAATAAGCTCTGAAGTGGTGTTCTTAGTTCCACTACAGCACTGCAGCACTGTTGTTAAGTAATCTCTGAAGTGGTGTTCCCAGTTCCACTACAGCACTGAAACACTGTTGTTAAGTAGGCTCTGAAGTGGTGTTCCCAGTTCCACTACAGCACTGCAGCACTGTTGTTAAGTAATCTCTGAAGTGGTGTTCCCAGTTCCACTACAGCACTGTTGTTAAGTAAGCTCTGAAGTGGTGTTCCCAGTTCCACTAACAGCACTACAGCACTGTTGTTAAGTAGGCTCTGAAGTGGTGTTCCCAGTTCCACTACAGGACTGCATCACTGTTGTTAAGTAAGCTCTGAAGTGGTGTTCCCAATTCCACTACAGCACTGCAGCACTGTTGTTAAGTAAGCTCTGAAGTGGTGTTCCCAGTTCCACTACAGCACTACAGCACTGTTGTTAAGTAGGCTCTGAAGTGGTATTCCCAGTTCCACTACAGCCCTGCAGCACTGTTGTTAAGTAAGCTCTGAAGTGGTGTTACCAGTTCCACTACAGCACTGCAGCACTGTTGTTAAGTAAGCTCTGAAGTGGTGTTCCCAATTCCACTACAGCACTGCAGCACTGTTGTTAAGTAAGCTCTGAAGTGGTGTTCCCAGTTCCACTACAGCACTACAGCACTGTTGTTAAGTAGGCTCTGAAGTGGTATTCCCAGTTCCACTACAGCCCTGCAGCACTGTTGTTAAGTAAGCTCTGAAGTGGTGTTACCAGTTCCACTACAGCACTGCAGCACTGTTGTTAAGTAAGCTCTGAAGTGGTGTTCCCAGTTCCACTACAGCACTGCAGCACTGTTGTTAAGTAAGCTCTGAAGTGGTGTTCCCAGTTCCACTACAGCACTGCAGCACTGTTGTTAAGTAAGCTCTGAAGTGGTGTTCCCAGTTCCAATGCAGCACTGCAGCACTGTTGTTAAGTAGGCTCTGAAGTGGTGTTCCCAGTTCCACTACAGCACTGCAGCACTGTTGTTAAGTAGGCTCTGAAGTGGTGTTCCCAGTTCCACTACAGCACTGTTGTTAAGTAAGCTCTGAAGTGGTGTTCCCAGTTCCACTACAGCACTGTTGTTAAGTAGGCTCTGAAGTGGTGTTCCCAGTTCCACTACAGCACTGTTGTTAAGTAAGCTCTGAAGTGGTGTTCCCAGTTCCACTACAGCACTGTTGTTAAGTAAGCTCTGAAGTGGTGTTCCCAGTTCCACTACAGCACTGTTGTTAAGTAAGCTCTGAAGTGGTGTTCCCAGTTCCACTACAGCACTACAGCACTATTGTTAAGTAAGCTCTGAAGTGGTGTTCCCATAGTTCCACTACAGCACTACAGCACTATTGTTAAGTAAGCTCTGAAGTGGTATTCCCAGTTCCACTACAGCACTGCAGCACTGTTGTTAAGTAAGCTCTGAAGTGGTGTTCCCATAGTTCCACTACAGCACTACAGCACTATTGTTAAGTAAGCTCTGAAGTGGTATTCCCAGTTCCACTACAGCACTGCAGCACTGTTGTTAAGTAAGCTCTGAAGTGGTGTTCCCAGTTCCACTACAGCACTGCAGCACTGTTGTTAAGTAGGCTCTGAAGTGGTGTTCCCAGTTCCACTACAGCACTGTTGTTAAGTAAGCTCTGAAGTGGTGTTCCCAGTTCCACTACAGCACTGTTGTTAAGTAGGCTCTGAAGTGGTGTTCCCAGTTCCACTACAGCACTGTTGTTAAGTAAGCTCTGAAGTGGTGTTCCCAGTTCCACTACAGCACTGTTGTTAAGTAAGCTCTGAAGTGGTGTTCCCATAGTTCCACTACAGCACTACAGCACTATTGTTAAGTAAGCTCTGAAGTGGTATTCCCAGTTCCACTACAGCACTGCAGCACTGTTGTTAAGTAAGCTCTGAAGTGGTGTTCCCAGTTCCACTACAGCACTGCAGCACTGTTGTTAAGTAGGCTCTGAAGTGGTGTTCCCAGTTCCACTACAGCACTGTTGTTAAGTAAGCTCTGAAGTGGTGTTCCCAGTTCCACTACAGCACTGTTGTTAAGTAGGCTCTGAAGTGGTGTTCCCAGTTCCACTACAGCACTGTTGTTAAGTAAGCTCTGAAGTGGTGTTCCCAGTTCCACTACAGCACTGTTGTTAAGTAAGCTCTGAAGTGGTGTTCCCAGTTCCACTACAGCACTGTTGTTAAGTAAGCTCTGAAGTGGTGTTCCCAGTTCCACTGCAGCACTGCAGCACTGTTGTTAAGTAGGCTCTGAAGTGGTGTTCCCAGTTCCACTACAGCATTACAGCACTGTTGTTAAGTAGGCTCTGAAGTGGTGTTCCCAGTTCCACTACAGCACTGTTGTTAAGTAGGCTCTGAAGTGGTGTTCCCAGTTCCACTACAGCACTGCAGCACTGTTGTTAAGTAGGCTCTGAAGTGGTGTTCCCAGTTCCACTACAGCACTGCAGCACTGTTGTTAAGTAGGCTCTGAAGTGGTGTTCCCAGTTCCACTACAGCACTGTTGTTAAGTAAGCTCTGAAGTGGTGTTCCCAGTTCCACTACAGCACTGTTGTTAAGTAGGCTCTGAAGTGGTGTTCCCAGTTCCACTACAGCACTGTTGTTAAGTAAGCTCTGAAGTGGTGTTCCCAGTTCCACTACAGCACTGTTGTTAAGTAGGCTCTGAAGTGGTGTTCCCAGTTCCACTACAGCATTACAGCACTTTTGTTAAGTATGTGATAAAAGGCTCTTTTCCTTACAATTTGGTTCAGGAAGGTGACAAGGGAAAGTACTTCAAATTTAATAAACCGTTAAGAATTGTAATTACAATATCTCAGTGTTCCTCAGATACTATGTCAATAATTCGAATATCCTAGTTATTTAACTGTAAACTTTAACTGCAACTTCCGTTGTACTCAAACCAAAAAGGCGTCTTGCCATCCAACAGGCCCACTTTTAAATATCCCCAGATAGTATAAACAATCTCCCACCCGTTTTAACTTTTAGCAATCCCTAAACAAATCCCAAACTATCCTCCTTGTAACCAGAACAGAGGTGCTAAAATGCACCATCTGATAATCAAAACAGAGGTGTTAAAATGAGGAGGAGGCCTCTGGTAACTTGGTAAGAGAACTCACGTACACAAACAACCAGACGTCTGCCCTTCTCTAATGAGCCCTACTTGTGGATGCAAAGGTCGCAGGGAAATAATAATATCAGAATTGGAAGACCTAATTTTTTAAAAGTAATTATATTTCTATAGAAAACTTGTGCCCGGGGAGGATATCAGACTGTACCTCCTGAGGGCTGAGCCGTTCCAGTATGGTGGTCGCAAGCAGGCTAAGCATGGCTAACATAACATGAATCATACCCATGATTTCAAAATAATTCATTTGATTATCTTAAAGTCCACTTAAAGCACGTGCAGGCAATAACAACACGTGATCATGTGCCAAGTCAGGGAAATAACACCATCATATAGTCAGCTGATTAGCATTGACCAATAGAAATACACGTACCGTGCGATTTTGTTCGTTAACCATTTAATGGTTGAAACCATCATTTTTTGACAACTGTCTGATACCCATATTAATTGGGAAAATTACACTTATTTGACAAAATATTTTGGCCTGACGGTCCTAATTTCCAGCTGAATAACAAATATCATTACTTAAGAGAGGGTGTACCTTGCAATAGGCCAATAGGATTGCATTAAGATATACCGATACTGGAGCCTGCATGAAATGTTAACAATAGTGCATGTACTCAGTGCTAGTCATCAATAGGATGTAATCTTGTGATCGACTGATTGACTCTCGAGATTATTATCGTGATTCCAGGAAAAAGCACGTACCCTGTAATTATATGCTTACAATACTGGTGAAAATGGTGGTGGAAATTACCGACCTGAGAGTTGTGTCATTTGCATTTGAGTGATTATAGTGATTGAGTGATTATAGTGATTGTCTAGAGAGAGCATTACCGCGAATTTTTGATAGTTTGATAAAGCACGTGTTCGTAGTATAATACGGCTTGCTGTTAATTGTATAAGCTGGCGTATAGACCATGGATCAATACCATTTGGATTTAAGCATCCGAGACTATCATAAATCGTTTCACTTTTATCGCGCAGGTAAGCTTTAAATTATAACGTTTTAGGAGTTAATGGAGCAAAAAATATTTGTATGAGCGTTCTTGCACCACAAACAATATTTTATAGTGGCTGTTGAATAGCAAATGGAGTATACCCCCTTACACCACTTGCAGCTGGTACATGTACCACGTGATCAAATATTCACACGTGATCAAATATTAACGCATGCAAATATTCACACGGTCATATAAAGACAAGATCTTGAGACAACAGCACCCTCGATCGTGGAACACACAGACAATTTATAATGAAATGAACTTTATAAGAAGAAGAGAAAGAAAGGTATTCAATTCAATACCGGTTGAAACAAACGTGTTGCAATGTTCATCACCATAGATTGTGCAGGTGGTGGTAGAACTGTCGCACAATTATAGTCCTGTCTCGAAAAAGAACAGTGGTCAGGCATGTTTGACTGATTGGACGTCTTATTGCAGCGTCAAAAAGTTCTGAGGGAAGCTAGGGCGAGGGAAGAAACGTTTTAAAATGTAGGGTTTTTTTTTTTAAACGTGGTTTTGCCAATCAATGGAAATTGATAATGGGTACCCGGTACTGTGAGTATAATTGAGTAATTCTGCAAAGTAATTAGTAATGGGTACCCGGTACTGTAAGTAATTATAAGCTTTGTCAAAGCTTTGACGGTATTCTTGTCGACGAAAAAATTTTACGGACGAAGTATTAATAAGAATTCACTTGAAAGCATTTATATAACATTTATAGTACATAACTGTACTATTTTATTCGCGGAATAGTCTCTGATTCTGATTAACCCATAACCGATATGTCGACATCCTCCAAGGCTAATGTGTGTCCACTAATGTCAGCATTATATTGTACTTGTATATGTATATTATCCATGTATATTGTACTTGTGCCTAAGGAATTTACACCTCTGTAAACTATTTCACTTTCATAATTTGCCGTGCAACTATTAAAATTAATATACCATCGATTACAATTACATTTTTTATAATTTATCCCAATTAACTTCATTTGACTTTGTTTGATACAAATTTTAAGGAATGCCCATATTCTTTATTTTAAACTGATTATAATGTATGTAATTAGTCAGTAATTAGTCAGTCCATTAGAGACAGCCCCCTTTAGAGGGGCCTTCAATCACTAGCAAAGCTTGCAATTTGCCTGTGAGGATGTGTAACCCGTGTCACTGGTAACGATTGTAACTGGTAAAGTTACCATGGTAACGATTGTAACTGGTAAAGGCCGTGTATCTTACTTTAACTTATAGACTCAGGGAATCTGTGCCATTATGAGCTACGCATTACGCAACACTGTGGTTGGGTGAACGAAGTATTCAGAAAAGCAGTATCTTAGTATCTTCTAATCTAATGTACCTATGCCTTTTTTATTTTACTTATAAATCGTTGGTTCTTGCTTAGCAAAGACAGCGTCGAATGCCGAAGTGATAGCAAAAATATGAAACTGCAGTGTCCACAATAAAGAAAAAGTATCAAAATAACAGCACTGAATGTAAATTTAATCAACTAATTACAACACTACAAATCTATTACATTTATTATGTATTTATATGTAATAGGATTGAATTTGAAGCCTTTAAACCAGGTGTAGCCAGTCCACACCCTGGCTCCATATTATAAGGAATTTGTTCCACTTCTAGACGAAAAGCTCTGATGCAGCACCTTGTGATATTTTACGACGGTTGATAAATAAATTTAGAATAAACAAACAATATTTCTTAGCAGCTACGTTGACAAACTGGCTACTGAACGTAGTGCAACCAATGAATTACAGAATACAGACTGGCAAATAGACACGGCTTGTGCAACACCGCAATTGGCCATTTTATATGTATGGATCACGATCTTTAGCCTACAAACCTTATCTTAACTATATGTTTTTGAAAATCCGCATTATTAAACATGGAGATCCAGACTGATACCTTTGAGATATTCAGTAGGATAACTATGGTTATTAGTATCGTTGTTTAAACTTTTAAATCATTTTCTATTGTTTAACATACATAATTATGAATATGTACATAATATATGCTAAATAAGAGTCTGAAAACTTATTTGTAAAACGGCCTTAAATATTCGGCTTAATAAAAGTTAAATCAACACGTACACTATACTGATATAATTAGATAACACGTACTGTCTAAATTAACCACATGTTTCATTTGAGATGCGTACCTAGATAACTACTAGGCAGGTTCATAATTTCATAATTTTAATGAATAATTTTATAACGAATCTCAAACAGCTATCGTTACTCCTTCCTACTAAATAAGCCGATTTTAGATATTTTACCTGTATAATTAAGAAACCCATAAAGTGTGGGTGTGGCCGGAGGGTAGACAAGAGTTGGAACTTGAAATTTATTTGACGGTGATTAAACCTAAGGAGCTAGCAACGGATAGTGGGCAACTTGGTCGTTTAGCTCCGGACAGTCTATGCAACGTCTATGCAACGTCCATGCAACAACAAAAGAACCGTCTATGCAACGTCTATGCAACGTCCCTGCACAATGAACACTCTATGCACACTCCCTGCACGGTCAGTCTATGCAACGTCTATGCAACGTCTATGCAACGTCTATGCAACGTCCCTGCACAGTACCATATGAACACCGGCTACTAGCCGGCTACTAGCCGGCTACTAGCCGGCTAGTAGCCACTTTTGTAATAACAGCTCCTCAACTTCACATTACCAACCGGCTACTAACCGGCACTTGAAAAGTGGTCACTAGCCGGCTACTAACCGGCTACTAGCCGGCTAGTGACCACAAAGTGGCTACTAACCGGCTACTAAGCGGTCACTAGCCGGCTATTAAGCTCTAAAGCAGACCTACTAGTAGCCGGTTCCAAACCGGCTACTAGCCGGCACTTAGAAAGCGGTCACTAGCCGGCTACAAACCGGCTACTAACCGGCTAGTAACCACCAAGTGGCTACTAACCGGCTACTAACCGGTCACTAGCCGGCTCTTAAGCGGACCTACTAGCCGGCACTCGAAAAGCGGTCGCTAGCCGGCTACTAACCGGCTACTAACCGGCTAGTAACCACCAAGTGGCTACTAACCGGCTACTAACCGGTCACTAGCCGGCTATTAGCCGAGCTCTAAAGCAGACCTACTAGTAGCCGGTTCCAAACCGGCTACTAGCCGGCACTTAGAAAGCGGTCACTAGCCGGCTACTAACCGGCTACTAACCGGCTAGTAACCACCAAGTGGCTACTAACCGGCTACTAACCGGTCACTAGCCGGCTCTTAAGCGGACCTACTAGCCGACACTCGAAAAGCGGTCGCTAGCCGGCTGCTAACCGGCTACTAACCGGCTAGTAACCACCAAGTGGCTACTAACCGGTCACTAGCCGGCTCTAAAGCGGACCTTCTAGTTCCAAACCGGCTACTAGCCGACACTTGAAAAGCGGTCACTAGCAGGCTACTAACCGGCTACTAACCGGCTAGTAACCACCAAGTGGCTACTAACCGGTCACTAGCCGGCTCTAAAGCGGACCTTCTAGTTCCAAACCGGCTACTAGCCGACACTTGAAAAGCGGTCACTAGCCGGCTGGTGGGTACTAGCTGGTTAGTAGCCGGCTACTAACCGGCTACTAACCAGCTAGTACCCACCAAGTGGCTACTAACCGGCTACTAACCGGCTACTAACCGGCTAGTACTAACCTGCTCTAGGCGACTCTAAATCAGACCGGCTATAATTCATTATTGCCAAATAAACAAATTATTTGAAACAAATTATTTGAAACACGTTATTTGAAAGTAAGTTCCAAAATCGATTACAACATTTTTATGAAAAATAAAAAAATACTGAAAACTGATTACATTCAATTTCTTCGTGGTGGAGGAGCAGTGTAATTGTTTTTGGGCGCTAGGACGACGCCTTGGGTACAAAGGGTCCTAAGAGTGGCAAGATTACGGTTGCAGATCTCGTTTGCGAAGGTGTAAACACTAGGAAGTCTGACGTCTCGTAGTTGCAGCAGTGCGTGTTGGACACCTGGTAGGTCAACTTTTGCTGCTTCAGCGATACATCGCTTTCTTGAGAAGTGACTCCGAGAAATGTGTATCTGCTCCAGAGCGGCAGACTTTGAGAGACCAGAGTTGACTAGCTGCACAACGGCGTCGTATTCCGCTATAACCCCGTCTAAAGAAAATATCCTTCTCGTTCTGCGACCAGTAGGCAGGTTGACCTACCAGGTTGACCTACCAGGTGTCCAACACGCATTGCGTGTTGGACACCTGGTAGGTCAACTTTTGCTGCTTCAGCGATACATCGCTTTCTTGAGAAGTGACTCCGAGAAATGTGTATCTGCTCCAGAGCGGCAGACTTTGAGAGACCAGAGTTGACTAGCTGCACAACGGCGTCGTATTCCGCTATAACCCCGTCTAAAGAAAATATCCGCCTCGTTCCCCGATTGCGGTGATCCGTTAGAACTCAATTGGGGATCACATCGTTTTCACTGATCACGTCCCTGCAGGGATTCTTATACAGACACCCTAATCCCAACCTTAACCCTAACCCCGAAGCTATTCATAACCCTAACCACAACCGTGGTCACTATTAACCAATGTCTCTATTAACCAATGTAAACAGTTCTGCGTGAGAAATTCGAGCTAGCTTGCTCAGGGGCTAAATTGGCCAAATAAGCTCATTGAAGCTAGCACTCACACAACACTTGCCACAATGACAAAGGTTTAGCTACCTGTTATTAACACTAGCAGGAACCCATTAACCCTAAAGTGGTGTCAAGAATTTAGGAGGCCGGATCAGTTTCCTGCCGCAAAGTCTCCCAGTATACCGTTGTATAACCATACAACGGTTACATTCTGATTCTAAGGACACTATAATTATTTATATTATATATATTTGTTACCATTTTACTGACACCAGGGCATCAACTTTAACACGACGTTCCGCAAAAACCGTAAAAGATATAATACTCAAATTTGTTATGACTGGGTCAAATGCCTTAATGGCCTTCAAATCAACATAAAAAATAAACAAGAAATACGCCGCGGTCACACCACGCACGATCAATTTTCCCGGCCCTGCTCAAACCGTTAATGTTTGCAATGAAAAGTTTAATCTTATTGAGTCAAAAAAAAATAGGATATTGCATTATTTTGTTGTCATGTCATAAGTTACAAAAATATTCAGTAATAATATAAGTTGCTTAATTCATAAGTACAATGTTTTTAATCGTAATTTATCATTGCGCGCGTGCAGGATTATAATCGAATATTTAGTACGCCGCACACAAATGTGGGGCTAATTTATTTAAACGGCATCGTTTGACAATTGAAATTCGCGTTGGATAAAACAATTAATTAACACATAGCTGTCGTCGCGCGCAGCAAAACAAACGCCAATAATACCCCCAATTTATGCAGAGTGGTCTATGTTGTGAAGGCGCAGACTTTTGTCATAGACGTAGGATCATTTTTTCACCTCATATATCCAAACCCGATTACTTATTCCGATCCACGAAGAAGGTCCGCTTTAGAGCCGGCTAGTGACCGGTTAGTAGCCACTTGGTGGTTACTAGCCGGTTAGTAGCCGGTTAGTAGCCGGCTAGCGACCGCTTTTCGAGTGCCGGCTAGTAGGTCCGCTTAAGAGCCGGCTAGTGACCGGTTAGTAGCCGGTTAGTAGCCGGTTAGTAGCCGGCTAGTGACCGCTTTCTAAGTGCCGGCTAGTAGCCGGTTTGGAACCGGCTACTAGTAGGTCCGCTTAAGAGCCGGCTAGTGACCGGTTAGTAGCCGGTTAGTAGCCACTTGGTGGTTACTAGCCGGTTAGTAGCCGGTTAGTAGCCGGCTAGTGACCGCTTTTCAAGTGCCGGCTAGTAGCCGGTTTAGAACCGGCTACTAATAGGTCTGCTTTAGAGCTCGGCTAATAGCCGGCTAGTGACCGCTTAGTAGCCGGTTAGTAGCCACTTTGTGGTCACTAGCCGGCTAGTGACCACTTTTTAAGTGCCGGTTAGTAGCCGGTTGTAGACGTTGCATAGACGTTGCATAGACGTTGCATAGACTGACCGTGCAGGGAGTGTGCATAGAGTGTTCATTGTGCAGGGACGTTGCATAGACGTTGCATAGACGGTTCTTTTGTTGTTGCACGGACGTTGCATAGACGTTGCATAGACTGTCCGGAGCTAAACGACCAACTTCCCGGATAGTGGATACCAGCTCCCCGAAATTATATTATTTTATTTCATAATTATATTATTTGAAATTATGAACCTGCCTAAGGGTCTGCCCACACTACGCCTCTATTCCCCGAAGGTCTGCCCACATTACGCCATGTGGTGACGACTGACGGGCCACATGATGGCGTGGGTCAAAAAACCGGATTCACACAACGAGGCGCGTAGTGTGGGCAGAGCTCCCGCCAGTTGGCGTGGAACTCTCGGGGAATTCTGGCACGGATTTTTAAAATCCGTGCCTCTATTCCGGTTTTTTTGACCCACGCCATGTGGCCCGTCACCACATGGCGTAGTGTGGGCAGACCTTCGGGAAATAGAGGCGTAGTGTGGCAGACCCTAATAAATATATCCAGATATTGTACTATTGTATTTAAAATGCAACACGTACTTTCTTAACTAGCCATTTAACTAATAACTTTGTTTATAATTAGTGTCAAGCATTTGGAACTTTTTAAGAGCTACAATTGTTGGAATATTAATCATTTGTTTTACATAATCGATATTTTCGACATGGCCGAACATAGCGCCGAACCATTATCTCATTATGGATTTATGGATATGATATTGATACCAAATTTTGTATGCTAGTGTCCGAATTTAATCAATCAGACTGTCAATGCATTCCAAAAACAATTTGTTTATGGGAATCATAAAAATTACCTGATCGGCCTCGTTCTACAAATCAGTTTGCAAACATAGATTATTCTATTTTAGGATATTTTTACATAATAATTATGATACTAAAATAGATTTAATTGTCCCTAAAAATAGAGTTGTGCAAGGAATTAATATGGTGGTCGGGAAATGACCATGCATTGAACACTATCTCCATTACTTGTACAGTACAATTCTCCCATGCAATTACATATATTTTGGCATAATTTCAGAGGTCGCAGACACGTACAGACTCGGCCGAGCAATTTCAAACTTATTGCTGATGTTTTGAACAAATTCTTGAACTGATGGAACAAGGTGGAAGACGGGATTACTGATTTCCCCACTCAAACAGAAATGTAGTGACTATCAAGTTCCCCTAAAAGTACCTCCCTAAGTCCCATAAGGTGTGACCATGTGTTGCACAAACAGCATGGAAGGGAAATGGGGGAATGGGGATTGAAGGCAAAGTCACATTCCTATCACACTTTGTTTCTAGATCTTCAGTTGCCATGGTCACACTGGCTGACTCACGCCGGCCTGACTAGTTTTCTTGAACTGTATAAATAATAAGAATAAACCAAGGGACTCCACTGTGTGTTTAGTCTGACCAGTTTTCCGGAATATGGTTATCCTCGGCCTCAACAAATTGGATTGGATTTTTTGTTAAAAATTATACGCACTATGAAAATAAATTGCACTTTCAAGCCACGCCCAGTACTATTAGTAATAATAGTAATAATAGTAATAATAGTATTACTAACCCAGATCATAAAACATCAAGTATAAAGTTTCGTTTTACCTTCAGCAGATTAGGGCCTATTCATCCCCACAGAAATTAATTCTATAAAGACTTTTGTGGCCAAACAGATTTTACTCAGATCAAGTATTCATCAAGGGAGTATGGCCGTTAAATTCACGAAGATCACAAACTATGCCCAAATCTTCAGTTGATCAACTAACGTTGAATAATTGTTGTGGCTCTAAACCAGCTAGCTCCAAGGAGTAAAAAGATAAATAAAGTGAGGGGAAGGCTGAGCAAGGTTTAATCACAGAAAGTGGGTACACCTCCGTAGGACTACAATATTTTATATAAGTTTGGAAACCCCAGTATCTCAGAAGTATAACATATGGAATTAATGAAACCGCAGTTCAGGACTCGGGTCAGTAAATGGATTGCATTGTCTGCGCAATTGAAGGAGTTGGATTCAAACAGCGTTTAATAAGAAAACATTCGTTTATGTTGGTTGACGACTGTTATATGCGGATTTTTTTGACCAAAATTAGGACCCAGAAAGATCACGTGGAGTACAAGTTTTTCCGTCTATAATTAATTAAGCTATCTCTGCGGTAGATCTCAAAGTTTTCAAACGCGTACTCTGATGTTGAAGGCAGCTGCAAATTTTAGTCTGATGCTATGAACAATTAGGTAATTAGGTTTTGCTCGGAATGATCCCATATTGCTATAATGGGACGTTTCTTTCCCGTGCGTCGAAAATTATTGGCATAGTTTTCAAATAGGTTGAATGTAAGTGAATTTTTCGGTATGACATAACTCACATAGTGAACTAAACTATTTTATACCTGAAATGGGCTACAATTGCAAATAATTACTTTCGGTGGGAAAACAAAATGATATCAAAATGTACCCGTTAAATGAATAAAACAGTCACGATTTAATCATACTACAAAATGGGTTAATTATTGTTTCTTCTGATCACGAACATGATATGATCCTAAACAAAAATTCAGCTGAGAATGATAAGAATTGGTAAATAAATAACACAAAAGCACGTACTACGGAATAAGGGCGTAGCAACTGAACTTCACAAAAGCACTTGCGAAATAAGGGCGTAACAACTGAACGTGCTAACAAGTCAATTAGTAGACACTTCCACTGGTTATAACTGTGTGGAAGTGCCATTTGCCAATGACATGATCTTAATCACCTTGGAGACGAATGCTAAGGTCGTTACTTATCTTTGATGGGATATTCGCCATACCCAAGAATTAAATTTAACACGTGGCGGCTGGCATCATTCATTTTTCTCTTTTTCCTAGCTTCACTCTCATCTTTCAACAGTCAGCAGGTTCTAAAAGGATTCCAGATATGACAATTAATAGAGCATTATAATATACGAGATCAGTAATTGCGGTGTGAGCTCCCCGTTGGAACGATTTAAGGGTGAATATAGTTTATAGCGTGTTTAGACCATCTCTTCACACCATCAGGTTCCACATCATCCGCTCTTCAGCTCCTAATTCTACTACTGTACTTTCTGTTCGTGTCTCCACCAGGTACATAATGAGCAGAGAAATTGATAAAAAATGTCACAACACTACCGGAGCTGCCCTTTAAAAAGAATCTACGATAATGGAAATCAAATCGGCTCAACAGAATTATGAAAATTGCAGATTGTGGCCTGCAATAAGTTCAGCCATGCATTATCATATTCAGCCCTAGAATATCTTAATTTGTAAAAATCAAAGTTGCCGTTATCAGATATGTGACCTCGATATGACAGTCATAAGCATTAAACACCCTTAATTTAAAGCCAATACAGATCACCGCACGGCTGATCGCGTTGTTTTCAAATGTGAAGTTTAGTCAGGGGATCCAAAAAATAAAAATACAAGAATTCAGGGAGCAATTATTTTAGGGGGCCGGGAGGGGGGAGCTTCAGCTTGGAATTTCAGTAAAAAGCTTTAGCTACGGGTAACAGAATTATAGACTTCCGATAACACTGTTCAATTTATCCTATAAACAATCAAGCACAACCTGATGAATAATAATATAAAACAAGCTACCTTATACCACCAATCATAACACCGTCTTACATGATATAAGTCGGATGATAAAACCCACCGACAAAGACAAACCCACTGAATCATCACATGTTCCTCTGCCCAAATCTAAATCTGCTCCGCGTTTTTATGCGGTTTACCTCAAATCAACCTATCCAAATGCAGCTACGGGAGAGGTATAAATGATCTAATAGTTAAACTTTTTCGTGAGTTTGGTATTAAACCATTTGTGGTTATTCAGTTACAAGAAACTCCCTCCAGCAGTGGAGATTTGCACTTAAATCACTAAACTGGGGAACTCTCCGCTTGTCTGAAGTGCTTTCCCAGGAGTCACTGTCAGAGGGACAATATCTGTTAATCTCTCAGTCAAACCCGTCATCTGATGACTGCTTAGTTGCTTTCTCGAGACGTATCCATGCAGTGCATATGCATTCATACCCTCGTATAATTGGTGGACAAACTAACGTTTTAACCTTGACAAACCAATCGGCTATCTGCAGTTTGGGGGAGCCGACACAAGATATGACTGCAGAAGTGCAGCTCGCTTTATGTCGATATAAGGAGAAGAAGATATCCGAAGCTATCATATTCATAAACAGAGACTATGGGAACTATTGAGAAATTGAGATATAATGGACTCTCTCAGCCGCGGTAGAAACACTGTGATTAGAGTTCAGGTACCACTACCAGTCTAGACCACTGAACCGTTCATTTCAAGCTTGACTGCGTGCCGGATGGCAAGGGCAGCTGTCATGATCGGTTCATGCCGCAGAAAATTAAGAAATTTATCACTTTTATATAGAACTTCTACTATAAAGCACATTTATTTATAAGCTAATTATAGCACTGTCCTATCTCTTATAATCAGTACGTTTATACTAGCATTTATATTATTATTAGCACGATTCGTGCTGTTTTCAATACGCTCAAATTGAAATAATCAAAAATCATGGAGTTCTGGACTGGATCAAATTTTGATAGTTTTAATCGGAAAATTACAACTGCTGAAATTGAGACGATTGAAAGGGGTACTGTATAGCAAGTTGTGACGTCTGAGGGTTCTAACCTACTGCAGTACTCCAACATTGCTACTGAGTACTGATACTATAAACTCTCCAAAGCGATGCACATCATTGAATTTGCACAAAGCACATGTTCTTTGTTACGTAGCGAACATGTAAGAACCAAGTCTACAAAGTGTTACAAAGTTACAATTCGACTGGATCGCTGTGAATATCATGATATCTGGGAAATAACCGGTAAACTGCAAAGACGCAATCTATCAAAAACACCTCATGCAATATGACGGTGTATAATACATCAAGCCGCTCCGAGCAACAGGAACAAAAGAACTAAATACTTATAATACACATATTCATAATATGAAAATTCACATACGGATTTGCACCATGCATACAGCCGGAGCAGCGGGAGCCTGCCTCATCAGACTGAGTCTTGTGACATTTCAAACTAGTGATATACTCAGCATTGCTATCACTGCTTTCTTAAGCAGAATACACTATATGCTTATTTGACCAAAACCCATAATCATGGGTAGAGTGGACCGCAACAGTGTCTCTCTCTCTCCCAAACAAAAGGAAATGATATCAATTTGAATAACCGTCCGCAAATGCAAATTGATACCGAGAATGAAGTCGGTCGGTCGCTTTTCCCATTCATTCACGACTTACGAATTATAATAAAGTTCGATACCTAGTATTTCGGGATAAGGGTGGCTTACGAATTGCAATAAAGTTAAAATTTCTTTGGGTTGCTTTCGGGTCGATACTTAGTATTTCGGGATAAGGGTGGTAGTTATAAGTGTCCAATTAGCTGTTGTTTATTCAATCTTTATTGCCGAGTACAGCTGCCTTCGGGTAGTTCTTCTTAATCTATTACAATTGTAAATGAATAGGAAAAAAACGAGCGACCGATTTTATTCTCGGTATCAATTATATTATAACAGTGCTGGCGCGTATTTTGCCAGCACTGTTACTAAAAGCTTACTAGAAGCTTAATAGAAGCTTACTAGAAGCTTACTAGAAGCTTACTAGAAGCTTACTAGAAGCTTACTAAAAGCTTACTAGAAGCTTACTAGAAGCTTACTAGAAGCTTACTAGAAGCTTACTAGAAGCTTACTAGAAGCTTACTAGAAGCTTACTAGAAGCTCACTTATATTAGAAGATGTATTATAGAAGTGTTCAGTGTTAAAGAAGTGTTTATTTTAGTAGTACAACTTTATTTTATTTGGCATTGATTGGACGCTGAAGCGTTCATTTTAATGTCCGTTCAAAATAATGTATGTTTACGCAACATTCGGTCAAATAACGTAATCATAAAATATTAGAAACAGGTCATTTATACGTCCAATTATATCTGCAATAGTACCCCTACGGCCAATGGCCCTACCCCTTACCATACTTTACACTAGTATTAGTAAATAGGCCGCGAAACAATGGAAATTCGCATTCCGTTAAATGCTATGATACTGGTCGAGGACCTTCATGATTGCCAGCCGCAATAAATTCACCCACATGCTTTGATCTTTCCATTGCACTGCAATAAAACGGGTCATCAAACCATCTTTTAAACGGTTGCATTTCAAATTTTCAAACCCATTAAATTCGTAGACACCCGTTATTTAACAGTTCTTTTTGAGGTACCGCAGGATTGTTAAACATAATCTGGTATAAACGTCAGATCTCTGAAAACTGCACCTTTTAACCTGCACGGGACTGTTAATGGGTCATTATATAGATATACTCAGACTCTCTCCTTGCACAGAGATCCAATTTAGACGTTATTTTATAGCGATCACGGACGATTTTGTGCAATTGAGAAACGTTTGAATTAAATTATGGAAAAGTAGAGGATTGTATTATAAATTTCCATCAAAATCAAATTAAAAAAATCAAATAGAAGTTCATCAAAAAAGTTGCTCCATTCTTCTATTCTTCTATTCATGTATTCAATTTGAAGCTGAAATAAAAGCTCGATCACAATGAAACTACTGGTCCCACGATAAAATACCACAGCAGCCATGTCTTTTCATCAGTTTGCAGCTTCTCAGTCAGGAAATGTCTCTGAACCGCTTCTCAATCTAATCAATATTTTGATCGCTGGACGTTACTGAGTTACTGCTGTGGTTACACCTACAAATGCCGAATCTTCTCCAAAGATTAACTATTTGCTTGATTCATGTACATCAACGAATTACATTTCAGGTAACTCGGTAATCTGCCGATGCACATCTGGGGCACACCTGGGGCACACCTGGGGCACAAACTCGGGCACACCTCGGGCACACCTCGGGCACACCTGGGGCACAAAGCACACCTCGGGCACACCTCGGGCAGAACCACCTGGGGCACACCTCGGGCACACCTCGGGCACATCTCGGGCACATCTCGGGCAAAATTCGGGCATGGTAATTGGGAAACCTTGGGAAAAGAACCTGGGCACATCTCGGGCACACCTCGGGCACACCTCGGGCAGAACCACCTGGGTCACACCTGGGGCACATCTCAGGCACACCTGGGGGCACATTCTCGAGGATTTTGCAGAAAATGATCCTTCAAAAGTAGAAGCTGTTACGGGGAAAATGCCTCTTTTCTGCTTCAATTGTTTGGTGAACAAGCAAAGCCTCTATACTCCAGTAGCAGGGAGGTGTTGAGTGTGCACTTCGATGTACAGAGTTTTTTGCTACTGATTCGGGTTAAATAGATCATTGGTAACTCAAATCACCGAGGGGGGAATTTTGTGTCGCTAGCCCCAACCCTGTGGGGCCACGCCCATATTTCATATCAGACGCGTATATGGAAAATTCGTATCTCAGCTTCTGAAGGGCTTAGAGACTTAAACTTGGGCTTAAAATGACTGCAATATGCATATTTATATTAGCACTGTGAAGGTATTGAAGCGTTTAGGGACTCATTTTTTGAGAAAAATGAAAAAAACTAATTTTCACCGAGGCGCGATGGCAATGACAGGCTTCAAGCTACTAGAATTCAACAATTACAGTATATAATATTGTGAAAAGTAAAACATGTGCTGGCTTAATCTGATAGAAGAGTAACAGCATAAACAAAAGCTTACAAATGATCAAAATAACTGATTTGTACTGAAAACAATTCGTCTAACAATATAAATTTTTACAATTACCAAACAATGTCTACTCATATAACTAAAAATAAATTGAATCTCTGCTAATTCGCATTGTTTATCGGATTTTTGCACATTTCACGACATTTACAATAGTGAGAGCATGCATATTGTTTCTGTCTGCATGGGCAGGTGATCCTGACACAGGATTTACATTTACATGGTTCAGGTATATCAAGGGGTCTTTGAGGAGGCACAAACCAAGTGGGGGATAAATTGCTGTCGTATCCGTATTCTGTAACATCAAGGATTTGGGATGCATCCCCTGTTCCAGCTTCAAGCCATAACCTTGCTTGGAAATAAGCCCTTCGAACATGCTGCCTTATTTCATTTGACGAGCATGGTAGATCCACAAATCTTATGTTTCTTATTTGCTGCCGCATTCTTAGTCTAAGTTCGTCAAAAGTTGCACAGTTCATGAAGGCCTTGTTAGCTACTACTTTCACTAAAAATTGTTCTGTTTTTTCGAGCATATCCTCGTCAAGCACATCCAATCCAAAATCTTCGATAAAATGACTGAACTGCTTAAGAGCTTTTAACAAAGCCAACTTTGTGCCAACTTTTGACACAGTGTCACAACCTGTTAGTGCGTGTCCTGCAGGCAGGCTTCTCACTAAACTAGACTCGACCTTACCCAGTAGCAAGTGTAGAGGAAGCAATTCTTTTTGGCGTATTGTCTTTACCTTAAAATCGCCCTTCCTGAGCAAGTAAAGATTTAGACCATGCCATGCACTTTGGAGATAGCAAAGAAGGTTTACGAAAATGTCTGTGTCAGGTGACACAACAGAAACACTGCAATCTGTTGATAAAGCATGAATCTTATTGACCGAAAACATAATGCGATCATCAGCCTCCTCGTGAGATGCCCTAGATTCTTTCGCTTCATCTATTAAACCATCTGAAATCACTGTGCATTTATCTGGGTCAGATTTTAAGCCTCCTGCCAAATATAGTGGCTTTGCTGATTTGTAGTGAGAATAGCAATATTTTACAAAGAAGTTCTGGTAGCTGATTTTGTTGGACTGTCTGTCGAAGAAATCATCCAAAGGAGATGGTAAGGACTGTTCCTCAGACACCACCTCACAAACCGCACCTACATTCAAATTGCCGTCTTTGGTTGCCCTGGTTGCTCGTGCTGCTCCTTTGATAGACATATCTTTATAGTTTTCTAGAATAAGATATATCTGTTCACTTTGCTGCCCATATGAAGTCACGTTATTCAGAATTTTCTCACAGAATGAGCCGAAGGTTTTGACATCTGTTAACTTGACTGATGTCAATTTCCTGACAATCGCCATAAAATCAATTACAACTGCTGTCGTTTCTACATGAGGTATCTGGTTTGTGTTGCTAACCACAATCGATTCCTTGTCAAGTAATTGCAACAATTGTTTGGCAAGATCCGATTTTGGGGCTTTCTTTTGCTTCAGGGAATCTTTATCTAGTAGATAAACTGGACGTGAAGTTAAAGGATAAATGATCACTTCCTCCAATCCCCATCCCCTGGACGCTGCATACTCGATAAAGTTTACTGCAGATGTATTTAGTTGGTCGTCTGTGAGCACCTTTACCTTCTTCTGTTTGGCCATTACAGTGGATTCAATGGACATATAAGGAGACTGATATTTAAAGCTTATGGAGGCGTGTAAACTCTTGCTTTTTTCAACTAAACGTTCTTGGACAAATTCGGCATAGTTTGCTCGTCCAAATTCTACACAGTTTAGCAGGTACTCTGTGTTTTCAACAACTTCACGACTTGTTAGATTGATCAGCTTAGCAGAGCTATCAACTTCAAACGGATTGCCTACTGTTTTAATGTAGTTGACCAGTTTTTCTGCTCGAGACTTGCCCTTCCCTGCAGACTTAAGATTGAACTCGTGGTGAAGATGGTTCAGCTCTCCTTGGTGTTCACCAATATCTGCTGTTTCTTTTAAGAAAGAGACAAACAAATCTTTGTGGTGCTTTATGATGTTCCACAGAGCCACTGCTTCTTTCTGGCGAGTTGACCCAATAATACCACCTGCTGCCTTAGCCGTGAAGTTGTACGCCTTTTCCAGGGCCTGGTCAAATCCTATCGCACTTCCTTTGCGCTCTGATAAGTAACAGACAAAGTTCCCATCTTTGAAGTGCTTGTGTAGGGCAGGGAACTTCCTCTGTACATCCAAACAATCTTGATAAAATAGTGCACCATATCTACTGTAATTTGGCTTTCCTGTGCCAAAGAAGATTCCTAAGCTCCTTTCCACTGCAGAAAGAAACAGTTCCCAGTTTCCAGTTCTGACGGATACCTCGAAGTCTCTCGCACATGGGAACATGTCTCTCAGAAAAAGTTCCCAGTAGAGAAAGTTTTCGTTTCCGTGATTAGATCCTTTGAATTCAAGAAATGCTTTGTGTAATCTGTCTAATGAAAGTTTTCAAAGTCGTTTCCGTCAGAGTTATCATAGACTTTTGTTAATACTTGTTCAATGTCAAATTCTATGCCGTCAAGATCGATTCCCTCCTTACATAGAATAAATTCATCGCTTTCGAGAAAAGCTTCATATTGCAGACGTACCGATCCCCTTCATTAACAATCGATAAGTGTCAATCAATGTTATCTAATCTGTCCGTAGCGATTGAAAATCTAGCCCCTAATACCGAACTAATCATGATGGGAGATTTCAATCTTCCTGATGTTGTGTGGGATTTAGGTGTAGTTAAATGTCCGAATAATTCAATTAATCAAAAATTCCTGATTCAACAGTGCTATCTTGATTTTTTCGCAAAACATGATCTCAGTTGGGTTATCGGAGTGATCATATAGATAAGTCCGTGAAAAAAGCAAAGTCTGTTATAGGCTGGATCAAACGAAGTTTGATCTGCCGTAACAAATTTGTTATGCTAAATGTCTACAGAACTCTAGTTCGACCTCACATCGAATACGCTGTGCAAGTGTGGAATCTACCAGCAGAGCACGGAAACTGGAGGACTATTAAGAAGATAGAAGACGTTCAGAGAGAATTTACACGAATAATCGACGGGATTGGTATCCTACCATACGATGAGAGACTGAGAATCCTCCAGTTAACAACACTACTGGAGCGCCGTATGAGGGGTGATCTTATTGAAACCTTTAAAATAACGACGGGTAAAGTGGACTATGGACAAGATCTTTTCAGGATATCACGTAGCGGTACCAAGATCCTAAAAGATAAAAGAGGAAATCAGGTCCTCAGTAACCGTGTTGCCAATTACTGGAACAAAGTACCAAGTTCGGTTAAAGAAGCCAGTTCAGTAGACGCATTCAAAGCTCGACTTCAATGTTATAAAAATGAACTGATAGCGAGTGGAGCATCGTCAAAGGGTCACTTCTGGGATCTCAGCGAAACCTTGATGTCAAAAATAAATACATGTGAGCATGATTCATATGCACATTTCATGTCTAATAACCCATTGATTGCTAAATACCGAGGAATCAATGTTTCTTGATTGTTAAATTCAGAACTACATGTTAACGTCCTAAAAATAATTAATCATTAAATGTTCCGGATAGGAACATTTTTCTTTTTGATAATATTGTGCGAACTGCAATAGCGTAGAGTGCAGTTGGGTTTCAAGTTTTGTCGAGATGGCCATGTGGCCATAATCCTATTATTATTATTATTATAATATAGACTCAGCAATCATATTAATGCCGTCTTTTGCTTTCATGTAATCACCTCCTTTCAGAACACTTGACAGTGCAACATCAGCTGCAAACACTCCGGACTTTTTCAGGGCTTCTCCAATTCCTGAGGGATTTAGCCATTTTCCGATTGCCCCCATTATTATCTTACTCCAATGGAACGGGCCAAGACCTAAAAATATTGACCCGAACAATTCCGGTTTCAATAGTTGTATGTCTTTAGCCAGACAGTACACCCCTTCATCACACCATAGTGCTCCAGAACTTTCGCCTCTCTGATGCAGCACATCTTTGAAGTTCATCATAGAAGTGTAGATGCTGTCCATCGTGGTGGCAGGATACGGCAGTATCGGGATAAATGATCTCGCTGTCATCATTCTAACTTCCCTAGATGTTAATTTACTGAGCAAAGCAGTAAAATTGGGAATATCATTTGTACCTTTGAGTCTGGATACAAACCATGCAAAGAAATCGTCGTTCACTTCAGTCAAAATTGAGTTCTTGTGTATGTGATGAGTGATCGGCGAAAACTCCTCGCTTATTTCTCCTGAATTTTTTGCAAGCTGCGACGTCATTAACTGCTGGCAAGGTAACGTGTGCTGCAGACTTCGTTTTCTGTCTACAGCGTATTTGGTATTATCACGCTTACTCATTCTCCTTGGTTCTATGTCATCTTCTTTTCCATTCTGCCATATGACAAGAACGGTGTCGTTGCTGACGTCTCCCCCACTATCAGTTCTTTCCTTGTGATTGAAATTATCCACAGCTCCTTGGATTGGAATCCCAGGTTTTATAGAATTATTCACTGGGCATCGATCCTTTCCCGCAGTATCAATATCTGTCTGAGCCATTTCAATGTCGTCTCTTTTCATTGAATCGTAGCCTATTCCAAAGCCGAACCTGTTGATGATGTCAATAAGTTCTCTTGACTTAGTCAGACAGTGAACAGCTTGTGTTATGCCACAGTGCATCGGTGTCTTAAGACCAGAGATCCAACAAGAAAAGAACTGAAATGATGCATCAAATTTCAGAAACCACGAATCTCCCTGCACAACTTTTCTGCCTGAGAACAGTTTCGAGATAAACTTCAACCATTGAGGCGGCCTTCCATCTTTGAATCGCTCTAAAGATATAGCCAAATCACTAGGCAAGCACAGACTGTCCTCCAATTCAAACTTATATGAACTGATTTCAGCTGACAAGATTTTTGCACATTCCGTAATTGCATCACGATCTCTAAGGTTATGTTCAATGATTCCAGATACTGGAACTGATGACTTGAACACTATCTGGGTCACAGATCTGTCTTTAGGGTAGGAAAATGATATATCCTCTCCGAAGAATTTGATCAGATTGAATTTTGTCGCTCGATTATTGAAATTAAGATCTAAATCATTGTTTATACACTCTGTGATAGCAGTCAGCTTGTAAGCTTGTGTTTGGAAATCAAGCTTTTCGAATACCTCCTTCAATCCGTCGTCGTGAATATTCTCTTCGCTTTCTCTAAGAAAATTGTTCATAAGTTTTTCAACCTGTCTCTCATATGAAAGCAGGTATGAGCACATGCATGCACTGTGATAGTAAATGTCAGCTGCAAAGATATCACCTACGGATTGGCAGTAGATGTATTGCCTGCAGAGATCATCTTCGTTGAAAGCCATTGCACTCAGAAATTTTGAAGCCCGTGTGGTTCCAATTTTCATCTCAGAGACTCTAAATAGCTGTGAGGTTTGATTTGGCCATGATCCTGCTTTGCGCTTTTGACAGATGGAGCATTTTGTAGCTTTAGATCTCTTACTCGGTTGGTCAGGTATCTCTCCGCTTGCTGATCTAGACCTGGTGCTTTCACGTTTTCTCTTTGTAGTTTCACTGGAAGTTCCTTGTGCTTCTTGAGACAGATCTTTCGATGTTGATTTGGGTTTAAATTCTTTGAATTTTCTCATATAATTTTTAAAGCACTGTTTTGGACTTTTCATTTTATTGGACTTAGACTGATTGTGGAAGCGAAAAGTGTCGGGACATTTAGCTATGTTGTCTAGAACTTCACTATCTCCCATTTTAATGGCAGCTTCGTGCACCAGCTTTCGTTTATCGTCATCTCCTGTGAAATTAAGCTTCATCACGTTTTAAAACAGTAAAGCTCAAAATGACTCTGTAAGAAATAAATCTATCTGAAATTAAAAGTGATTCAAATCGTATTTAACTAAAACGTTACTAGCTTTATAATAGTTTTATTTTACCTTTTAAATTACGTTCTGGAAATTTTTCTTCTTTTTTGCATAAAACACATACTCGGTTTGCATTCGTGTCTTTTGCAAGTTTGGCTCCGTCTTGTAAGAGACTAATTCCTTTGATCTTGGATTCCGGACCCGTTTCATTACTCTAAAAATAATAACATTGGAGGATACATTTCTCGTTAGAAAACCGAATATCACAAATAAGTAACCTATAGGAGTCTAGAGGCTAAAAAACAATTTAATTAATTTTAGAATAAAAAACATTGTTAGCCTGCACAACTGATATACTAATTTATGAAAGCTGTATTGACTAACGTTTATTCCTGATGGTCCTGGAATTTCATCGTCAACAGGAGGTGGAGAAGACACTCTGGGGACAACTTCTTCTGATATACTAATCTCTAGGTCCTAAATTTATTAGACCCATCATCACGAAGTAATTAAAATTTAATACGAAAATATCATATTCATGAAAGAGCTATTCATAGTGCAATGCTGAACTTCTTAATATTTAAGAAAATTCAGAATAGTTGAGTCGACCATCAAACTTACACCATCTAAAGCATTGATTGAAACACGATGATATGTCACCCTCCTTCTCAAAAGCCACTGTTTGCGTGACCACAATATCAACACAAAACAACCTGAAAGTCGATGCTCTTAGCTCTTCGATATTGCTTTATTATACAAACTGCGTAGATAGCAATAACTTATCAATAAATACACTGATGATTATAGGAACTAACTTCAAGCAACAATATAATCGCTAAAGTAACGTCTGAAACTTACCAAGTATCACACAAAGACCCCAAAGAGTAACAACTGGAATGACAACAAACCAAGCATTCATATTCACGACAAGGTTTCACTGCTGAACCAAGAAGTAGGCGAAATTGGTACACGTTTCAAAATAACTGTCGAGTACTGTTGAGAATTCCAGAGGCAGGGTATCCAGTTACGTTGGTTAATCTCAAAGGTTGTGAGAGATAACTCAAAAATTGTAATTTAGTAGTAAGCACAGTACAATCAAGAAACAATGTTTCACAGTGGAATATAATACGACAGCAACAAAGTAGGTATTTCTACTCTTTGTATACTTACTACTTTGTATTACAAAAGCGCTAATTATACCTGTTTCAAAAGCATCCTGTCTGGAAGTTCCCTGACTGCCGTGTGAATCTTTGGATCTATTTTTGGATCTATTTTTATATTGATAAACTTTTTATATACCTACCTATATATTCATCGCATAATTTCCATGTACGCCTGAACAAACCTGGCACCATCAAATCTTACATGGAAACCCCAGAACTATTTAAAATATAAATAAATATTTAACTTTCACAATATTATATACTCAACTTCGTGAATTTTAGTAGCTTAAAGCCTGGCATTGCCATCGCGCCTTGGTCAAAATTAGTTTTTTTCATTTTTCTCAAAAACTAAGTCCCTAAAGGCTTTGATACCTTCATAGTGCTAATATAAATATGCATATTGCGGTCATTTTAAGCCCAAGTTTAAGTCTCTAAGCCCTTCAGAAGCTGAGATACGAATTTTCCATATACGCGTCTGCAGGCTTGTCCGCCGCCGCCGAACGCCGCCGCCGCCGGGTGATTTTGCCACGCCGAACGCCGCCGATACACCCCGGCGTACATCGGCGTACGGCGTGCATTTTCTGACTTCAAAATAATTCTGTCTTCATTTGAAGATATCAGTGTTACTTATAGCGATTAGCGGCTAGGGGCAACACACACACATGATACACACCTTTAGCTAACAGTAACTACCTACTCATAAGTTTGACTGAAGAAGAAATTTTACAGATTTTTTAAAGATTTTGGGCCGATAGGCAAAAACTTTCCCAATACTCTCAAACATAGTAAGTATAAGTGCATTGTATACCTGCCAGTAGTGCGAAAATTGAAAGAACCTGGTCGGCTGCAGGTTTAATTCTTTCTAGTCAGCGATCTAGGATGAATGTTAAAAATTTCAAATATACACTGTTTTGTTCTAAAAACTATGATTTTGTTTCCAACAAAAAAGATTGAGAGATTTATTGATTTCAGCAATAATTTATTGTTTATGTATTTTACCTTAAATAAAATAATTGTATCAATTTGTCTCAACTTTTATTTGATAGCAGATAATAACATAACAATATACCAACATCATTTGTTGAAGTTAAGTCTAAATTACCCAAATTAAGTACATGATCATATTCATATTTCATAGACCTCAATTTAGTTGGCCTTGATTTCACGGCTCACGCCGGCGTACGCCGCCGCCGCCGGTGTAATTTTAGTGAAACGCCGCCGCCGATCCATTTAGCCACGGCGGACAAGCCTGCGCGTCTGATATGAAATATGGGCGTGGCCCCACAGGGTTGGGGCTAGCGACACAAAATTCCCCCCTCGGTGATTTGAGTTACCAATGATCTATTTAACCCGAATCAGTAGCAAAAAACTCTGTACATCGAAGTGCACACTCAACACCTCCCTGCTACTGGAGTACTACTACAAGTACAAAGCAAAGAGTAGTTTAAGTTAAACAATACGCCGTGCATCTCAGTAAATGTAATAGCGATATGAATAAAAAAGTGCAGATCGCAGTTGCAATTCAAAATTTGCCGTTCTAGTGATTGCTTCGATTATTTTTTATGAACTATATATAACAAATAAGGTATGATGAATGAATACCAATTATGAATTTTTTGGTTTTCGTTTTAAGTCCAATTACTCGATTGATCCGAGTAAAGTAACAATGTAATAAACTTCGTAACGGGGCTCTAATCCCGCTTGTATCCCATGATTAATTTCTCATAAAATCACGAGTTGACGAGTTCGCCCTTGTTTTTTTCAAGAAAAACTGGATGTTATACTGGAAGTTATAATTATATTCAAACTTTCTATTTTAATAGATTGGACTGCATCGTTACACTAAGCAACAAACGGATTAAACGTTAAGCAACATGATTGTATCAGTATTATGTTTTTCTATACCTACTCGTATTTTGTTTATTTTTTTCTGAATCAGAGTTGCTGAGACTAGTAAACATCTACTGACCCCCCTACACAAAGAAAGCAAGGTACACAGAATGTGACTTCCTAAAGGAGTTTGAAGAATACCTTAAAATACTGTGTGCAAAGCCAGGAAACCCTCTCTTGACTGGGGATTTCAATTTTCATGTTGAAAGACCCGATGAACACTATCCAAAGAAGTTTCTGGACTTGCTAGCTCAGTACAACCTCCGACAACATGTTCCAATAGTCCCAACTCATAATCAGGGCGGTACCCTGGACCTAGTGATCTCTACCCAGTCTCTTGAGAACAAGATCAGCAATTTTAACATTGTTCAGTCAAGAACTTCCTCAGACCATTTTCTAGTACTCTTCGATGTTGACACTCGACTTAGTAAGAATGATAATGGCAAATTTCTGAGCTACAGAAATTTCAAATCCATAGACATTGAAATTTTTAAGGATGATCTAAGGAATTCCAACCTGTCAACTATTGATCCAATTTTAACTGCTGAAGAAGCGACTTCACTGTATAACTCTGTCCTTACTCAACTCATGGATAAGCACTGTCCTGTTATAACTTATAAAGAAGAAATTTCGGAAGAAACCCATGCCGTGGCTTGACTTAGACCATAGTTTGCTACGTCAAAAGAGGAGAGCAGCCGAACGTGCATGGCGCAAAGGAAAGGGTACCAGGAAAGACTACATAGATCTCAGAGATAGATTTGTTAGTTTAGAGTTTGTGAAGAGATGTTCTTATAACAAAGAGTCGCTTCGAGCATCATCAGGAGACTCAAAGGCCCTTTACAAGAAGCTTAACAGACTTCTTGGTAACGAGACACAGGATCTCCCCAAACATCAAGACCCTGTAAAACTGTCAGAGGATTTCAAAGACTTCTTTGCTGAGAAAGTTAACAAAATACGGAAAGACATTGAATTGGATGCATCCAAAAATGTCCCGGAGGAAACACTTGCTCTTTCAAGTGAACCTGATTATGTTTCAACTCTTCACACATTTTCCCCTATCAGTGCTGAAGACCTCAGAAAACTGGTTAAAATGATGAGTAACAAGTTCTGCTGTCTGGATCCCATTCCTTCATTCCTACTGAAGAGCTGTGTGGATGAGCTAACACCTGTACTCCTGCACATCCTAAACACGTCTACTGAGACAGGATCATTTCCTTTTCAAATGAAGAAAGCGGTTATTAAGCCAACCCTTAAGAAAGAGAACGCTGATGTTGACAGTTTAAGTAACTATAGACCAGTATCGAACCTTTCTGCTATATCCAAGCTCCTGGAAAGAATTGTACTGAACCAGTTGAATGACCATCTGGACATAAACAACCTTCACTGCCCTGTCCAGTCTGGATACCGCCCACAGCACAGCTGTGAGACCCTTCTTGTCAGGATGACTGACGACATAAACAAGGAGATTCAAGCAGGTAACATCGTGGCTGTGGTACTCCTGGATCTCAGTGCAGCTTTCGACACTATTGATCACGAAATCCTCCTTGAGAAACTTTTCAAGCATTATGGTGTAACTGGGAAAGCCCTTCAATGGATGAGATCATACCTTGAGAGCAGATATTTCTGTGTAAAGATTGGCGATACTATCTCGTCTCTTCTTGAACTCCTCTTTGGAGTCCCTCAGGGATCCCTACTAGGGCCCATCTTGTTTATACTCTACATTAAAGAACTTCAGAATATTGCTGCCAAATTTGGACTAGACATCCAGCTATATGCGGATGACTCTCAGTTATACATATCTTTTCATCCAAGCTTCCCAAGCGAACTTGCAGATGTCAAAGATCGGATAAATAGATGTCTCTCGGAAATCAAGCATTGGATGGATGGAAACTTTATGAAACTCAATGAGTCGAAGACAGAACTACTTGTCCTAGGCAAATCAAAAGTTCTTTAAGACTGCAAAATGGAGGTGACGATTCAGTTCGGAAACACAACTATCACTCCAACTGAATGTAAAGGTGACAGCTGGAAGAGTCTTGGGGTAAAGTTTGATAAGTCTCTTACCATGGAAAGACAAATTAATAGTGTCAAACAGAAATGCAGCTGGACAATGATGAATCTAAGGACGATTGGGCGCTATCTGGATGAAGGAGTGAAACTCATGATGATAACACAGCTTGTAATATCAAAGCTCGACTACTGTAATTCTCTTTACATGAACCTACCAAAGACACGACTTAACAAGCCAAGATCAACCCTCAATGGTGCCATACGGTTCATCTACAATATCAAAGACCGATCAGAAGACCTACTTCCCTACTACAAGAGAGCACATATCCTTCCTCTTGACCAAAGGATTTTCTTTAAAGTCTGCCTGTTAACTTATAAAGCTGTGCATGGGATTGCACCGGCCTACATACAGAATCTTGTAGTGATTGAAAACCCATTGACAATAGCTAGTACAAGATCAAAAGTAGAAGGAGATTGTTACAGACTAAAGACTCCTAAAACTACAAATAGTAAGATTGATCAACGTCGATTCACCAACTACGCACCAACTGCTTGGAACTCACTTCCCTGGGAGATACGATCACTACGCAACGTAGACAGTTTCAAAGGTACCCTTAAACATTATTTACCTTATCGGACCTTATTTGGACGGACATTACTTGAACGCTGGAGGCCCTAGCGTTCATCTTAATGTCCGTTCAAATAAAGTCCGTTCAATTAATGTCCGTCCAAGTTAAAGTCCGTTGAAATTTTTTCAAAAATTTTTCCATTTCGAACTTTTTGTCCAGAATATGACAACTTTGAGAACTTTATTGTGCCGTAAGTTAACGACGGAAAGGTTCTCCTTGGTCTGCCGGAGGCACAGAAAACTCTACTAGTATATGATGTTTTCAAGGGTCACTTGGCGGAAAAAAGTCAACGAAATTATGGCACTCAACAACATAGTTCATGAGCTAGTCCCCGCCAACATGACAAACTTGTTCCAGCCTCTAGATATTACGGTAAATCGTGTTGCCAAGGACATTGTCCGACGTTGTTATAGTTCATATTACTGAGGGGAGGTAATGAAACAGTGCTAGGAAAGCTCCACGTGATGTTAAGGTTAACCTAAAGTTGTCTAAGATAAAACCACTTCACGCCGAATGGCTTGTAAAAGTTAACAATGAAATGCAGGACCGGGGTAGTTTGATAAAAAAGGTTTCCACAAAGCTAGAAATCACTGATGCTTGTTTAAGCATGGACTATTTCATGCACGAAAACCCATTTAATGAAGATTATATGTGATATTAGACACTGATCATTGCATGTACACATATTGCATGTACACACATTGCAATATGTGTACACACATTGCATGTACACACATTTTTACTGCAATTAATGACTGCTTTTCTTACTTACTGTATAAAAAATGGATTAAAAAATCATTTGCTGAAATTAAAAAAACGTCAAAAAATTGAAAAAAATTCGGATTTTTGATGGTTTTGAATGCCTTCGAGCGTTCATATTAATGTCCGTTCACAATTATGTCCGTTCATGTAATGTCCGTCCAAATAAGGTCCGATAAGGTATATGACCGTATGTGATTAGTGCTGTTTTTTCTTTGTTCTTATGATTTGTTGTAGGGTGTATCTTTATTTATTAGTGCAATGTGTATTAACATATTAATAATCCTTCTTTTGATTCCTATAAGTATATTATGTTACTTTAAAAGAGTTTTTTTGGTGGTTTATTGTTAATCGTAGTGTGGTATATATCAATAAATCTTCCTATGATTACTATATGATAAATTTAAAGTTTTAATTTTTCCTAAATAGATTTGTTTTTGAGATGATTTAGTTGTTTGTTGCTGGATATTTTCACCTCACCCTTTAGAACCGCTCTGACATGGTTAGTACCTGGCACTTGTGTCAGTTGCTAACCATATGGGCGGTATACAAGCACATTATTTCATTTCATTTCATTTCATTTCATTTCATTTCATTTCAAGCTATGAAGTAAGTTTTTTTAAAGTTTTTTATTCGAACCCCTGGCTATAAAACTGAATTGATTTTGGAAGTTGGAAGTAATTATCAAACTTCCGTACAACAAATTTGGATGATATGTACCTAAATCTTAAATCTATCAAATCAAATGTCTACGAGCAGAGAATAAAATACCACATAAACGGCTTTTCTTATGATCAACATTATACTGGTACCAACGGTAAACGTACTGTAGTGCGAAACCTGAAGTTAGACAAGACCTCCCTCTTTCGCACTAGGGCCGTACGTGGTGCACTAGGGTACGTGTCGCACTAGGGTACGTGGTGCACTAGGGTACGTGTCGCACTAGGGTACGTGTCGCACTAGGGTACCTACGTGTCGCACTAGGGTACGTGTCGCACTAGGGTACGTGGCCCACTAGGGTACGTGGCGCACTACGCGTACCGTAGTTTGACAAACCCCTAAAGTTCGACTCTGTCAAACTACCTTAAATTTAGTTCGACACGTACTGAGTTTGACAAAAGAACTTTGACTGGGTAAAAGGAATATTCATAAATATTGTATAATCAATTGTCTATGTGATCTGATAGTAGCAACAGTTACATGATCTGAATTTTGACGTAAGCTGTTGGATCACAAGCAGAAAATGGAGGGAAAATATTTGTCGAACTAAAGTACGCTACCTGGACTCTAGTTCGACACGTACCGATGTTTGACATTGGTGATTTCTGGCGAACTTTAGTTGTCGAACTAGAGTACGTGTCGAACTAAAGTACGTGAATCGGATGCACTTTTTATGTAAAATTATAATAAGATAATAATACGTGTTATATTCGTTATCATTTTTTGACGTAACCTTGTAAGTTAGATAATAGGTATGTTATATCAATGTGACAATTAATATTTAATAATTCTTAATAATCTGAAAAAGTCAACCTTTCAATTAAACTGACAATTTTTTCAAAAGAAACTATTGTTATCGAAAATAAAAGTTTCAATACCCCAAAATTAAAATGCACATAAGCACATAGTCCACACCATGATAAATCCATGGATCACATTGCACAATAGTCAGTGAAACTTAAGTCTCAAATTAGATTGGTTCTAATCTGCCCTGATATGCAATGGGCTCTAAACAAATCATCCTAACAATAGCTTTTATCGTGATTTTATAACAAAAAAGCAATTCAGGAATACGGAACTCAGCCATTATTTGCCATGCACCGCGTATATCGGCGATATTAACAATATACTTATTAGTGTTTTAGTGCTCCTTTATCAAGGAACAACTAGCTGACGTCGATATTAACTGATATTCTGATGACCCCTGCTGGTGTTGCTCCTTTTTAAGAACAGTATTGATTGTAAATCATAGATAGATAGCGTAATTTAATGATATGGATAGGTCATTCGTCTGCAGGGTGGCTGAGTGGTTGAGCTCCGATTTAATTGTTTTTTTAATTATCGAACTCAAAAACATTATATATGTTTAGATTAAATATTAAAGTTATACTATTATTCAAAGGTTCCTATAGTAACAGACAACGTTATACTAGAAATATGAATAGTCTGTAATCTGCTAAAGAAGTATCTGTTTCAAGTTCAAAAATGCGATTGAGTAATAATTATAACCAATAAATATTAATTGAAAAATCGGAAAAATCGAAGAAATAATACAAACTTATAAATTGTACCAAAACCCAAATTCGCTTTTTTCATCTACAATTGATGATAGGATGCAGTACTCAATACAAAAGTTTGTTACAATTTGAAGGACGTGACGAATGGTGAAATTGAGCGACTGATTCCATCCTTGGCATCATTTTGCGTTTGGGTACGGTAACAGCAGCTTTGTTATTATGTAAATAGAGATTGTTACGGAGATTACCTGTATAAGTGTTGCATCGATCTGGACTTTAATTTTACTTCACAGACAAAACAGAAGAATAAGTTAGATGATGAATTTATACAATAATGTACCTCTTTCTGCGATGATATCCGATATGATCAGTTATCCTTTTATGCAGATATGTCGTGAATTCAAAATTGCAGCGGCGCGCGTGACAGCACTTCCTGGAAGTGCCCGGACTGCTTTATCTTTCCTTGCACAAGAAGATTGAAGGAGGAAAAATCCAAAGCCTTAACAGAATTCTTTAGCAATATTTCTAAGATATCAAAGTGTAATGAGGAACTCAAAGAAAGTACAACAACCATAGAGTTCTTCAACGAGCATATCAAACACCTCATACTCAAGGAGGACAGTTTCAAAGAACACTCCAAAAGAACAGAACGATTAGTAACTGGAATTGAAAATATCACTGAAGACATAGCTTCTATCAAGGGTGTACTTACGAAAGTAAAGGAGAGTGGCTCAGCTCTTGAGACAACCAGCAACTCTCTAAAACAGGAGATTGATGGCCTGAAGGACTCTCTCAAAAATATACCTATGACAGAGCAACCTCCGACTAACAGCAGTACTTTCGATCATGTTGACAACCTGATGACCCAGATAAAAGTGCAATTGGAAAAGATCAATGATCATGTATGTCCCTCAACGTCCACACAGAACTTTGATGAAGGTGAACTACCTTACAATGACTCTATCCTTATGACACTACTTCTCCTCACTTTGCTGCATCTCAAATACCTGAAGGCCCTGCATGTGACCCTTATCTAACTTATCAGGAAGATATAGTGCCTGTTGAGCTTCACAGCAAACTAATAAAGCTGCTGGAAGACAATAGTGCGGATTTTTCTTCGGTTGGTGGCAGCAGGGATGTTGTCTACTTTGGTGAACATGGATACTGGTACACAGGAGCCTATCATCAGGCAAAGGAAACTCCACCGGAGATACAAGATCTTTTGGACTGTGTGCGCCCCTCTCTCCCCAATAGGAAGAGCTGATTGAACTCTTGCCTTGTTACAAGATATACAGGCAACAGTAGCCATATCCCCCAACACAGCGACAATGAGGTTCTTATTGACCCTTGGTGAAGAACGCACAATAAAGTTCACACACAAGTCGACTGAATAGTCGTTAAAGCTCAAAGATGGAAGTGTATACGTAATGTCCAGAATGTCCCAGGAAATCTGGAATCGTGGTATTGAACCCCTCGCTAATGAAGAAGATGGCGAGGAATCTGAAGAGAAAACTTCTGTGAGGTACAGCTTTACTTTTAGGCATATTGCGCCTTTCTACAAAAATAGCACAGTGTTAATTGGAGACTCAAACACTAAGTACATTAAATTTGGTAAAGATGTTGGAACTCTAGGAAAATGGGTTCCCGGTAAGCGAATGTGGGCTGCTAAAATCGACGATATTCCTGCTCCCAAAGACATAGGCCCTTTTCGGAACATTGTTATACATACGGGAATCAATGATATTCGAGATGATTCCAACAGACCATCCACTAAAACACTTATTGCTAAGCTTAAGAAGAAATGTTGTGAAATTCAGCAATTTTATCCTAATAGTAAAGTTCATATTAGTTTACTCTTGCCCACCAAATCACAGTTTGTTAACTCACGTATAGGGGAGTTAAACAGTTTAATTGTCGACATGGTTTATAATAGGAAAAACATTTTTATTATAGATAACTCTGTACTAGGCTCTGTTAACGGATGTATGCCCTCTAAGTATGGTAGATTCTCACGTGATGGCACACCATTGGTCAATGATGTTGTTCATCTCGGGAGAGAAGGCCTGAAAATATTTTGTATGAATATAAAACGGTGTATTGTACAACGTGGTGGAAGTCAGTCCACGGAAAGATTTAAAGGTGGAAATGGTGACTATAGGAGTGCCCTAAGTAGGGGTAGTAGGGGTGATATCTTACCGATATGACCTCAATAAACTTCAATATTACAAGAGAGAGAGATGTCCAGGTTGTGATAGCAATGTACTAAGCCATCATAAAATCATAATATGTGAGAGTTGCGATACAATATATCATGCCAAATGTTCTGAACAGAGTTTTAAATTTGATCATGTTAAACAAATGTGGCACTGCAGTCAGTGTTACGCCTTCAAATCCCAAAGGTACAATCCTTTTAACTCAATTATTTATGACAAATATGATCCCAACACTGTAGAAAGAGACGAGGATATGGAGACTATTTCAAACATTCTAAAAGACTGTAGGTATTATAACATAACAAATTTCAACCGGCTGTCAAAAAACATACTTAGCCATAACAAGCCGTTTATATCTATTGTGTTTAACAACATTGATGGGAACGCATCTAACTTTGACAGCTTTATTACTGGTATGAGTCAATATGATGAGAAATTTGCAGTTATTGCGCTAGCTGAAACAAACATTGATGAGGAAAATAAAGATCTATACA
Organism: Bolinopsis microptera; assembly: GCF_026151205.1. Lineage (NCBI taxonomy): Eukaryota > Metazoa > Ctenophora > Tentaculata > Lobata > Bolinopsidae > Bolinopsis > Bolinopsis microptera. The sequence goes on along the minus strand of NC_087079.1, from coordinate 4,804,521 downwards.
AAATTGATGGTTACAGCAGTGAGTACAACTCCAAAACTGATGGGAAAAAGAAAGGTAGTGGCCTTGGTATATATATTGACAATCAGTACCAATACAGCCGAATCGAAAAGTTGTGTAAATGCTCTGACAATCTTGAAACACTTTTCGTTGAGATCACTAACACAGAGGTTCCACAGATTGCTGGTGTTGTTTACAGGCCCCCTAGTGGTGATATTCAAGATGCACTTGCTGAGCTTGATGTGTTAATGAAATTCCTACCGTCTAATAATGTAGCCTTGACAGGTGACTTCAATTTTGATCTTTTGGCCCAGGGACGAAACATAGCTGAATTTGAACAAACTATCTACAGTAACAATTTAATCCCTTTGATATCGATTGCCACCCATGCCAAGCCGGGTTGCAACGAAAGCTTAATTGATAATATTTTAGTGAACTCTACTGAGCGTGTCTTAGGATCTGGAATTCTTGAATCCAAGATTTCCCATCATAACCCAATCTTCTGTTTCATATCGTGTAATATTAAAGAGAGTTCAAATAATGCCAAACTTAAACCTAAGTATGATTACTGTGAGTCTAATATAGAAAGCTTCCTTAATGATATTGGAAAGGATATCTACCAATCGAACTTTTCGTATGATGAGGAAGGTTTTGAAAAATTTGTCGAAACTGTCCACGAAAAAATCGAACTGAATTTCAAAGTGGACTGTACTGCTGGTTTTCAATCAAAACGCAATAGATTGATGAATCCATGGATCACTTCTGCGTTAATTAAATCTGTGTTTACTAAAGGCTTTCACTACAAGCGATGGAAGGCTTCGTGTACCAAAATCAACCCATTAGGTGAGGAAACTTTATATCTTAAGTATAAGAAGTATCGTTCTATCTTAAACAAAGCTATAAAATCTGCGAAAAAAGCCCACTATGGGAAAAAATTTGAACTTGCTAAAGGAAATATTTAAAAAACCTGGGAATTGATTAACGAACTCAGGGGTAAATCTAAAAAAGATATAAAAGCATCATTCTTAATTGATGGTAGAATTGTAACTGAACGCCGTGAGATTGCCAACGGATTTAACATCTACTTCTCGTCTATTGCTCGTAATCTTAATTCAAAAGTTCAATCTTCTGTACCATCTCGTACGGTAACTGATGGCAATTTCAATAAAACGAAGTTTAAACAATACCTCAAGGGCAGAGAAAGAATAGTGAACTCTTTTTTTCTCAGCCCCTGTGACGAGGAAGAGATAAGTAAAATTATTGGTAGCCTTGAAAATGGGAAGGCAAGTGATATCTCTGTTAAAGTCTTGAAAAAGAGTGTAAATTATCTGTCTGGTCATATCTCTAGATTCTTTAATTGGTTCTTGGACAATGGGGTCTTTCCAAACAAGCTTAAAACGGGCTCTATTACACCAATTTATAAAAAAGGAGACTCACGATGCCTTGATAACTATCGACCTGTTTCTACATTACCGATATTTGGCAAAATACTTGAAAAAATAATTTATAATAGGTTATATAATTACCTCAGTGCTATGAACGTGATTTATGATCGACAATTTGGTTTTAGAAAACAACACCCAACATCTCATGCCGTAAACTATTCTGTCAATAAAATACTTAATATGATTGAACAGAAAAATCATGTAATTGGAATATTTATTGATCTAAGTAAAGCATTTGACACAATTGAGCACGATAAACTCCTGCATAAACTTGAACACTATGGAGTAAGAGGTATTGCACTAAAAACTCTTGCTAGCTATCTAACAAACCGTAGCCAAGTAACTCCTTTTCAAACTGAAAAATCGGACAAGTGTTCAGTTGAGTATGGTGTACCCCAGGGGTCAGTGTTAGGACCTCTACTATTTCTGATTTATATAAATGATATTGTGAGCTCCTCAAGTTTGGCTGAATTCGTCCTGTTTGCTGATGATACAAATATTTTTGTGATAGGTCGTTAGTAGTATATATACATACACCTGGCCGTCAATCACCTAGGTGTGAACTGCCCCCGGGGCCTCCCCGGGCTGAGCTGCCCCCGGGAGCTGCCCCGGGGAGCTGAGGGACTGCCCCGGGGAGCTGGGGAACACCCTCCGTGAACCAGGGGCAATCGCAACAACAATCACCACAGCCCGGGAACTCGCCCGGAACGGGCTCTCTGTGAGCCAGGTGTGAAATATCCTCGTAACGGGCTCCGGGGACCCTCGAGAGATCGTTCATTTGTTGTTGAGTTCGATTGTTTAGTTTCACACCTCTCGGACTGGAACAAGACATCTCAGATGTAAGTATATTTTTATTTTGTAGCGAATATTCTGTTCACGGGGCACACAACACTGTCCCGGGCCCTTGTTCCTAAGATCCGCAAGTCCGGTGTGATCTTTCTTAGAGCACGAGGACTTTTATTGCAATAAATCCCTCGGTGTGAACCCGACCCTCCCAGAGCAATAGGTCCCACAATTTGCAGCAAGTACTTGCTATATCAAAATCTACACAATCATATTTCAACTTACCCTCCCGATCTCCGCGTGACCACTCCCGGAATTATTATGTTTATCATCATTTCATATGTGTTATCTTTGAAACAGCAATCTACGACACGGCGAGATCTTGACCAATTTTTGTTTACACTTGATGTCTAGTAATGCTACATAGTATTTCACAAGTCCGTTTTTTTTTAAATTTTCAACTTGAACTCAAGCTCCGGACACACAGAACTAGTAGCAACAATTGACGCTGCATTATTATTTTGAGGTGTGACAATTGTTTGAAGAGAGCTTTTCATAAATGTATCATGAGACCGTGATATGTTGAATATTGTCAAACCTGATCCCCCGTATTACGCCTGATTTACTTGAAATTCGTTTACCAATTTTGTAAATATGATTATTTGTTGTTATTTCGAAGAGAAGTGACTGAAAAGGTGCCAATTTTTCAATTCTGGGACTTGCAACAAAACGTTAGTTTGTCAGGTGAGTCAGTCATAATGTTAAACTGGAAGAGTAGCGCGGTTGAAACATGTATATAAAATTTTCAATTGTTGAGTATTCTACGTATTCCAACAACATCTTGTTTTTCTTCATTTTGCTAATTCCGGAAGCATTAATTTTACGCTTCCATCATACTGTAAGATTTAAAATTGAGTAATTATAGGACTGTCAAATATTGCAACTAAATTTACAGGGGTCAATAACAGATAGTGATCCAATCACGTGACCGTTAATCCTTTCACGATACAGTATTACTCCTTACGGACATAAACCATGTAGTGGAACTCACAGCTAGGAGCTCTACGTTTGAGACTCTGGCTAGGGGGAACTATGATATCCACCTTCACGAGATGCATGCCACACCAGGTAATTACAGATTGAAGCAAATCCCAGTTACAGTTTTCAGTTTATTCAACCGAATCCGTTTTCCCTTTTGAATTATATGATGATCATTTTGTAACAGTGCTGATTTTCATAAAACATCACGCAAAACATTCCAGGGTCTAGAACTGGTGACGATGCAACAAGACTGAACAATATCAAAACAACATTCAAGCAAAATTGAGCGATGTTTGAGTAAATTGCTGAGCAGTCCCCAAGTATATAAAGAGAACAAGGTTGGAAATTCATTTCAATCAGAGATGTCGGTGTTTTGTCCTCTCTGCGATAAACAATTCGCAAACAAGCAAAGTCTGTCCTCACACAAAAGTCGGTATCATCGGAAGAAGGGAGAATCACACACAAGTTCTATCAACCACCCACCGTCAAAAGCTTATGTGACTGATGAAATAAGGGATAATCCTGAATATTCAGACGCTGATACAACAATATCTGAAGAAGATTATCAAGACAGTTCTAACTCTGAAGTAGCAAGTGTTGATGATGAGTCAAAAACAGAATCTGATCATATGACAAGTAGAGATAAGCTAGACTCTGACTCCCTGTGGCAACAAAAATGTAAGCGGAAAGAAGTACCAATCAAACAAATAAACAAAAAGGTGAAGATGTCGAAATTTATCAAAACTTTAGACGTTCTGTCACAAAGAAAGTTATGTAAGGAGGAAGACAAACGTTTTGACTTTTTATCCTCTTACATAATGAAAAATGAAGTGTTTGAGACATTGAAGCAGCGACTCAATAACTCTAGGCAAGACATCGCCACCGTTTTAAGTTTGGAAGAACGAGCTCTATTGGATGCAGTAATTACAACTACAAGTCTATCTGATGTCAACAAGCTAATGAACGAGAATAAAACAATCGTCAGTAAGATTCTTGAACTTTAACCGTTGTTAACTATTGTTAAGTTTAATAACGAACATATAGTTGTTAAATATTTTGGATCAAATTGACACTGTGTTGAATATTACAGTACACCTGTTACTGCTTGTTGTTGAAATTATAATTATATTTCTGGATTTAAAAGTATGATTGATATTGTACACAAGGTTGTACACAATTTTAAATAAACTGGTGGTGTTTTTGCGTTGATCTTTAATCCAGCACAAGAGCTGTAGTACCATCCGCAGGCCATCCACCTCTTTTGGGGTCAATCTCTTTTCATAGTTAGGTTTCGACTCTAGTAAACAAACCTATCCACTAATGATGATACAGATAAAATTACTAACCTGTTTAACAGCCCTATGCCTACCCTACTGCCAGCTCAATACTGTATCTTTTTGGTGTAGGGTAATTGTATAGAACCATAGACAGTACCTTTTTGGTGTTGATCCAGCATGAGAGCTTAAGTGAACAATGAGGAGGTTCATGTAACCCTCTTCTTGTGATGACCACCGATGTAGTGTTGATGATCTCCTTTGTATGGTGATGATTCAAGAGGATCAGGTGTTCAATGTAATGAAATCTCTGTATACTACCCAGTACCCAACTGTTGGCGATCACTGCTTCTTGTGTGATCCTCATTCACACGACTGTTACAACTCCAAGTGACATGCAACAACACATTTGTAGGATGCTCTCAAGACACATGCTACTGCACTGTTAAATTGCTGATAGGCGATTGTAAGGACGATTGTTCACGTAAATACGACGTCTGGGATGACAGAAGAAGAGTGGACCCCTGTAGATCCATCTGGGGACCGTCATTGCTGTGGTGATTGTTGTTGTGATTATTTGTGAAGATGTGATCCTCCGATATGTAGTCCCTGCTCGCTCCTGCCTCTTGATACTGACTGTGATACCCCCCTGATCAGATTGGCAAGCTTTTTATTCCTTTGGTATCATTAATTGCACGGTTTTTCATTGCTACCTTTGGAAATGCTTATGGCCTCCAGAAATTTAAACATACTCATGATTTTTATACAACAGTGGAATCATGAGTTTGGGTATTTTACTCCAAAAGGATAGATTATCAAGGATTTTCATAGATTTTCAGGATTATCAAGGATATCAAGATTATCAAGGATTTTCATAGATTTTATAGATATATCACAATCGAAAGAGTCATCAGAGATGACAGACTTTTCTGAGAAAGCAGTGTTTTGAAAATTTAGTTCGGACTTCCCTGACTTCCCAGGCTTCCACTGGCGGGCCCTGCGCGGAGAATGAGGGGGCGCAGAGGGGAAATCACGGGATGTCTGGGAAGTCTACTGTCATTTTCAACCCATTTACAATAACCAGGGATTCAATTAAACTTGCTCGGGATATGTTTACTTAATATGACATCGTTCCATATGGGTATAAAAGCAATGAAGTCTTACCCCCTCCCCCATTCAAACATGAACTTTAATTTTTTATTTAGCGTAGTTTCTACACTGGCCTTCGTCATTGAATTTCCAGTTAATTCAAACAAAACACAAAACTACTTCTTTTTTGAGGGGGTCAACAAAACAGCACATCTGTACCGTGAAGACAAAACATTGTTTTTACATTTGAATCGCGATCATGGGAAGATGTTTTCACTCTTTAACGCGACTATAGAGAGGGATAGCTTTCTATTCTCCTGGAAAGGATTCAAAATTGATGAAGTTGATATGTTGTTACAGAGATATAATGGAGAAATCCAACAAACTGAATTTGAACACTTCACATTTATTTCTCCAATAATCACTGCTATAGACATTGAACCTCCTGCCACTCCTGTTTACAATTTGGAGTCAGATGTAAATTATTTCTATTTTTTTATTTTAACGTTTACAGCAGGAGTATTGCTTGAATCTAAAACTAAGGGATTTAGCATATTAAAACAGCTTATTCAGTCATCCAATAATAATGTGTATGTTAGTACAGAACTTGATTGTAAGCAGGTTCTCGAGATAAAAGAGGATAATCCTTAAACTGAAATATTAACATTTTTCATGCGATCACCTAATTTTAAATAGTTTTATTGATTTGAAAATGTAGTTTTGGATACACTACATCATGAAAAGTATTTGTCGGATATCACAACCATAATTAACGACAACAAATATATGCGGACACTGGACAGGGTCTTAAAGTGTTTACCAGTAACTTACCTAAAGAATAAGTATAACTCTATAACTATAAGCTCGATACAACAATGTTGGAACTCATTTCTTGTTTTACATCGGCAACTACGTTTCAAAATGGCTTTCTTCAACTGTTACGGGTTTATATCAGAAGTTCGACCAGTAGTAAGAGGGTATACGAGGTTAACAGTTACTACAAATATACCGTTTAAAACAAAACATTTAAAGTTCAACGTTTGGGATTCATTACTTCTAAAGAAAGCAACGATGGAACCTTTCAAGATAGGCGAGGAGGTTGAAGTACAGTATTCCTTCAAGAATAACTTCCCTCAACTCATCAACATGATACCTGCTGAAATAGACAATTGTCCAGTGTGCTACTCTTCATTGGAAGCTATGAATGCACAGAGAATTGAGTGTTTGGGGTGTAGTGCTATATCAGAAGCTGAACATTCGAAGAGAGTTAATGCACAAATGAAACTTGTATCGTATACTTTAAAGAAGTACGAGAGCTCAAGGGGTTATAGACTTGAATTATATTTTGCTGATGGACATAAAACTTTTACACCAGTTATTTTTGAAAGCAACTTAGTGTTCAAAATCATCCCTGAATTAAAAGTTGGTGATAGTTACTTTGTTATTGGTTGGATAGCCAGTAATGGTCGTTTTCTAAATGTAATTGATATTTATTAGTTTCCTTCCCTAGAGGGATAACATAGTTTAAAGTAATTTTCACATATTACAATTTATAGTAACAGTTCGTTTTAATTGTTTATTCACTAAATATTAAATAAGTGGTAATAATGATAAAAAATTTCAAATAATGATAGACAAATGATAATAATTATAGGTGAATGATAATAATGATAGACAACTGATAATAATGATAGGCATGACAGTAGACTTCCCAGACATCCCGTGATTTCCCCTCTGCGCCCCCTCATTCTCCGCGCAGGGCCCGCCAGTGGAAGCCTGGGAAGTCAGGGAAGTCCGAACTAAATTTTCAAAACACTGCTTTCTCAGAAAAGTCTGTCATCTCTGATGACTCTTTCGATTGTGATATATCTATAAAATCTATGAAAATCCTTGATAATCTTGATATCCTTGATAATCCTGAAAATCTATGAAAATCCTTGATAATCTATCCTTTTGGAGTAAAATACCCAAACTCATGATTCCACTGTTGTATAAAAATCATGAGTATGTTTAAATTTCTGGAGGCCATAAGCATTTCCAAAGGTAGCAATGAAAAACCGTGCAATTAATGATACCAAAGGAATAAAAAGCTTGCCAATCTGACCAGGGGGGTATCACAGTCAGTATCAAGAGGCTGGAGCGAGCAGGGACTACATATCGGAGGATCACATCTTCACAAATAATCACAACAACAATCACCACAGCAATGACGGTCCCCAGATGGATCTACAGGGGTCCACTCTTCTTCTGTCATCCCAGACGTCGTATTTACGTGAACAATCGTCCTTACAATCGCCTATCAGCAATTTAACAGTGCAGTAGCATGTGTCTTGAGAGCATCCTACAAATGTGTTGTTGCATGTCACTTGGAGTTGTAACAGTCGTGTGAATGAGGATCACACAAGAAGCAGTGATCGCCAACAGTTGGGTACTGGGTAGTATACAGAGATTTCATTACATTGAACACCTGATCCTCTTGAATCATCACCATACAAAGGAGATCATCAACACTACATCGGTGGTCATCACAAGAAGAGGGTTACATGAACCTCCTCATTGTTCACTTAAGCTCTCATGCTGGATCAACACCAAAAAGGTACTGTCTATGGTTCTATACAATTACCCTACACCAAAAAGATACAGTATTGAGCTGGCAGTAGGGTAGGCATAGGGCTGTTAAACAGGTTAGTAATTTTATCTGTATCATCATTAGTGGATAGGTTTGTTTACTAGAGTCGAAACCTAACTATGAAAAGAGATTGACCCCAAAAGAGGTGGATGGCCTGCGGATGGTACTACAGCTCTTGTGCTGGATTAAAGATCAACGCAAAAACACCACCAGTTTATTTAAAATTGTGTACAACCTTGTGTACAATATCAATCATACTTTTAAATCCAGAAATATAATTATAATTTCAACAACAAGCAGTAACAGGTGTACTGTAATATTCAACACAGTGTCAATTTGATCCAAAATATTCAACAACTATATGTTCGTTATTAAACTTAACAATAGTTAACAACGGTTAAAGTTCAAGAATCTTACTGACGATTGTTTTATTCTCGTTCATTAGCTTGTTGACATCAGATAGACTTGTAGTTGTAATTACTGCATCCAATAGAGCTCGTTCTTCCAAACTTAAAACGGTGGCGATGTCTTGCCTAGAGTTATTGAGTCGCTGCTTCAATGTCTCAAACACTTCATTTTTCATTATGTAAGAGGATAAAAAGTCAAAACGTTTGTCTTCCTCCTTACATAACTTTCTTTGTGACAGAACGTCTAAAGTTTTGATAAATTTCGACATCTTCACCTTTTTGTTTATTTGTTTGATTGGTACTTCTTTCCGCTTACATTTTTGTTGCCACAGGGAGTCAGAGTCTAGCTTATCTCTACTTGTCATATGATCAGATTCTGTTTTTGACTCATCATCAACACTTGCTACTTCAGAGTTAGAACTGTCTTGATAATCTTCTTCAGATATTGTTGTATCAGCGTCTGAATATTCAGGATTATCCCTTATTTCATCAGTCACATAAGCTTTTGACGGTGGGTGGTTGATAGAACTTGTGTGTGATTCTCCCTTCTTCCGATGATACCGACTTTTGTGTGAGGACAGACTTTGCTTGTTTGCGAATTGTTTATCGCAGAGAGGACGAAACACCGACATCTCTGATTGAAATGAATTTCCAACCTTGTTCTCTTTATATACTTGGGGACTGCTCAGCAATTTACTCAAACATCGCTCAATTTTGCTTGAATGTTGTTTTGATATTGTTCAGTCTTGTTGCATCGTCACCAGTTCTAGACCCTGGAATGTTTTGCGTGATGTTTTATGAAAATCAGCACTGTTACAAAATGATCATCATATAATTCAAAAGGGAAAACGGATTCGGTTGAATAAACTGAAAACTGTAACTGGGATTTGCTTCAATCTGTAATTACCTGGTGTGGCATGCATCTCGTGAAGGTGGATATCATAGTTCCCCCTAGCCAGAGTCTCAAACGTAGAGCTCCTAGCTGTGAGTTCCACTACATGGTTTATGTCCGTAAGGAGTAATACTGTATCGTGAAAGGATTAACGGTCACGTGATTGGATCACTATCTGTTATTGACCCCTGTAAATTTAGTTGCAATATTTGACAGTCCTATAATTACTCAATTTTAAATCTTACAATATGATGGAAGCGTAAAATTAATGCTTCCGGAATTAGCAAAATGAAGAAAAACAAGATGTTGTTGGAATACGTAGAATACTCAACAATTGAAAATTTTATATACATGTTTCAACCGCGCTACTCTTCCAGTTTAACATTATGACTGACTCACCTGACAAACTAACGTTTTGTTGCAAGTCCCAGAATTGAAAAATTGGCACCTTTTCAGTCACTTCTCTTCGAAATAACAACAAATAATCATATTTACAAAATTGGTAAACGAATTTCAAGTAAATCAGGCGTAATACGGGGGATCAGGTTTGACAATATTCAACATATCACGGTCTCATGATACATTTATGAAAAGCTCTCTTCAAACAATTGTCACACCTCAAAATAATAATGCAGCGTCAATTGTTGCTACTAGTTCTGTGTGTCCGGAGCTTGAGTTCAAGTTGAAAATTTTTAAAAAAACGGACTTGTGAAATACTATGTAGCATTACTAGACATCAAGTGTAAACAAAAATTGGTCAAGATCTCGCCGTGTCGTAGATTGCTGTTTCAAAGATAACACATATGAAATGATGATAAACATAATAATTCCGGGAGTGGTCACGCGGAGATCGGGAGGGTAAGTTGAAATATGATTGTGTAGATTTTGATATAGCAAGTACTTGCTGCAAATTGTGGGACCTATTGCTCTGGGAGGGTCGGGTTCACACCGAGGGATTTATTGCAATAAAAGTCCTCGTGCTCTAAGAAAGATCACACCGGACTTGCGGATCTTAGGAACAAGGGCCCGGGACAGTTTTGTGTGCCCCGTGAACAGATTATTCGCTACAAAATAAAAATATACTTACATCTGAGATGTCTTGTTCCAGTCCGAGAGGTGTGAAACTAAACAATCGAACTCAACAACAAATGAACGATCTCTCGAGGGTCCCCGGAGCCCGTTACGAGGATATTTCACACCTGGCTCACAGAGAGCCCGTTCCGGGCGAGTTCCCGGGCTGTGGTGATTGTTGTTGCGATTGCCCCTGGTTCACGGAGGGTGTTCCCCAGCTCCCCGGGGCAGTCCCTCAGCTCCCCGGGGCAGCTCCCGGGGGCAGCTCAGCCCGGGGAGGCCCCGGGGGCAGTTCACACCTAGGTGATTGACGGCCAGGTGTATGTATATATACTACTGTCGTTCAGCACAGGAAGCTTATGAAAAAGCTAATCATGTAATGAAACAAGTCAGTAACTATATGGAGTCTAACAAGTTACATATAAATGCAGGGAAAAGTTGTTTTATGCATTTTCAGCCAGGTTTGTCAAGAGCAACACAGACCTGTGCTAGAACACGGCCCTTTAACAGGATTCTAACGATTTCAATAGATGGCAAAAAGCTAGAAAAAGTTCAATGTACAAAGTTTCTTGGGGTGATAATAGACGAACAGCTATGTTGGGAACCACATCTTAATCATTTATCTTTAAAGCTGAACTCCAGTATTGTATCGATTAAGAGAATTTGCAAATTCATTCCCAAATCTGAATCTTTGAAACTATACAATGCTCTTTTTATGTCACATCTTAGCTATTGTATAAGTTGCTGGGGTGGGATCCCTAAACATAAGCTGAATAAAATCTTTGCAATTCAAAAACGATGTATAAGACTGCTATTTGGTAACATTCCCAATTTTGATCATAAAGAATACTACTTAACCTGTGCACGTTCAAGAACTTATAACGAACATATGGCTAGCAAGAACTACTGTCTTGAACACACTAAACCGCTATTCACTGAGCAGAAAATTATGAACCTGGAGAATCTGCACATGTACCATACATTTATGGAGCTATTCAAAATTCTTAAATTTGATGTCCCCCAGTCGATTAAAGATCTTTTCAAGTTCTGTCCTAGAAATGAAAAACTTCGTCTGATTGTCCCATTACTGAGGTTAGATATCTCCCAACAGAACTTTTTGTACACCTCTACGAAAATATGGAATGATCTCATCCCCTATGTATTCGAAATATGTGATGCTAATGTAGATAGGATAATAATCCCGGGTTCTTCCAAAAATTCAGACTTATCAGCCTCGTCAGGTATTATTAAATCTAACCTTAAAAAGCACTTGCTATCCCTCCAAAATCGAGGTGACCCTAATATATGGTAACTAACCTATATTATATCTCAAATTCTACATCCGGTACGGCTCTGCACACATGATATCTCTCTCTGCCATGAAACATGGCTAACCTTTCAAACTATGATTTAAAACGTAAACCTAAACTAAAACTCAACTGGGCTCTCCTATGTCACCAAACTAGACCAATAAGCAATTTTAGCTTAGATAATTAACTTTTTCTATATTTGTATAATAAGTATATTGACGTAGTGGATGGTTGAGGGGGTTTCAAGCACAGGTCACTCTCAAATCCTAAAGATAAGCAGTGGCCTTCGGCACTTGAAACCTCTTCAAACCTCCCCTGATTTATTTATTATTGATATTGTTTGATTGTGCCGTAAAAATAAATATTTGTTTTATTAAATATTTGTTTTATTAAAAAAACATATTATAATATGTAAAAACTTGACTGCATGTCCTCAAGCAAATATGCTACTGAAAGAACGTCATAAATCTGCAATTTATTGACGTCCAACAAAAGTTCATTAAAAATTCCACCTCTAAGTTATCATATGGGTGATGATTAATTACTCTGCCTGCACTTGCTGTCACATAACTAAGTTTAACCCGTTCTATAAACTTGCAGCTTATATGACGGATAATCCCAACATTACATATGTGCAGTGCCAAATAATAATTATAATCATTGTACATTAGGAATCAGAAGGTTTGTATACACCATTTCTCCAGAGATAAGAGGGATTATCGGGGTTATTTTGAAGTGAGTTAAACTTTGAATTTTATCTGGATCTCATTTTTATACCTGAGATTTTTTATTTTTTCTTCAGTCAAGTAACATTCCATTCAAGCTGATGAAAATCATAACTAATTCACATTTTACATTTGGAGAGAAAATCAGATTCAATGAGATTGGAACTAATTCTTCAATTCTTGGTATGAAATATGAATCATTTTGAAACTGAAATAATATCCCGCGATTTCTGAAGCAAAAGCTGAAATTCTTCGAATAAATTCGAGAGAAATAAAACAATTTTTTAATGGTGCCACAAAAAAGGTACCTGCTATTCAAAGTTAATCTGTATCTAGGTATGATAAATAAAATTTACCATCAATCGAGTGAACAGCTTATACAGAAAAATTAAGCGGAACGTATAATATCTAATTGAATAACGACTTCTGATGAGGGTCAATGAAAAAAGAGAAAAAAAATCTCACCTTTTTAGTGCATGATAATTATAATATTGGTAACACATTTAACAAGGTTCGAGAACACCTCATAATCATAAAATCTGGTCCACACAAAC